>NC_063340.1:51417228-51491020 GCF_021869965.1 Rhincodon typus | reverse complement strand
CTCCAAAAGCACAGTGTTAGTTTTCACATGTAAACTGATGACACTCAGCTCTACCTTACCACCATCCCTCTGGACTACGTTATCACTAAATTATCAGCTGCTTCCCTGACATCCAGCTCTGGCTGAGCAGAGATTTCTTTCAACAGGGAGGACTGAAATTATTTCATACGGTCCACACTCAAAAATTAGTTCCCTGGCTACTGATTCTCTTGCTGTTCCCTGGAAATAAACGAAAATTAAAATATCCTGCTCAAAATTTGGTATCATATTTAACACTGAGATGAACTCTGTCTTCATATTTGTCTCATTACAAAGACTGTCTATTTCCAACTGGTTCACCCCTTTCTCAGATCATCCACTACACAGAGATCCTCATTCATACCCCAATTATTTCTGGACTTGACTATTCCAATACATCCTGGCTGGTCCTATGATTTACCCTCCATAAACCTGAAGTCATCCAAAACATTTCTGCCAATGATTTACCTTGCACAAAGTGAAATTCAGCCATTATCTCTATACTTACTGATCTACAGTGGCCCCTGGTCATACAATGTCTTGAGTTTGAAATTTTCATTAATACTTTCAAATCTTTCCATGGCCTAACAACTCCTGCCTATTCCTGTTCTGCCAGCTCCTCAGCCTCCAAAATATCCATGCTCCTGTAGACCTGGTGTCTAGAGCCCTCTGATTTTAATCTCTCCAACATTTTTGGTCCTGCTTTCTGTTGCCTAGGCTCTGAGCTCCGGAATATTAACTACTCCTAAGGAAACTTCATAAATCACTGGTTCAATTTCAAACCTTTAAAAATGAGACATCTTCATACATCTCTGGTTCTGCCTCAACCAGAATAATGTACTCAAAGCTGGGCATCACATTTTAGAAAGAATGTGAAGCCATTTAATATTTAAGGGAAAATTTTCAAAAATGAGGAACTTCAATTCAGTAGCTAAATGGAGTTGTTCTCCTTAGAGAAGACAAGCTTTGATAGAGGTGATCACAATTATGAGGGGTTTAGACAGTGCAGATAGGGAGAAATTGTTCCCATTGTGGAAGATTTGAGAACTAGACGACACTGAGTTAAAGTGATTGGCCAAAGACTCACAGTTGACATGAGGTTAAACCTTTCTTACACAGCAAGTTATTAGGATCTGGAATGTTATGCCTGAGAGTGTAGTGAAGGCATATTCTCAAATAATGAGATGGGATTAATTAATGATCTCATAGTAAAGGATCCTCTAGAGAAGAGTGATCAAAGCTTCATTGCTAGAATTTCAAATTCAGGAAGGACAATTCTTGAGCAGTGGCAGACATTTAGGAGATATTCAATTCATCCCAATTAAAATAAATTCCAAAGAGGAAGAAAGATTGTAAAGGGGTTAAACCATTCATGGCTAAGCAAAGAAGTTAAGATAACATAAAGGCAAAAACTAAAGCAGACCATACTACAAAGATCAGTGAAAGGCTGAAAGACTGGGAAACTTTTAAAGGTCAACAAATGGTTACCAAAGAAAGTAATAAAAAGAGCAAAGGTTAACTATGAAAGAAAACAAGTGCAAAATATAAAAGTGGATAGCAAATGTTTCTACAAGTATATAAAAAAGAAGACAGTAGCTAAAGTGAATATTGGCCCTTTAGAGGACAAGAGTGGGGAATTACTAATGGGCACACACAACTGACAGAGACACTAAATCAATATTTTGCTTCAGTTTTCATGATGGAGGACACTAAAATAATCCCAGTAGTAACAGGTAATGCAGACTTTATTGAAAATGAGGAACTTTAGACAATTGCCATCACTAGGGAAAAAGTACTGAGCAAACTATTGGCATTAAAGTAGCCAAGTCCCCAGGGGCCTAATAGCCACATCATAGGGTCTTAAAAGAAATGGCAGCAGAGATAGTGGATGTATTGGTTATAATATTCCAAAATTCCCTGGATTTTGAAAATGTTCCAGTGGATTGGAAAAAATGCTAATGTAATGCCTTTATTCAAAAGGGAAGCAGGAAGTAGGAAACTTTGGACCAGTCAGTTTAATGTCTATCATCAGCAAATTATTAAAATTCATTATTTAGGAAGGAGTAATAGGACATTTGAAACATCAAATTGCAATCCATCAGAATCAGTATGGTTTTATGATGAGTGAATCATGTTCAACTAATTTGTTAAGAGTTCTTTGAAGACATAAGAAGCAAGGTGTATAATGAGGCAGCTATAGATGTAGCTTATCTGGATTTCAAGAAGATATTTGATAAGGTCCCACATAAAAAGTTAATACACAAGGTAAGATCTTGGATTTGGGGTTATATATTTTCTTGTTTAGAAGATAGGCTAACTAACAGAAAGCAGAGAGTCAGCATAAATGGGTCTTTTTCTGGTTGCCCAACTGTAACTAGTGGCTTGCCATAGGATTTGGTCCTTGGCTCTGACTATTTATTATCTATATTAATGACTTGGATTCAAGAATAGAATATATTGCAGCTAAATTTACAGATGACACTAAAATAGTTGTGAAAGTAAGACACAATGAAGAAATAAGAAATTTACAAATAGATATGGATAGGTTAGGTAAATGGGCCAATATTTGGCAGATAGAGTTCAACATGGGTAACTATGAAGTTATCTATTTAGGTCTCAAGAATTGAGAGGCAACTTAATATCTAAATGGAGAGAGACTCAAAATGCTTTGGTGTAGAGATGAGCTGGGTGTCCTCGTACATAAATCACAGAAAGCTAGTATGCAGGTATAGCATATAATAACAGGGCAAACAGAATTTTGGCATTTGTTGATAAAGGAATGGAGAATAAAAGTAGGGAACTTTTGTTGGAACTGGACAAAGCATTGGTGAGATCACAACAGGAGTGCTGCATACAGCTTCTTGAGGAAGAATGTAATTGTATTACAGGCATATCAGAGAAAGTTTGTTAGATTAATTCCAGAGATGAATGTCTTGTGTTATAAGGAGATTGAGCAATTTAGGTCTATATTTGCTAGAGTTTAAAAGAATGAGAGTAGATCTAAATTGAGGTACAAAAGATGCTAAAGGGGTTTGACAAAGTAGATGTAGATGTTTGCCCTGTGGGGCAACCTGGAATGAGATGTCATGGTTTTAGGTTAAGGGCAACAGATTTAAAACAGTGATGAGGAGGAATTACTTCTCTCAAAGGGTCATGAATCTATGGATTTAATTACCTCAGAGTGCAGTACTGAATAAGTTTGAGGATGAGATAGATAGATTTTTAATTAGTGATGGGTTAAAGGATTTTGGGGAGTGGGCAGGAAAGCAGAGTTGAGGCTGAGATGAGATCAGCCATGATCTTGTTAAATCATGGAGCATGTTCAAGGTCCTGATTTGCCTTCTCCTGGTCTTAGCTCTTATGTGCTAAATTCAATCATGTCTTTCAAAGGGAATTAGATAATTATCTGAAGAGGTCTTCAGAAGAAATGGAGGCAATGGGACAAGCTGAATTGTTCTTGCAGAGAACTGCCATAAACATAATAGGCCAAATGACCTTCTCAACAGGAACTATGCTGTGATTCTAGGTAGAGAGGATATGTAGGATGTATTACCCTTAGTGGAGCTATTAATAAACAGGGGCATATATTCAACAACTTGCAGAAATATGAGTAGGAGTTGAGGAGAAGTGTTTCATGCAGCATGTGAAGGTTTTCTAAATCTCGTTGCCTGAAACAGTGATAAAGGCACAAATCCTCACTGAATTTAAAAAGGACTTTGACATTCGTTTGAAATGCTGTAAGCTACAAAGAGCTGGAAAACATTTTCTCACCAGCACATGGGCTGAATGGTCTACTTCAAGGCGGTAGATTTCTCTGATTTCTGATTTATTCAATTCCATTTTATAAATCATTGTAAATTGCATTTCCAACACTCTTTCACTTGGTGTATCCCAGGTCTGATTTTAACATTATCTCAACTCTGGTGACCTGCCCTTTTGTCACTGGAGACAGTTTATCCATATTTACTCTGTCAAATGCTATCATGATATTGAGTATATTTATCAAATCTTCTCCTAATCTTCTCTGATCTAAAGAGAACAGCGAAGATTTCTCTGGTCCATCCAAGTAACTCTAGTCTTTCGTCCCTGATGTCAGTTTCCTGGAACCCACCCCACTTTCAGCAATTAATTCTGACAGTTATTAGATGGCCACTTATTCCCCAGATTATTTTAATTATACATCTATCAACCTGGATCCCTTAAGAACTCAATCTCTTTCACAAGTTTCTCTACCACGTTTGCTCTGACAACTCATTATTCATACCAATGCTTCTGAACTGTCTTCTTTTTACAGTCAAGGTTCCTCCAGACATAGCAGATGTTAGGTTGTCAAGGTTGTTAGTGTATTCATGATAATAACCACCTCATTCTTCTTTCCTCTCCAATCGTATCATGAGGAAAAGGTCCCTTTTGTTTTCAAGTTTCATTTCATCAGGGGCTACATGTGACAGCTGAACTGGGATGTTTGGCATTACAAAACCCCACAGCTAAACACATTCTCTCAATCCTTCCCCTCTTTGCAACACTCTTGTCCATTCTTTTGTTTCTCTACTTTTCAGCTGCCCTTCGGTTTTCCCATGAAACTACAGAAAATGACATGTGACTAAATGGCTTTTGCCATACCCCACCTGGGCTAATGGGCATTCCACAATATCTGCAAGCATGACTCTGCCTTCACTACAAGTCAGCACTTGAGCTTCCTCCCCCTAACCCTACGCCAATCTTTGTCTTAGGTCTCCTCCATTGTTCTAGTGAAGTTCAACTAGAATTTCAAGAACAGTGTCTTACTTATTTTCTGATCCCTGGTTTGAACATGTACTACATTAGTAACATCAACCTTCAGCTACACTCTCTAATGTCTTCACTGCTGTGGATATTGAGACATGGGGGTTAGAGCCAACTGGAGGAACAAAAACAGGTTAGCATTTGTCTTGAAAGCACTAGATGTCTATGAAATATGAGCTCATGGGACACATCACCTGTAAGAGTGTTGGAAATGAAATCTACAGTAACTTATAAATGGAATTGAATAAATCAGAAATCAGAGAAATTTACGGCCTTCATGTAAACCATTCAGACCATGTGCTGGTGAGAAAAATCTTTCCAGCTTTTGCCAATGCTTTGTTTTTCTTTAATTCCGAGTGGAGGAATGTTTGTAAACTTAGGCTTGGATTTTCTTCTTTAACTTCAGCTTGCTTCCCTTCATTTTTGCTTTACTTGCCATTGCCTGTGAATTTTCTCATTTCATTTCCATTTTATGCATACTCTTTTTATGCACCTGCATTATCCCACTGATATCACACTTCCTATTCAGCATCTTGTAGGATATTTAGCACATAAACTCTACTCTCTGCATATTTGGTTCTGTTGTTTATCTCCCCTCTCGCTCCTTCCTATTTCTTAATATTCTTCTAACCTTATTAGAATGCTTACTCATCTCTCATTGTCAGTTCTGGTGAAGTTTACAGTTGCGAGAATAACCAATATTTTCTCCACACAAATACTAACTGAACTGTTGTGAATTCTGAGCATTTTCTTTTATGAATTTCAGATTTTTAGTGCCAGCAGTTAGCCTTTCTATTTAGTTTGAATAAGGGTGCTAAACTTTAGGACATTCATTTGGAACCTCTAACAAGACTTCAGTACAGGTTGTCTTTAAAATGTGCTACTCCTTTGAATCTTCTTTTTCCTGCTGGTTATTTTTGACTATTCTTTCAGATATCCATAAATACAAGAAACAGAGTTGTATTGGATTATATTACAAAATATAAACAAACATTACAATGGCAACATTTCAAACCTTTAATTTCATATTCTATACTGATGGTACCCAGTATTTGCTAAACGAATTATGAACATTGTAAATATGTTTTTCTTTAAAATTTAGCTGAGAAAAAAGTTGAAAGACTTTCCTTGTTTGGTTTGTTTTTATACAAAAGCTGATTATTTTCACTGCTGCTAATTATAGTTCTGCTCAGTTTCAGTATCCTTCCATTTGATGTGGGATAAGAAGGGCCAATGTTTTCAAAAACAAATCCAAGTAGTTAGTTCTTGGTGGCAAACAGAACATAAATTCTGAGAGTTGTAGAGATAACAGTGTCAACACTGGTTTCTGAAAATAGGAAGGCCCCTTTCAGCATCAACTTGAGCAGTATTTTAACTCAATTATTCTACTTTATTGGCTCCATGACCCTTGGTACCCATGTCTGTATGGAAAAATCTTTTGGACAATTTGAGATTTCCACTACCATTTGAGTGAAGAACTGCTCCTTGAACAGCCTAGCTATCAGTTTTAAGCTTATGACCTTGATCTGGACTCCCTCGCTAGAGGAAATAATTTGCATCTTTTCAACCAGATCCTTTAATCATTTTAAACACGTCGAATTGATCACTTCTCAATCTTCTACATTAATACAAGCCTTGTCTAAGAACCTGTCCTCATTATTTAAAGCTTTTAGTCACTCAGTGATGATTTTGTACTGCACCTTCTCCAAGATCAATATACCCTTCCTGAGGAACAATGCCCTGAACAAAGACCAATATTCTAACCAAAGCTTCACACACTGCAGTACAGCTTCTACCCTTTTGTATTCCAGCCTCTTTGAAATGAAGGCTAATATTCCATTAAGCTTTCAAAATACATTTTTGTACCTTTTACTGTGTGTTAAGTCTCACAGTCAGTGTATCTTTAAGAGACATGCTATTGATATCATCACTGTATGTGGCCTGAGCATGTGACCTGAGGGTATAAAAATCTCAAGTGCCATTTTACTTTGGATTACTTGAAGCATGACACGCTAATGAAACTATGACGTTCCGTATAACTGTATAGCTTAACCATAGCCCAAACACTGATGTGTCCATGACTATATTATTTGTAACAAATGGCTAGCTGTAATAAACATGTATTGGATCTTTCAACACCACATTATCCATGCTTAGTTTCTTATCTTATGAAGGAAAACATACATATTGCTGGATCAGGTAAAGTATCATGCAGAGGGAAACCCATATCATCAACTGGTTTTAAATTCATTCTGTATAATATAGCTAAATCTTCTTGCACAGCTGCTAAGTTTTCCCCATGTGGAACAAATCTAACATGTTTTACTTAGGTCTAAAGTGACTAAGCACAAACTTTCTCACATTGAATTCCATTTGCCACAGTTTTGTTTCGGCACTAATTGGTGTACTCCGAGATCCCTTTGCTCCTATACCCCAGCTGGAATCACACCCTCCCATTCTTCTTATCATTTGCATGTACAAACAAATGAAATCAGATCAGCAACAGGCCATTCAGCCCTTCTAAATTCTCTTCCATTCTATAGGCGCACGGCTGGTCTGATAACGCTACATTCCTGCCAATCCCTGAAAACTTTCACCCCTTTGTGTTGCAAGCTCATTGCTGGCTGTGCAAGCCGATAATGGCAAGGTACTCGGCACCTTGGTTCCTTAACCAATGAGATTAAAGAATTGTAAGATAAACAGATCAAGTCCAAGAAGGAAGAATTAGAGCAGACAGATTTGATAACAAATGAAATACAAAAATATTGCCCTCCACCATTTCCCCAATATTAGGCTTGCACTATTTTTGTATAGTAGATCATAAGAGCTGCCTTCTTTGCAGTCTCTGTTCTGTTGGGGAGATATAAATAAAGTTACTTCAATAATGGCTGCCTCCTGTGGGTCCACATCTTAAGATTACTCACTGCAACATACTAATGGCACACACTCCTTCCTGCCCTTACACCTATTGTTGTGCAGTCATGCTGCTTCCTTTTAAATAACATGGCCAAGAAATGAAAGTTAGATTAAATTATAGAAGACAGGGAAATAAAGGTTGGAACACAAATGGAAAAAAAAATGCAAAGGAAGTAAAACTTGACAGTTTTAAAGTTAACAATTCACTTTGTGCAAAGTGGGATTTGTGGACTAAATAATTCGTAGAAAAATCTGAGTCATTATGGGGAGACAATGGCATGGTGTTCACTGATATTGGCTCGGGAGATATGGGTTCAAATCCCACCATGGCAGAAATTCCAGAGTGGAATTTAAAGTTCAATTAATAAATAAAATTAATAAAATATCTCAATGGTTACCATAAAACTATCCACTTACCATTTTTAAGAAACCACTCGGTTTATTCAGGGAAGAAAATCCATTTTCCTCATTCTGGCTATTTGTGACTCCAGAACCACAGCAATGTGGTTGACTCTTAACTGTCCTTTGGAGGCTGTGCCTCCCAGAAATAAATAATCCACACAGCATAGAAAGAGGCTTGGTGCAGACCTACCAAAGAACATCCCACCCAGACCTAGCCTGGTAACCCCACATTTCCCATGGCTAATCCACCTAGTTGCACATCCCTCAACAATTTAAGCATGGCCAATCCACCTAACCTGCTCACCTTTGGAAGGAAACCAGAGCACACCCACACAGAGAACATGCAAATTCTACACAGACAGTCACCCAAGGTTGTATTTGAACCTGGGTCCCTGGTGCTGTGAGAGCAGCAGTGCTAACCACTGAGCGACTGTACCACCCCAGGAAGAAAGTAAGAAACAAAGCTGCAAAAGACAATGTAAGAAAAGAAATGAGAAAGCACATCAAACAACTTTGCAAATATGTTAAGAGAAAGGGTGGTGAAGGGTAAATGGGCCCTTGAAAACTCCAGAATGATTCTGAAGAAGGGTCACTAGACTCGAAATGTTAATTCTGTTTGCTTTTCACAGATGCTGCCAGACCTGCTGAGTTTCTCCAGCAATTTCTGTTTCTATTTATAATGGAAATAAAGTCAGAAACGACAATTAAAAGTTCAACAAAAATAGAAGTAATATGCAAGTACATTTACTATTGTGCCACACAAATGACAGAAAATAATCATCTTTAACAATAGAATATCAAATTATCTGCTCTTGACATTCAATGACATGATCATTGCTGAATCCCCTATGCACACCCTGGGAGTTACGATTGACCAGAAACTAGACTGAACCAGCCACACAAATACTGTGGTTACAAGAACAGGTCATGTGTAAGGAATTTTGTGGCTGGTAAACTTCCTTCCATCTCCCCAGTGTTCATCAGTCACCTACAAAGAAGGAGTCAGGAATATGACAGAATACTTCTCATTTGCCTAGATGATTGCAGCTCCAAAAAGACTCGAGAAGCTTGACAATATCCAGGACAAAGCAGCCTTTTCGTTTGACAGCCGACCCATCACCTTCAACATTTACTCCCTTCCCCACCAGCAAACAGTGGCAGCAAAGTGCCATCTACAAGATGCACTGCAGTAGCTCCCAAACTCATGCTCTCTACAATGTAGAAGAATACAGACAGCAGATGTATGGGAACTCTATCCTCTGCAAGTTGGCCTCCCTGCCCCACACCATCCAGACCTAGAGCTATGTTGCTGTTCCTTGCCTGCCACTGGGTCAAAATCCTGGGGAAATCCCTCTCTAACTGCAGTGTGAGTAGACCAACACCCCAAAGTGCAGCAATTCAAGAAGGCAGCTCACTACCAGCTTCTTAAAGGACATTGAGGGGTAGGCAATAAAGGCTGATCTGGCCAGGAATGTCCACATCTCAAATGAAAATAAATAAATTGCAAAGCCAGACTTCTAACATTTTACTATATCTCTTGTCACATTGTGAAATCAAGCAGAGAATACAACAGGTTTCAACAAAAATGATGAGAAAAAAATGACCAACCAAAAACATGTCACAAAGGAGGACTTAGAGAAATAGAACACAGACACAAAGATTTAAATATAAAATGGTTAATTAAATGGAGTCTAAGTACAACTTCAGCAAACTATAATGGTTACAATGGCAAATTTCTGATTCAAAGTTCACCACTGTTTAAGCAGATTATAAGTCTTCCAAAAACGAGGGATGCAATTTTCCTTATTTTGTTTTTACAATGAGAAGGTGAGTGTGTGTGTGTTGTATGTGTGTGTCTGTCTGTTTGTGTTTAGAAACAACTAGCACCACAACTTCACCACCAAGAAAGCTCAACCATCCATGCACTAATCAGTTTATGAAGAGCTGACTGATAGTGTGAAGAAGAGATTCTCGGTCTATTGCAGTTCTCCCCACCAACTGCTGCTCAAACCCTATGCCTTGGAGGGATCTAACTCTTCTGATTGGATTGGGTTTTGCAGGGAGACAAGGTCAGAGGTAACGCTTTCAACATCCATCCCCTTGACCTCCATCTGTGCAACCAGTTTTCCCCAAACTGGAGAAATTAGAGTTCCAATTGCAATCCAGTAAGCAAGTCGCCCGGGTTACCCAGTCAAGAAACTAACCGTTGTTTCTCACCCACTGGGAAAGTAAATAATCAGGAGGTGGCAGTCATTGAGGTCGTTAATTGACTGCATAAAGGTCACCCATGTATGTTGTCACCCAGAATTTAGTGAAAAAACAAGTGGAGGCCTTGCCAGGGAAACTCACTCTTCTTCCCACCTCCGGGGAGGTGAAAATTCCAACCATAGAATTTTCTTGCGTCACTATTTTGTTGTATCACTATTTCTTCTGAAAGGGGCAGATTTTTTCCAATTTGCCGGCAGGTATCAAAACAGATGGTCAACCAAAAACCTCAACTCATACCTTTTCTACTGGTGTTAAAATGGTGATCTCTCAACTTTCTCAATAAACTATTTGGTCTTCAAAAGGACATCTTTATCCCAACAAAGTCTTGAGGGTTATATCTGTTGAAGAATAATTTCTTGCAGATCCGTTGCACAAAATTTCAAACTCTGAAGCTGTTGCTAAGAAGCAGAATTGAGGACACATTATTTTTGAGTCAAGTACATTTACAAATTGTGTAAATCTAGTTACTGGCTGCATTTGTGTCATACTGTTTCTATATATTATCTTGCCAATAAATTTAACAAAATAGATTAGATTGCATACATCAAATTAGCATCATAATGTACATTTTGAATATATGCAGTGTTAAGACCTTCATTATACTTTTTTTTCAAAATCATTTTTTGGTCTGGAGCTGTGAACTGTGTCTGTCCTTCACAAAGCTGGAAATGAGCCGTGTGTACTTGCAATCGCAGTTACATTAGGATTTCCGGGAGTATACTACAATTAATACCCTTTTGGGTTTGTATCAATATACGACACTGCCATTTGGGGTATCGTTGGCTTGTCAAATTTTTAAGAAGATTCTAGGTCGCCATTATCTGGATGATGTGCTAATAACAGGGAAGACCAATAAGGAGCATATAGAGAACTTGGACGTAGTCCTTTGACGTTCCTCCAAGGTGGGCATACATTTAGAAGGGAAAAATATGTCTTCCAGGCACCTAAGTGACCTACTTGGGCTACAGAGTCAACAAACCCGGGTTACACCTGTTGGAAGATAAAACAAGGGCGAACAAAAGTGCCCAGCTCCCACATCTGTACCAGAGCTTAGGTGTTTCCTTAAGCTGGTGAATTACTACAGAAAGTTTATGTATAACCTGGCCTCCATCCTGGCACTCTTGCATCAAATCCTTAAAAAGGGTCAGCCATGGAAATGATCTCATAGCCAAGTCATAGCTTTCAGGGAAGAGAAAAACAATGATCATTCTCCAAAGTGTTGGCACACTATGACATTACTATTGACATGCGATGCCTCCCTGTACAGCATAGGGGTAATATTACTTCATAGGTGACCCAATGGAGAGGGAAACCTAATAACGTATGCATCTGGGACTAATGCAGAGCGTAAACATACCCAGGTAGAGAAGGAAGGTTTGGCAGTCATATTTGGTGTCACGAAATTCCACCAATACCTTCATGGACATAAATTTGTAATAAAAACAGGCAACAATCCCCTGCTAGGTCGACTTACAGAGGCCAAGTTAGTGCCGCCCATAGCTTCAGGCCGAGTTGAGCGGTTGGCTCTAATACTAAGTGCGCATAATTACAAGTTGAAACTCTGTCCCGAAGACAGATTTATTGAGCCGCCTCCTACTGGCAGATACACCGCCAGTGGTGATGCCACTGGAAGAATCTGTAATGGTTTTAAATTTTCTGGAAGCACTTCCAGACACAGCTGACAATATCAGATTTTGGATGCAGGAAGATCCGGTCCTGGCAAAACTGAAACAGCTGGTGGTGATGGGGGATATCAAACGGCTGTCATAACCAGAATTAAAACTTTTTTGGACCCGGAGAGATCAGATCACGGCAGAGGATGGCATATTATTACGGGGTGCAAAAGTGTTTGTCCTGAGCAAAGATTGCTGCCAGATACTGGCTGAGATCTACCAGAGTCATCCAAGAGTTTCCAAAATGAAGATGTTGGCAAGAAGTTATGTCTGGTGGCCAGGATTGGATACAGACATAGTTGCATTGGTGGGCCAGTGCCCAGAGTGCCAACAAGGGCAAAAATTATTGCCAGCAGCTCCCCAACATTCATGGGAATGGCTTGGGCCTGAACTTGTTTACACAGTGACTATTCAGGTCTTTTTATGGGCTCAATGTTCTTAGTTGTCTTGCACACCCACTCAAAGTGGCTGGTCATGCACAGTGTTCATTTGTCAAACACGGGGATGACAAGAGAAAGACTGTGCACATTTTGCAATAAATGGACTTCTGGTAGTGTTGGTCACAGATAATGGGCCATTGTGTACCAGCAGGGAATTTGAATATTTCCTAAAGTTGAATGGTATTCGTTATATAAGGACAGGTTCATGCCATCTATCGTCAAATGGACTGGCTGAAAGAGCAGTCCAAACTTTGAAGGCATGCTTAAATAAACAGCTTACAGCTTCATTAGATACAAACTGGCCCAATCCTACTTGATTACAGTACCACCCCTCATGCCACTTCAGTGATAGCTCCAGCAGAGTTGCTAATGGGGAGAAGACTCTGCACCAGGTTAAATCTGATCTTCCAGACCTTGGGGGTTGGGGTGGGTGGCTGGGTGAAGTGGGAGGGTGAAGTGGCATTAGGAACGCCAATGCCAGACATAAGACTCTGCTAAGCGAGAGAGACAGTTTACTTAATGGGAAGAAGTTTTGTAAAGGAACAATGGGAATGGCCCTACATGGGTAAGAGGCATTGTCAACGCGAGGTCAGGTCCAGTGCATGTAAAGCTCGGGTAGGCATGACAATCCTGAACAAACATGTGGACAATATGAAAGCTGCAAACTTGCAAATGGTGCGGGAGCAAAATGTGCCTGGCTCCTCAATTGCCTTTAAGGAACCCATGGGTTTTCCCTCTCTGTTGAGCATTGATGGTACCTTGCAATCTGAGATGTCCATGTCCTCAAACTCAGAGGGGGTAGGTATCAGTGATTGTAATGAGGTCAGCCAGGTGGACGTTATATAATGAGTTCCCTGGTTGGGGCTGTTAATCTGGTCCAATCAGGGAGCTAACAGATATAAGCAGGAGTGTCTCAAACTGAATGCTAAATTCTACCATGTTATGGTCATTGCTTTCTAGTGGATCTTTTTCTGGAGATCACTTATAAAACCTGCCTCATTACACATTACCAGATCGAAACTAGCTGGATCCCCGGTTGGTTCCATAGCCTGCAGTTCTAGGAAACTGTTCTGAATATATTTGCCTCTTCAACATATTTAGAAAGCCAATGGGAAAACATTTGTAATCCCTGTCACAATCTGCTATGATTCCCAAGATATTTCTTACTTTCAGCATGCCTGCTTTCTACGTTGGACTAGTTTTTTGTTTTTCTTTATTCATTAATGGGATGAGGGTGTTGCTGGCTAGGCAGCATTTATTACCCATCCCTAATTGCCCAGCGAACAGTTGAGAGTCAACCACATTGCTGTGGGTCTGGAGTCAATGTGTAGGCCAGACCAGGTAAGGATGGCAGTATTTCCTTCCCTACACGACATTAGTGAACCAGATGGGTTTTTCCGACAATTGACTATAGTCATCATTAGATTCTTAATTCCAGATATTTTATTGAATTCAAACTCCACCATCTACCGTGGCGGGATTCAGACCCAGGTCCCCAGAATGTTATCTGGGTCTCTGGATTAACAGTCTCTAGCGATAGTACCACTAGGCCATCACCTCCCCCTTGTCAGTTACATCCATAACATTCAAACACCCCTGTATTCATCTGGTTGTGTATTAGAACTCTTTCATTTGTGTTGAAACAAACCTGCTGTTTCTCAAGACCGTGATCCCATTCTGAACACCAATTGTAAAAAAAAGAAAATAAACAGGAGTGTCAGAAGTTCTGTTCTCTCTAACAGCTGGCTCTGAGAAAGCTGAATCAATGCCAACAACTGGCCACATGTAAATAAAGATGACTTGGTGATGGGATACCAGCCTTTGTGGAATTATTTCAAGCAGCAGCTCACTTTTTCAAAAAGAGACAGCAAGCAAACTCTTATTTACTTATGAGGCCAGGCCTGGAAGTTAATTGCAGGGTTATTCTTGTTCAAAATATGCTGTAGATGTTCTGGAGATGCATTATGCTCACATATGCTCAGATGACATATGTTTGAATGTTAATTGGGGTCTTGCAGGGAAATAACCAATTGAACAAATAGAAACTAAAGTTTGAACTGGTGGATGAAGGTAGAGCAGCGGATGTGGTATACATGGATTTAAGTAAGGCGTTTGATAAGGTTCCCCATGGTAGGCTCATGCAGAAGGTAAGGAGGTATGGGATAGGGGAAAATGTGGCAGATTGGATTCAGAATTGGCTGGCCCTTAGAAGAAAAAGGGTGGTAGTGAACGGAAAATATTCAACATGGTGCTCAGTTACGAGTGGTGTACCACAAGGATCTGTTCTGGGTCCTCTTCTATTTGTGATTTTTGTAAATGATTTGGATGTAGGAGTGGAAGGGTGGATTAGTAAGTTCGCGGATGATACGAAGGTGGGTTGAGTTGTGGATAGTGCGGAGAGTTGTTCTAGGTTACAAAGGGACATTGATAGGATGCAGAGCTGGGCTGAGAAGTGGCAGATGGAGTTTAACCCTGAAAAATGTGAGGCGATTCATTTTGGAAGGACAAATTTGAAAGCAAAATGCAGGGTTAATGGAAAGATTCTTGGCAGTCTGGAGGAGCAGAGGGATCTTGGGGTTCATGTTCACAGCTCCCTGAAAGCTGCCACCCAGGTGGATAGAGTTGTTAAGAAGGCGTATGGTCTGTTAGCTTTCATTAATAGAAGGATCGAGTTCAAGAGCCGTGAAGTTATGCTCCAGCTACACAAAAGCCTGGTTCGGCCACATCTGGACTATTGTGTCCAGTTCTGGTCGCCTCATTACAGGAAAGATGTGGAAGCGTTGGAAAAGGTGCAGAGGAGATTTACCAGGATGTTGCCTGGAATGGAGGGAAGGTCTTACGGGGAAAGGTTGAGAGAGCTAGGGCTTTTCTCTTTAGAACGATGAAGGACGAGAGGTGACTTGATGGAGGTGTACAAAATGATCAGAGGTATAGATAGAGTGGACAGCCAGAGACTTTTTCCTAGGGTGGAGGTAACTATTATGAGGGGGCATAGTTTTAAAGTGAGTGGAGGTAGATGTAGGGGAGACGTCAGAGGTAGGTTCTTTACTCAAGAGAGTGGTAGGGGCGTGGAATGCATTGCCAGAGAGGATACTGGAGTCGGCCTCATTAGGGGCATTTAAGCGGCTATTAGATAGGCGTATGGATGATAGTATAAGGTAGGGGTGGAGGTTAGATAGACCTTAGGTTTAGGGTAAAAGTTCAGCACAATATTGTGGGCCGAGGGGCCTGTACTGTGCTGTACTGTTATGTTCTATGAATAGTTTTAAATCAGATTGAGAGCTACAGGTCACAGATTTGATTGCTGCTGGGGTATCCATCCATTATCAACTTATTGAAAGTTTGGAGAATAGAATCTCAGTTAAGCATTAAGTGAATACTCCTCAGAGCCTACCGAAAGCTATTTATATATATATCAGTGTCTTCAGAAACCAAGCAAGATACAACATTATAGATGTTACAGAGCGTGGAGATTGCTTAAGTGAACTGGGCAGTTATATCTTTTTTATAATCTTTCAGAACATCCCTTAACAGTGTCTTCATTTGAGAGAGTGGGGGCTAGAATCAAAGAAACTTGGATTTTAATCAGACATTAATTTGTTAAGGTGAAAGGGGAAAGATTTAAGAAGGTCCTGACGGGCAACTTCTTCATGCAGAGTGGTGCATATATGGAATGGGCTGCCAGAAAAAGTGGTTGAGGTAGGAACAATGGCAACATTTAGAAAAAGATTTGGCTAGGTACATGGATGAGTAGGGTTTAAGAGGGATATGGACCAAATGCAGGCAATTGGAACTAGCTGAGTGATCACCATGGTCAGGATGGACCAGTTTGGGCCGAAGGGCCTATTTTCATGCTGTATTACTCTAGGACTCTAAATTACCTTGCCACTTAACATTGCTCTGCTAAAGCTACTGTAATATATTGTTGAGATTACAAGGTGTAGAGCTGGATGAACACAGCAGGCCAAGCAGCATCAGAGGAGCAGGAAAGCTGATGTTTTGGGTCTGGACCCTTCTTCAGAAATGGGGGAGGGGAAGGGGATTCTGAAATAAAGAGAGAGAGGCGGAGGCGGATGGAAGATCGATAAAGGAGTAGATAGGTGGAGAGGAGACAGACAGGTCACAGAGGCAGGGTTGGAGCCAGTAAAGGGGAGTGTGGGTGGGGAGTTAGGGTGGGGATAGGTCAGTCCAGGGAAGATGGACAGGTCAAGGAGGTGGGATGAGGCTGGTAGGTAGGAGGTGGGGGTGGGGCTTGAGGTGGGAGGAGTGGATAGGTGGGCGAAAGGACGGACAGGTTAGGGAGGCAGGGACAAGCTGGGTTGATTTTGGGATGCGGTCGGGGGAGGGGAGATTTTGAAGCTTGTGAAGTCCACATTGATACCCTTGGGCTGCAGTGTTCCTAAGCGAAATATGAGGTGCTGTTCCTGCAACCTTTGGGTGGCATCGTTGTGGCACTGCAGGAGGCCATGTTGGCCAAGGAGTGGAAGGGGGAGTTGAAGTGGTTTGCGACTGGGAGGTGCAGTCGTTTGTTGCGAACTGACCGTAGGTGTTCCACAAAGCGGTCTCCAAGCCTCCGCTTGGTTTCCCCAATGCAGAGGAGGCCACATCTGGAACAGCGGATACAGTATACCACATTAACAGATGTGCAGGTGAACATCTGTTTGATGTGGAAGGTTTTCTTGGGGCCTGGGATGGGGGTGAGGAGGGAGGTGTAGGGGCAGGTGTAGCACTTCTTGCTGTTGCAGGGAAAAGTGCCAGGGGTGGTGGGGGGGTGGGGAGTGTGAAGCAGACAAGGGAATCACGGAGAGAGTGGGCCCTCCAGAAAGCAGATAAGGGTGGGGAGGGAAAAATGTCTTTGGTAGTGGGGTCAGATTGCAGATGGCGGAAGTGTCGGAGGATGATGTGTTGGATCCGGAGGTTGGTGGGGTGGTATGTGAGGACGAGGTGGATTCTGTTTTGGTTGTTATTGCGGGGAGGGGGTGTGAGGGATGAGTTGCAGGAAATGCGAGAGACACGGTCGAGGGCGTTTTTGACCACTGTGTTGGGGAAGTTGCGGTCCTTGAAAAACGAGGACATCTGGGAGTGGAATGCCTCATCTCGGGAGCAGATGTGGCAGAGGCGAAGGAATTGGGAATAGGGAATGGCATTTTTGCAGGAAGGTGGGCGAGAGGAGGTGTACTCTAGGTACTTGTGGGAGTCAGTAGGCTTGAAATGGATTGTTAATTCCTTTGTTAAAGCTATGTACTTGGTGTCTGGTACTAATTATTAAAAAAAATCTGGTGAGGAATCATTGAGGCAAATTTGAGTGTCATTGAGTAATTTTACTGCATTGCAAATACAGTGATAAGGAGGCTAATCTGATTTGGCTGCCTTCATGTCACAACAATAGTATCCCACATTTTTGTCAAGACTATAATTAATGGTAAATTACTAAACCAGGGGATCCTAACCCATGAGGTAGAGAATAAAGATGCAGGTTTCAGCTTTTAGTACAGCAGAACATACTGAAAATACTCCATAAAAATCAAAGGACCTGCGGATGCTGTAAATCAGAAATTACTAGAAAAGCTCAGCAGGTCTGGCAACATCCGTGAAGAGAAATCAGAGCTAACGTTTTGGGACCAGTGACCCAAAGGTCTGAGGGTCACTGCACCTGAAGCGTCAACTCTGATGTCTCTTCACAGATGCTGAAAATACTCCAAAACATCTAGCAGAATCTGCAAGGAAAAAGATTTAACCGTTCAGGTCAATCACCTCTCATCAAGTTATAAATGAAAAGCTGTCAAACTGAAATATCTACTCTTTCTTTCCACAGATGCTGTCAGACCTAAATATTTCAGTTTCCCTACATTAGCAGTATTTTGTTTTGGAACTCATTCTTATTGAACTCAGAATTTGAAAGTAAGTTAGGCTCGAGTTGGACAGGGCGCTAGTGAGACCATAGTTTTATTACATTTGGGATGGGATTACCTTAAGGATGGATGTAAATTCATTAGAAACAGTTCAGGTATTTACCAGATTACTACCTAGAATTGGTGGGCTGTCTCGCAAGGAAATGTTGAGTGGCTAGGGTTGTATCTACTGGAATTCAGAACAGTGAGACGTAACTTAATTGAAACGTAGGAGAACCTAAAAATCTTGACAAGGTAGAGAGGGTCTTAACAGAGATGAAAAAAAAAAATTCAGCATCAAGAATCTTTGGAACTTTTCTTGAAAAGGCAACTGAAGTAGAGTTTGACATATCTTTAAGGCAGAAATGTGAATCCAAGCTTACAAATCAGATCAGCCACTCTTAAATGGTGGTGAGTTTAAGACTGAATAGCTTATTCCTGTGTCTTGTTCATAGATGGCTGATGGAACCTATTCTCCTGACACAGCTAAGATGTTGAGGAGAAACGTGAATGATAACAAGAGCCGAAGTTTAGCAGTTCATTTTGATTACAGCATTTATAAAAATGCAATACACACAGTACTGAAGCATTACCCAAATAATGATCTAAAGGCTTTCCTCAGGGGTTAGATTTACAATTATCTTACTCAGAAGCAACAGATGTCAACTCAAGTTTCAGTGAAGGAAATGGCTAAAAAACCGCTGTAGTGTTTAAACTCGGGTTTAGAATTGGTATTGTGTAGGATGCACAATCAAATTTTTATTATTTTCTGCTGTTTACATCTTCTGGCAATGTCTTAACTTAAAGGGGTCAATTTGTACTGTGTGGAGGAAATTTGGGTTTAATGCAGGGCTTGGGAGAACACCGATTGATAATTTTAAAAGCTTTCCCTGGTCCAAGTAAAACTGTGCTCTCGGAAACAAATTTGATTGGAGTCATGGATTTTAATTTTGAGTATTTTATTTTAAACATTTCAAGAAAAAACAAGAGGTAATACATTAGGTGTACAACCTGACATAATTACATTTGGCTTTCAAGAAGCAAAACATTAAATATACAATTATTATACAGTGTTAAATGCTGTTAAATGCAGTTAAATGATTCAAATCTAATGTAGACGATAAATAAACTCTCCTTAACCAAGGTTCTAGGAAAGAACACAGTAGAAGAGCTACAAACAAAAAAAGCAATAAAAAGATGGATTAAAAATTGCTGCACCCTCTACCTTTGAACTGTCCAAGCATTACAGAACCTCTGTAAAGTATGCTTTGGCACAAGTCATTTACTGCTGCCCATAGCTTCCTAATGCATTTAGTTACGTGCATAAAACTGCTATACCCAAAATGGCTTTCCAGTTTTTCTGGTGTAAAACACAAGTAATTTTCAAGTGGAGCTTTAATCTCCCCTAAAATTGAGTCCCAGAAGACTGAAAGTAGTTTAACATTGCAGATTTATTTATCAGTTGAAACTTGTTAGGGCTCTAGAGGGAACAGACCTCATTAAAACTGAATGAGGCACACGCTAATGAGCGGGTTTGCCCTTGTGTCACTGATATCTAGCCATTCTTATAGATTTAAGTATTGGAATATGCTATTCTGCTCAGTAGTTTACTGAGCTATTTTTTTTCCAGAATGCAGAGAACCATACAAACTTTAGGAAAACAACCAATTAATTTACATATTAAATTTGATACAAAAACAATAAAATCTTGGTCATCTTATAACGATGGTTAGTTGATTGATGCTTCTTCAGTAGAAGTGAATGATACACCCATTTAAACCACTATGCAATCAATATTTAGATGGATTAAGCAATATAACTTCTTCTTGGAGCTAGATAAGAATAGAATGATTCACAATAAGGCAGTTTTATGGACTGCACTGCATAAAGTTTTAATCAAAACCTAATGAAAGGCAATGGCAACCAAGTAACTTAAACACTTACAATGGAACTCCAATTTTCAAGCCAGTATAGCTTTGACAGAAAGTTCCTACAAACTCTGAGGACAAAATGTTTAAAAAGAAAGAAAATGCCCCACCAACTACTCCTCTATGGGCTCTCAACCAGAACAAATAAAAATTGACCATTACCTTCTAAATCTTACTGAACTCAACTTTAATGAAATTTTAAAATATATTCAGTTTTCACAAATGATGTCAGCAAATGCTGGGTTTCAACATCTACTTAGGAATAAAGAGGACTTTAGTTTAAAAACAAAGCCAGTGAAGGCACCAAATACGAGTGAATTCTCTCTTCATGGCTGAGTAAAAAAAAAACATCGAATGGAAGGTCCCTGCTTGGAAGAAAAATGAAAGAAACCATTGTCATGCTACATTACTACAGGGCATAAAGTGGCACAAGAACCAGAAAAATTACTCTATTTTGCTGATCTTCAACAGAACTTGCCAACTTTATGCAAACCAAAACAGTGGGTTCACTAGCAAATATGCAATTCCAGGAAATAAACAATTTAATCTAGTCAATAAGGAGTCTTATCTACTTCAAAACATGTTTGAATATGAATTGGTTTCCTTACATCATGCACTGCTGTTAGCACAAGCAAATTGGGACAACTTGCTCCTTGCCTTCCATCAGTGCTGTTCAAACCTCTGCACCATCGGCAATTACCTCAAATATAATTCAGTAAAAACAAAGTACTTGTCCATTTTTGATAAGGATTTGACCAAAACAAGTAAAGCCTTTGAAAGGGGCATAAGGGAGGTGTATGAAGCACTAAATGTATTACTGGTTAACCAAATGAAAAGTATTAGTAAACACTTAAAGAAGTTTTTAAGTTATTTTTTGCCAAAGCCATTATATGGTTTTGCTAAATACAATAAAAGACCAATTATTTTGATCTTGAAATTCTTATATGGCTTGTAGAACACATGCAGAATCCATTTTAAATCAATCATCCAGTGTTTCCAGCACAAGGTGTTACTTACAATTTAATTCAGACAGACAAGAGCAGAATAAATATTCAAAGATAACATCTGGTACACATAGAAGCACAACATTGAATAGCTTAGTTACATAACCTAAATAAGGCATATTTGACTTTTTAAATTACTCTCTCCTAGCCAACATATACTACAATGAGGATACAAGTCCAACTGATAGTCACATGGCACTTTATCTGTTCAATGGATGACTAACTTGAGCAACACATGTATTTTGCTCTTTAAACTATGTTAATATTTATTGTTCCACAATTCTAAAAAAAAATTCCACCAGACAGATTTTAGGAATTTGAGAACTATAGAATAGTTGTAAGTCAATGTCAAAATAAATCAAAACCTTAAGAAACAAAGTGGGTCAAGCTAACTGAAAAGCAAAAATCATGAAGAACAGATTTCTTGCATTTGGATGTACAGCTATAAAACAAGTAAGGTTTAATAGTAAAAAGTAAATTCAACACAATTGAAGGGGCAACACTTTATAGAAGAACGTGATAGAAATAGCCACAAGAATAAATCTAGAATCTGTTCTGAGTTACTTGCTCCAGTCTGCGGTTTGACTGGGCTGGTGTGGGGAAACAAAGTTAAAAAGCAGTAAAATAACAACTTTTAATACTTCAAAGCCACTGAATAAATCTGAATTATGACCCTCCCAAGAACTGTTAAGGTGGGGACTGCTGAGTGAACAAAATACTTTAGGAAACATGCATATTAAATTTAATTCATTTAGAATACAGTTGTACTTAAATCACTAATGAGAGAAACATCCCTTAACAGACAGTGATAGTGACAGCATCTATTTAAATGGAAGCCTTACAGCCATGATCTTTTTTCCACCTACAATACAGCAGTTTCTGAATTCATATTACATCAGATTTCAATTTCATTTTTTAAAAATTCCATGTAACCATCATGTACTGAGTTACAAGATGGCAATTTTTTCAACTGCACGGTTACAAAAAAATTGTCACAGTAGTAGACTGGGCATTTCTTCCACCAGGACATACAAGTACACCCAATTCAACTGGATACTGTATGCAGAAATTATATATTTAACATATGTACTACACATTTTGCACAATTACACAATTGCATTGTTTACAGTTGTGAAAGCTCTATTTTGAATGTACAGACTCAAAAGGGCACAGCTCAATCCAGAGTTGCAGGGGACACAAAATGATAAATTTTAGTTTTGTTTTCCTATAATTGGTTTATTACCAAAAATCCAAGCATTCTTTTGTTCTATAAAGTGAAGCCCTTTTTCTCGCATATAAAATTAACTGGAATGCGACTAATAAATGAGATTCAAATTGGCTTTTCAGTATATTTGCCTTTCCACACATTTCCTTGGTGCAGGAGTCGATTAATAAAATTTTTGTGTCAATTCAGGTCCAGCCAGAGTACTGAAGGAGGGAAAAAAAAAAGGACTTGTTTGGAAGGGAGGGGGTAAGGAGGAAAACAAAAGAACATGTCAGATTGTTCTTCAATAGCACAGCTGAAATCAGGAAGTGCGGGTGTTTTTAAAATAGTGGAGGAGTTGAGAAAATATAACCACTAATTTGGATCCTCTCTTTCATTGCACATCACTCTACAAAACTCACTGCTTGGACTAATTTTACCCTTTTCATAAAAGTTCACTGCCAGATTATTCCTACCCCTCCAATTAAAGGCGAAATAACTGAATATTTGTAGATAATTTATAACATAAAACTGTCAAAATGCCACAAGTTGAATAAATGTAGACATTTAACAATTGACTGCATAAAGCAAATATAAATTTTCCTAAATTTTTTTTTCTCGTCCTGGGGCAGCATTGTAACTGCTCTCCTTAATGTGGATTTGGAAAATATTTACTGGAGACATTGAATAAAGTAAATAGAGAAAACTATTTTCACTGATGAGTTGGTAAATAGTTAGCAGACACAAGTTAAAGATTATTCGAAAAAAACCGAAGGGAGTAGTTCTGATCTGAAATCCATTGCTTGGAAGAGTGATGGCTGTGTATTCAAACTTAACTTTTCAACAAGGGAATTGGGTAATACTTGAAAAGAAGTAAAGCTAGAGAATATGGGAAAAACACTAGCAACAGCTCAAATGAACAAATTGAAAGATTTTATGAATGGAAAATAGGGACAAGGTAATTGCAAATATCAAATTTGAATATACTGTATTTTTGGTTAAAAATTGGAATCGAAGAATGACGTAGTTGAGCTAATGGACAATAGTCAAATAAAATTCCAGAATAGAAAAAGTTAAAAAATTGAAGAACTGTGACAACTCCAACATATTCAGCAGCAAAATCTATTCAAGTACAGACTTTGACCAATGTAGAAAAAAGTTTGTCTAGT
This sequence comes from Rhincodon typus, assembly GCF_021869965.1. NCBI lineage: Eukaryota > Metazoa > Chordata > Chondrichthyes > Orectolobiformes > Rhincodontidae > Rhincodon > Rhincodon typus. The sequence continues at coordinate 51,467,322 of NC_063340.1, read as the reverse complement.
CATATTACAATCACTTTAGTTAGACCAATATGTTAAACTCAAACTACAATTAAAACATTGACAGAATTTTGTCTAATCATGCATTGGACCTGCCACTCAAGTAAGTAGCACAACTCTGAATTTCTGGAAACATCTTCAATCATCACATTAAATACATTTAACAGGACTGCTACTAGAAGTCATCTGAGAAATCATTTATTTGAGTGAAAATGGAAAATACTCAAATGGTAAGGTAATTTAAAATACAAACAAGATTAGTATACAAATAATCATTCTTTACTTGATTTTCTCAGATTGGCTTCCTTTCAAAAATGATTGCAACAATGTCATTTAGCTTTCAGATTAGTACAAATTTAAATAGATGGAAGTAAGTTTGATTTTGTCTTTGTTGGATCAGGCTGTTAAAATGACCTGCAAGCTAGATGTTTCCATTTGCAGGAAGAGTGCAGCAATTTTCATTTCAAACTGAACTTTTAGCTAGATTAACAAATGACTTTTTTTTTGCCAATGATCTTGTGATAGTTCCTTCAATTAGGACATATTTCTCAAGTTGACAGAGAACGTTTGCTGGTTACAGATATGCTTACTGCCCCTTGGCGATTAGAGATAGGTTTCGTAGCATATAATGTTCCTTCTGGAAGTGGATTAAACATTTAATAACTATGGCTATTAGGAAGAATTCAACCTGGCAGAAAATTTACTGGACTGGATCAGCTGTCCATTTCATATTCTGCTTTGCACTTATTTCAATGCAAATTCAATTCAGATAGGGTTTAAAACAGATGTGCTGATCCAATGCAGTCAGGGTTAGGTCAAAATTTGTCGGTAGTCTTTTTATTACTCCTTATTATTACCAAGATGTTCAATCACATCATACTAAAAATGCATGCAGGTGGCTGAATATAGGTCGAGATGTGTCTACACAAATAAGCTTGAAGTTATGCTCAGACAAATGTATACTATATCGCAAACCAATGTGGCTTAGAATACTAGTCCTGGCATAGCAGAGTGCTGTTAAATCAGCATGATATCAACTCAATTGATAGTGTTCCACCTGTATTAATGTTGGATACTTGCCATCTATTTCTCTTGGATGCCTGCCAGAATTCATAAACATGCAGCAATAGCAGCAGAGATAAGCCACTGGAACCTGCTCTACCACTCAAAAAGATCATGGCTAATTTTCTACCTACACACCACCATCCTGCACTATTTCTATATCAATTCCACAAATAGAAAGTGTTAAGACAATTTCCTCACTGACCACATTGGTTAGTAAGGTCATAGTTTTTAAATACCAGAATTCTTCAAATTAGCCATCCTTAGTCAAGATATTAGTGGATAAGGGGTCCCACCAATCTCACTGGACCTGCTCGAGCACATCTGGTTCAATTGTGTTAATCCCTGAGATAGATTAATCAATCAATCTCACTGTCTTTATTAAATGAACAGTGGCCAGCTGGGTATGTAGTGGAAGGTAAACAGCACCCATGAAAGCATATTCCATTAAAAAAAGTTGCCAGATTCAGGTTCAAAGATTTTCACCATTCAATATCATAAACCTGAGACCAAAAAAGGTCACCAAAGTACACTGTATCATAAAATAATGTACACTTTCAAGAAAACAGCATTTTAAAAAAGCTGTTTCAAAGGAAGCTTTGTGACTAACTTTCAAAATATTCAACAATGCAATCTAGCCTTTGTTGACAAGGTCAAAATTTAATGCCCATCTCTACCTGCCCTTGAGACAACTTACTGGATTGCTAGGCCATTCCAGAAAGCAATTAGGAGTCAAATAATTGTTGTGGGTCTGGAGTCACATACAGGCCAGGTTAGATATGGATGGGAGGGTTTCTTCCCCTATGGAAATGAATACATTTTTATGATACTCTGAAAATCAACAGCATAACCATCAACAATTTCCAAAATACATGTACAATTCTGGTCACTCTTTGATATGAAAGACTTTGTTAAACTTGAGAGGGCGCAGCAAAGATTTACAAGGAAGTTGCTGGGACTGGAGGATTTGAGTTGTGGGACTAGGTCAGATTGGAATGTCTGGTGGATAAGTTGGACCGAGTGGTCTGTTTCCATTCCGTATGACCCTATGATTCAACGTGACCGAGGCAGACTTATTACTTCCCATACAACTACTCAATATTGTGGATCACTTTGGAAGGCTCAGGGAACTTTCAAAAATGAAGTGCAGATTAGTTACTCACAAAGGATTTTTTTTTAAAAGTAGTACAATTTTTGACACTAGATATTATAAAAAAAAGTCATCAGACTGCAACGTGGTCTTATGCTAACCACCTGTATCAAGGACACTTACTACAGTTCAGTCATTATCTGACCTGCTGATTTAAAAGTGTGAAATACCAGTAAATGTCAGATTAAAGACATTCAGCTTCATCCCATGATTAAAACTGAGTTCCCAGAGCACAAGCTGAAGTATACCTGGCAACTGAGTACAGTTGTAATTGTCCCAAATTCTATACTCACATTCTGCATTAGCTTTGGTGAAGTTTTGTGGCGTGAAAGACACACTTGGGGTGCTTTTAAACTAAAATACTTCAGGATCAGGTTTGAAAAAGTCAGAATACAGCTCTCAGATTCACCTTAATTCTATCACATAAGGACATCCTTTAGACTCTCTGTTCCATTTTCTACAATGTCCAACCAGATTTCCAATTTATACTAGTAATTTGGCTTTGATGGCCTGACCTAAACCCTAGAATAAACCACTACTTTATTTAATTTGGGATCCTTCAAACTGCCATTCATGAGACTTCCACTCCTTTAGTTTGGGGAAAACTGGAAGCCAGATACCAGAGGTGAAAGGACATATACCAGAATAGCTCCTGCTTGCGAGATTACAGAACTCATATTTAAAAAGAACTCATAGCTACCAGTTGTATGAACAAAAATGGTGTTAAAATGCATTTTATCAATTGCTTTTCTTTTTGATTGCAATTTCAACCTAGATGACATTTTCTCCCCTAAAGATAGGAATTTAGGAGACATTAGTATAAAACAACTACAAAATACTAACCTTCTAAAATAGTTGGGTCAAACTACAGTAATCCAACATACAGGTCATTTTTCATTGCAATGCCACTAACATAAAAAACATTTTTTTAAGAAGTGTAGGATCCCACCCAACCAACCTGCTCCCAGGAAACAAACGCTTTAGCACACACAAGTGCAATCATAAACTGAACTGCAGAATGGTGAGCTATAGACATAATTCTCTACGCAATCAATTCCTGATATCAGCCAAGCTATCTGGGGAAAGAGGGGTTGGAAAAAAAACCACAACAAATCATTGTATACAAAATAAAAATTTCATTGTGTATTAAAATCACTTGGAAGAAAATGATACAATTATATACAGATATGTGAAACTTGAACCAAAATAACTACAGCAATATGCACTTCCACAGTGACTGATTTATAAATTGACAACGTCACCTGGTAACTAATGAACGAACTGGAAGTCTTTGCAAATGAATGAAAATGCAGAATTGCTAAGTTAGCATTGATGCAAGGAAAAGAAAAAAAAACAGCTTTGGTTCTACACTGTCAATATATATACAGTACCATTCAGCTTCTAGGAACTAATGATCTTGCATGAGTTTGATCATTTGGACCATAAGTTCTTAGAATTCAATATGTCTACATAATTGAAATCTGTTGCATCTTCTCGTTATCAATATTAAAGGCACATCTATTTTGATGAACAGATATTTGTTCCCCACCACCCACTGGGGGTTTACAGTACATAAACTGCACTGGACAACTATACAATTATCACTCTCTAGCTTCACATGAAGTTCAAGAGAATATAATTTGTGAATCTTAAACCTACTTATTCATTCCTGTGAATTAAACAGGTTTAAGTGCAAATTATGTTATGTGAATATTTTCTGCCCACTAACATCTTTACATACATAGACATCTGTAGCATTTCATTACAGATCAAAAAAATTGTAACTCTCTGCAGATATATATAAAAAACCTATCAAATCTGTGCAAGCTACCTGCTAAGCACATTACAGTTTTGACTATTTAACAAGAATCAAGTGCATTTCCACTCAAATTGCTTTTACAGATGTTACAAACTGTGCAAGAGCTACTTACACACAATTTAACTTAAAAAAATTAAAATGTCTCTTAGAATGTTAAGGAGGCTAGAAAGTTTAGTTTTTGAAGGACTCACTGCTCCTTCACTTTACAGAACACTGACCAGTTCTCGATACTCATCCAACATTTCCAAGAGCCATAACAAAAATTACCACTTTTTTTAAAAAAGGAAATTTTCGCTAGAATAAATTCAGTGTGCTTACATCTGGAAAATTATTGAAAACATTATGAGTGACAGACAGAAGACTAAGAATGAAAGTGTTCAAAATTAGCAGGCTTTATGCATTTTTACTTTAAAAGATGGAAATTTGATCATTCCATGTTGTTTTGTAAAAGTACTCAGGCTACTGGGATACAACAATGTAATGCTCTTGAAACCTGTTAAAATGAGTCAATTATCAAGAACTTCTAATAAATATTGGTCACCGTTAATAAATTATCACAGTTTTCTAACCATTGCACCCTTAGCAGCTGTTCATATTTTTTCAGTGCTATGTACTAGTTGTGCGTTGTACCACTGCTATCTATTCTCCCATTTTAATTAGATTGCGGTTTCTGCTGGTGCACGGAGTTCATTTTGCGATGTGGAAACTTTTTCTAGTGAATCACGAGCAGCAAGCTGGAGAGAGAGAAAAATATATAAATATAACTAGTGTACAGTCACCACTAAAAAGAGTCGTTATAAATCTGGTTTAGTACTTTCTTTTCTAGATACTGCCCTTGCAAGTACTTTTGTAACTAGGCTGTAACATTTCAATTAATTATTCTAATAACATTTAAATGTTTGTAAATGTTTTTCATTCCTGGTCAACAAGCTGCATAGATGATCACCATCTTGTTCTGGCTGCACACAGACTTGCCCAGAATGAGGGCTGACTAGTTCATTCCCCATCAAATCGCTGCAGTATATGATCAAGATGGATCCTATGTATATAATAATGCCCCAATCACTGCATTTTTCTGGATAAAACTACCTATATTGAATCGCGAGATATTGGTATAGGTTAGGCCTTAACTTCTACTTACTGTAGCTTGGATTTTGTTTGCTGTAAAATAAGACAGTTTGTCCAGTGTTCTACTGTAATTCTCATGGTGCCTCCAACTCAATGTCTTACAGGACAATGGTGGCATCAACAGGCACCTTAACCTATCTGTCTCAACCACAAAGAGCAACGGTACTTTCAAAAAAAAAATTATGTAATGTAAGCATTACTCTTAAGGTCAGCATTTAAACTCATCCCTAACCACACTTGAAAACGCTAGTGTTAAGCCGCTTTCTTGAACCACTGCAATTCATGCAGTGTAAATACAGTACTGTTAGGGAGTGAATTCCACATTTTGACTTAATAGCACTAAAGAAGTGGCAATAGATTTCCATGTCCAGATGCTGCGCAACATGGAAATTTACTCAAAACATGTCCAAATTTCAACAGCTGTATGTTAGGTAAAGAAAGAGAGATTTGGCAATGGAAAACAATCTGCAACTGATCATGTTTTTTGGAATAGGAACAACTACTTTACAACGATTTTGAGGGTTTTGTAATATCACTACTAAAGTCTAGTTTCCTGACTGGAAAACAGACAAGCCCATTGGAAGCAAACTGACAAAGGCAACTGGTTTGGAAGAATGGAGTCACGTATGACAAGTCCAGTACATAAGATTCACTATCGCATGAGGAGATTACACAATGACTCTTGAATTATTTAAGTTGTGAGATAAAGACACCTGTCGACAGCAGTGTCAACTATGCAGTAAACTCAGTTAGAGTTTCAGCAGACAACTAAAGGGTCAGTTTTGAAGTTTACATTGGTGTGTGATGTCTTCGATGAGAAAACCAAATTTTGATGTGAATTTTATACGAATCCTGAAGTCTATCACATTCAGCTTCTGGGCCAAGAATCAGAGCTCAATCTTTCCTTCAACATTGAGCAAACCTTGCTGCAATAAGGCAATAGAGTAGAGGAAGGCCATCGGGCCTATTATGTCCACTCAGCCATTCAATGAGCTCATTTGATGGTCCTCAACTCTATATTCCCACTTTTCCCCAAAAAACCCTCGATTACTGAATGATTAAAAATCTGTCCATCTCAGCCTTGAATACACTTAATGACCCAGCCTCAACACCCTTTGCAGTAAATAATTCCACTCACCTTCATACCTATTTAACTAGTAACTTTAAACGTAGCAACCATAGGCTCTCATCTTAAGTAACTTTTGTGAGGAATCTTATCGAATGCCTTTTCAGAATCCAAATATATAATAGTTTCTGGCCCCCCTTTATCCACCCTGTTTATTATCTTCTAAAAGAACTGTATATATTTGTCAAGAAACTGGAATCTGAAGTCTTAGAATCGCACCCTTTGAACCTGCTTTGTCTCAATGAATTACTGCAGAATCCTTTTCCACAAACAGAAAAAGATAAACGATCAACTTACCTGCGCAGTTACAGCTACGTTTGCTTGTTGTCTTCTTAGGTCTGATTTTATGAAAACTGTAAAGAAAATAGAAATTATGAAACTATTTATTTTCTGTTGCACACACATTTAATCAACAATGGAACCTATGAAAGTGAACACTTAACAACCTTCCAAAGAAGATTGGTTAGTTTACTTACATAGCCAATTAAACCATTAAAAAATTATAATGTCTGTACAGCCAACTTTATTCAGCATCTTTTTAAACCATGAAAAATGAAGCTTTCAAAAATGCATAACATAAAATGAAGGCTTTCAGATACAGTTTCCATCATTCAAACTAAAGTATTACAAATACATTTCTAGTTATAAAAACATTAGAAAGTATTACTTAAACACATCTCATTTATATTATTTAACGAGAGATTTTTTTTAATAATGACAATTCCATTGTAATCAATTACATTCGCTTTAACAACTTTGAGAATGTTATACATATGTCTGTTTATCATTGAAGCCAGCAAGGGACAAAATTTACGTATCAGCTTCTGTCAACCTGTCGTTTTTTTAAAAAAAATCACTGACAATGAAAATATTTAATTTACTCGAATAGCAGCACCATACACAAACAAAAAGTATTGAGTTACATTTTTGCAGAGTCCTTACCTCACACAGCTTCCAGACAGAACAACGGCTGAAAATAGTAACACTAACCAATTTAGAAATAAAAATGTCCAGCATATATTAGAAGTCACCAATAGAAGGGAGTGATTTCAAGGCAATATATAAAAAGAGGACATGAAGGTAGAATTGATGGTTTATCAAAGTAAAATAATTTTGATAACTGCCACAAAAACATGTTTTAGAGGCACGGTGTGATTTTAATTGCTTGTGATTGTTGAGATTATCTTCTACAAACTTGAGGCCCTCAAGTGATAAACTTCTTAAATAATTCAAATATTTAAAATATTTACATATGTGCTTACATTTTTGGACATTAAATATGTTATTATTGTGCAGGTCAGTCTGGAGTCTCGGGCTTGGAGCAAAAGTTGTAAAGAACATCAGGTAGGAGAACTATCTGTGGAAACTCCACATGGTATCTCAATTTAGTGCAATTGCAATAGAAGTAAGGTTTCTGTTAAAATTTACTTCAACAGCAATCTGCATTATTTATCATCAGTTACATGTGGCACAAGTCATGTTCACAGATGCCCATGAAAGATATAAAACATTGCAGAGTGCTGGTTGAGAAGTCACGTGTATTTCACAACACTAATTGTTATATTATTTCAAAAGGCCATGAGCTTTATATTGTAATTTGTACAGAGTTCCAAAACAAATTACGGCCTCAAATCACTCCCAGCTATTCTTTCTGCTCCAGTGTTGTTGCATTAAAGCTACAACCAAGCTCAAGTACAGAAGCTAATTCACCATTTTATACCTGCATACCTGATAAGTAGTGTGTGCAGATTTAGGTTATGACAGTTGTGCAGTGGCTCCATTCTTTTCAAGTTTATGCTTTAAACTAAAGTTTAATCAAAAGATGGTTCATGCAGTTAATGTTACCCACTGGATTTTATAGTTGTGTTAGAAGCATCTCATAAGAGATATAACATATGCAACCTGCCCTTAACACCCAATGAAGAACTCAAAAGGTTTGAGTGTGCATATTTAACATGAAAAGGATTTAATAAAAAGACATTTCACTATTAAGTCATACCCCTACACAGATTCATTACCTGTAACAACAACAGTTGCATACCATGTCTAGTGGCTGGAGGAAAAAAATTGTCACTTTTCCACATCAGATGGTGGACAGACTAGAGTATGAACCTTCTGCTGGAGAAACAAAAAATAAACTGACACTATCTTGACGTGTACAGAATAGTGGTTATAGCAGGTCAGTTGATCAGGGTTTATTTGTGCTTAAGAGTTAGAAACTTATTTTTGACAGCCCCAGCCAGCATCAAGTACTCCTGACATGGTCAGGTAATGGTCAGATGCAGAGTAAAACTCCCTTTAAACTGCCCCAACAAAGTATCTTAACTGCAACCTCAGAACACCAGTGTGATATTTCCTCATCAGCTATTTTCATAGCTTCAAGAAACAGATTGCCACCTGGTGTCAAACATACAGGAAGCCCTGTGTGTTGGAACTAAGTGAATTAAAGAAAAGATTTTGAGATTATTGGACTCAATTCATGTCAAGTCTTTTTAAACAAATTAAAAGGAGGTTTTCCTTCCATACATTCAGCTTTATTTCAACACATGTCCCAGGAGAGGACAGTGTTCCAATCCACAGCACCATCAAATCCCCATCAGAATTGTTTCTGGTTACACGATGGTTTCTGTTACTAGCAGCAGCAGCATAACGCCGCCTTACCCTTACACGATTTTCCACGGACAGTCACAATCTTGGTTCGTTCATGAAGACTGGTTATATTTCTTTCCTAAAACCTAAACAGACTAGCTTCACAATTGACTTGTTAATACAAACATGTCAGTAAACCAAACAAGAGCGGGGTGTGCCCACAATGTTGCAGAACACACAAGAGTTCACAGGATGTCAAACTTGAAGAATGAAGGCTTAATAGTTCATGAGCATCACAATGACTCTGAAAAGGTGTTATGTTTTTGAAAAGTGCTCCATCTGTCTTTATAATTTACATTATTTTATCTCCCTTTCATTGAGCTTTCCATTCACATTTATTCATCAAGTGAACGTCTGCCCTTACCACTGCTTTTTTTTTTTCCTTACCGCCACTTGCATAGCCACCATGTTTTGCCATATGCCTTTATTTCAAGTGACAGAAGTGATCAGCATTTTAATATTCACGCACTGTATAGAGAAGAGATACTGGAAATCTGTTAGAAAGCTGCAACACATTCAAGGAGCTCTGATGGAGTCACTGTACTTAGGTGAGAATTTGTGCACAACTTCAGGTCTTGAGACTATTAGTAGCAGCCTCCCATAGGAGAGCAATTTATCATTATGGAACCTCAACCAATCGCACGGGGCCCCCTTGCTTCCATATCTTGTCTAAATCTCAAGAATGAGGAGATGTAGTTTTAACCACCCAGAGCTGCATCTGGATGACCAGAAGAGCATGTTGGGTTGAAAGTCATTCGTACCACAACAAGGAAGTTGGTCTCTTTCCAATTTTGTCAAAAATTCTTCAGTGATTTATTCCACCAGGATTTAAAGGAATAATGGAGTGAAGTTTTCTAAACATGTTTTCTGGATTTCATTCTTCAGCTATGTACTTCAAGAGAAGGATCTAACATTATTCCTCAAAAATAAAACTACCCTTTCACTATCTTGGAAATCTAACAAAAGCTAAAACTCACGTCTCAAAATTCTCTAATTATGCACTGCCAATAACTTGCATACAACTTTCTAATTAACTGATTTACCTAGCTGATTTTCTTTGCATAAATGCTGTGAAATCCTACTGTAATTTACTATATGTATTTACAGTACTCAACATACAATCAAAACTTAGTACCTGTAGTTTGTTGAACTGGCTATATACTTCCTGTGCTGGAGAGAGGAGCAGCTGGTAAAAGGAGCTCTGCGATTTATTAGGAAAAAAACTGGGTAAATTGGTTAAGAATATACAATACTTTGGGTGGAGAGTGTGCACAATGTTTACAGTTACAGTCAGTTGAATTTTTTTTTAAATCAACAAACTTTGAAGGTATACAAGATTTGAGTTTGTAAAAGTTCAAGATTTGCTGCAGCCTTTTCTCCAGTGCGAGTAAAAGCCTAATGAGAGCAGCAAGGATTCTCAAAATGAAGCTGCTGACAGACAACACTGGAACTTAAGAAATCCAAAAATAAAATGCAGCTGAATATAGAACCCCCGGGGATACCAGAGAATCAAAAGTGGATGAAATACACTATTCTTAAGGAGTACCTATTGCTCAAAAAGGTGACAAAAAGTAAATAAAAGCAAGAAGCATACTAGGTATAAGATTGTGTTATGAAAAAAGACATTTTAAAAAAAATTACATACTTGAATGAAATCTACAAGTAAAATGATGAAAGAACTGCAAGTTACTCAAGGCCACATAATTACAGCCTCAAAGAATTTTCTGCAGTTATCCAGCAGGTAGAAACTACCGAATTCCTCAGGTGAATGTGCCAAAAGACAGTGCATGTATCCTCATTATGAAATCAATAGCAGCATTTCTAAACAAAATGGTGCAGACGATATAATGGCACTGGTGATTATTGCCATTCTCATCAGGAACCCAGTATGGAGGTAAGCATAAAAGTGAATTGAGAGAGATTATAAAGTGCAGCACCTCATTTTCCAGGAGCAATGGTATAGGACACAGGAAGACAAGCTGATGTTCCAATAAAGGCAATGTGGGTGACCCAAATGTCTCTTGAAAGTCCAGGGCAAATAAATAGTTAGAAATATTAGAAAAGCGAGGAGGTACAAATTGTATTGTGTCTATATCCAGGGTATAAACAAGCAGGATACCATATAACAAATAAATCACTGAATTATGCATTGAATGGAACTGACTTTTGAGAGAAAAAAAACTGATAACCACAAATCAGATAGGGAAAACAAATGTGCATTAGCAAACCAAAATCAAAGTAGGAGGTTAGAAATGCAGCTAATATAAATGCAATATATGAAATCACAATCTAAACAGAATTAGCAAGAGATAAAGCTACTCTAATGGAAGATTTCCAAATGGCAGTTAGGCAGGAAACAATTGCTTCTGCTTAATGATAAAACAGCTAAGAATGAATGTAACAATTGATAGATAAAACCAATGAGGTCGAAATTAACAGGAGCAGAATAATTGGGGAAAACACTTATCAGTAGAAAGTAGTCAAGGATGTTTAAATGCTTAGGTAAATAAAAGATTCAACATAAGAAAGTTGGGCACCTTGAAGCAACGTGGACAAACCAGGAAAAATTAAAAAGGAAGGAGTGAACAGTTTAATGAGGGCAGAAAGTTATTATTTAATACAATAGAAGCACTACAGCTGGTCTATAAAATGTGTAGCATTCAGAAATCCATCAGAAATGCCTAATTACCTACAAAGCAATTAAAGACTGGTTTTACGGTGGCCACTGAATAGGTAGATTTGATACGCAAATTAAGCTTTTGCCAAGAACAACTGTATAGATTCGAAGTTAGATTAAAACATTTCCAAAATGGAGTAAGGAGGGCAAGTTAAAAATGAAACTTTGCACTAAGTTTATTCCTATGAAACATACTGGAACCCCTGCTGTAAACAGGGAGCGCTAAAGATGATAATATTTTTTAAGAGAAAGGAGAAACAAATGGAATCAAAACTATACTTCCACAAGAACGAAAAAGACGACTGGAGACAGGCGCAAAGAAAATTCAGAAGTTCTCTCCCAATTGTTAAGAAATCAGTTAGGTTTTTTAAATGAAAAAGTTTAGCAGACAGGTTAAGAAGTGATGTCAATATTAATATTTCATATCAGTCTTCATTTAAGGAAGTACTGGACAGATTCTAAGTACAATCAAATTGATTAAAAAAATTGGAATAAAAGTGGTGTAATTAACCGACTGAAGGTATTAAACTATGCACACTAGAATGACCAAAAAGCAAGCCACAAGATGCTAACTGATGTATCTAGTTGTCCAACAGCTCCATGAATATTTTAATGAGATATTAAGCTGTAATTGTATTTTTTTTAAAAGCAATAGGTTATGTCCCATAAGAATTGAATTAGGTGGAGCTGCAATTAACATTAACAGAAGTAATGTCCAGTCAAGCTTATTTGGATCTTCAAATGCCATCTTATAAAGTTAAACAGGAGAGGAGTCTGACTGCACTAAATGAACATAAATTGGCTAAGAACAGGAGTCGGTGATGATGATCTGAGAGGCATCAACAGAGATATTGAGCCAGCTGCTTTGACTTCCCTGTTATTTAAAAATGATCTGAATGCAGGATATTGCAAATGATTTAAAATTTTGTTGATAATGCCAGGGAATAGGCAGATCAGTAGTGTAAAGGAAATGGAAAGCATTCCAAAAATCTAAGTGAGTTCAAAGTGATTGTGGAAGAAAAACCAGATGGAAAATTAGAATAGGAAACACATGCTTGCATACAAAAGGAATATGCATTGAGTGACGGAAAGCAATTTAGGTGAAGAACAACTTTTCACTAAAAGGATTCAGTTAATGCAAAGCTGCTACTACATCAAACTTCTGGAAAGTAGCTCAAATAACAAAATTGAAATAGGTTATCGGAGCCCAGTGTAACTTACGATTTGATCTCACTGGGAACACTGTACATGATTTTAAACATAAAGGATATCAATGCATTGTAGAATGTTCGCAGAGCAAGATAACGTGGAGACTTGGGGCCCTAAGTTGCAAAGAGAACCGCAAATATTTCTGAAGATCGACTGATCACAAATAGTAAGGGAAAACTTAGTAATGCTGAAAGCTGAGTAAAAGATTGAAAGAAAGTATCTTTCTCTCTCTTCTCCATATTTAAAAGCAGTCAATGCAATGGCAATTAAATCTTGAAAAAGCTGGACAAATATTTAAAGAACCAATGTGAAGGTTCCAAGTGCAACAAAGACACAAGTGGAACAGTCAGCATTGAGAGGTGCATATTACATGGTTGGATTAATCCAGAGGTTTTACTTCATTACCCGTCAGGTGGGGGGGGCTGGAAGCGATGGAAAGAGAAAAAATAAAGGAAGAATAGAAGTGGGTTTGGGTAAAATTTCAGAGCTTTATCATCTTGGATTTTATCAGTCGTTGGCTGCCTCCTTCTTAAGATTGATAGGGCTGAGTGTAGTCCTGAATAGGAAAGAACGTACAAGATCTGTGGAGGGAATGGCCTTGATGGTCTGAATAGCCTTTTTCTTGTTCCACATTGCATTTTATGTATATAGCAGATTAAAGTGCTGCTTCCCTCAGACAGAAATTTATTACACAACAATTGTCAAATAGTAAAAGCAGTTAATTACCTGTAAGAAGGATTCCCACAAAGATCCAAGAACAAAGAAAAAGATTTCCAGCTAATGTGCCGTAATCAGCTTTCAACTTTCCTTGGGCCAGTGTGAACACAATTCCAAATAGCTGCAATTAAATTAAAACAAAACTCTAATGAAGTAACGGTCCAAGATTCCTCTTGAAGGAATGAACAAGTTTGCATAGAGCTCTACAATTACTCAACAATACTTCACCAAGTGATCATTATGAGTGCGCTAAATGCTGGCAAGACACTTGAAAGCCCGGAAACAATTCTCTCCTCGGGAAATCAGCCCATGTGGAGTATCAGCCAATACTGCCATACAGCAGCCAGGAACTCAAACACCAAAATGTGGTGCCCTCAGTAATCCATAATTCAACTTAATAAATAGTCATACCAAAAATTTCTATCAGAAACTACACAAATATTTAAACAATGGGAAAGAATTCATCTAGATTAAATAGCTTCCTACTAAACCCATGTCAATTCTCTTCGGACCAGCAGCATGCTGGCCATTGTTTTGGGTCATCATTTTTAATTAATTATCATGGTCAAATGCTGGGCACTGAAAATGATCTGTTACAAGTGTGGAGCTTAATAAGATTTTAAATAGTTTGATACAAAAAAAATCAAAATCTAACATAAAGCTCATTTTTATCCCCCCGTTTAATCCCATTTTCCTTTATATTGGATTAACCATTTAAAATCACCCATTCTACTGTATACATTGTATACATCCTTCTAAGTCCCTGCGCTGCTAATTTCACAATCCTTCAGTCTGACTGGTTAAGGGCACAGTTGATTACATCACTCAGATCCCAGAACTCTGGTTTTATCTTGCCATGACATTGTCATCTCAACACTTTCAACAACTTGCAGTGTGAAAGATCGATGCTGTTGACCTGGCATTGGTAAATCTAGCTAATGGCAGCCATTGCAAATTATGGATCTATGCCATTTAGCATTAAACATTAGTCCATACAGCTTGAGGGGGAGAAACTGGAATCAGTTGTAACGTTATTACAATTCAATAACGGTAGCTACAAAGACATGAGGTCAGAGTTGACTGGACAGTGGAGCAGCAATGGCATAAGTTTGAGGGTGATTCGGGAGCCACAGTAGAAATTCATCCTAAGACAAAACAACACAATAAGAGGAGGACGAGGTAACCATGGCTGACAAGGGAAGTTGTGGACAGTATCAAAGCAAAAGAAAAGGCACATAATCAGTGGAGATTAGTCAGGAGCCAGAGGACTTGAAAGCCTTTAAAAACCAGAGGACAACTAAAAACGCAATAAAGCGGGGAGGAGATAGAAACAGGAGTGCAAGATAGTTAGTAACATAAAAGAAGATTGCAAGACATTTTCAGACATATAAAAAGGTAAGAGAGAGGCAAGAGTGAACATTGGGCCACTAGAAAATATGAGGCTGGAGAAGTAGTAAGGGGGAATACACCAGTGGCATACCAGAATTTAAAGGGAGTCAGGGAGCAGAGGTGAGTGCAGTGACCATTGCTAAGGAGAAGGGGAAGCTGAAAGGTCTGACAGGTGGACAAATGCTAGACTAGATGGACTACACACCAGAGTTCTGAAGGAGTTAGCTGAGGAGACTGTGCAAGCATTGGCAGTGATCTTTCAGAAATCAATGGAGTCAGAGAGCGTCCCACAGGACTGAAAAATGACTAATGAAACACCATTGTATAAGAAGTGCAGCAGGAAGAATATAGAAATTATAGGCTGGTTAGGCTGACCTTGCTCATTTGTAAGATTTGACAGTTCATTATTAAGGATGAGATTGCGGAGTATTGCAAGTGCCTGGTAAAAATCAGGCTGAGTAAATACAGCTTTGGTCGAGGGGAAGTCATGCCTGACAAATCTATTATAATTCGTTGAGGTGTTAACGAGCAAGTTAGACAAAGGTGAGTGAATGGACATGATCTATCTGGATTTCCCAAAGGTTTTTGTCAAGGTGCCACACAAGAGACAGCTCAACACGATAAGAGCCCTTCGTACTAGGGACAAGGTACTGGCATGGATAGAGGATTGGCTGATTGACAAAAGGCAGACAGCAGGGATAAAAGGATGTTTTACAGGACGGCAGCCGGTGACCAGTGAAGGTCCACAGGAGTTAGGGTTGGCATCTGTATGAAGGAACTGAGGGTGCTGTTGCTAAGTCTGCACATGACACACAAAGATGGAAGGACAGGTAGCACTGAGGTAGCAGGGAGGCTGCAGAAGGACTTGGACAGACTAGAAAAGTGGGTAAAGAAATTGCAGATGGGAATATAATCTGGGAAAGTGTGAAGTTATGCACTTTGGTAGGAAGAATAGGTATAAAGTGTTTTCTAAATGGGGAAAGGCTTCGGAAATCTGAAATAAAAAGGGGCTTGGGAGTACTAGTTCAAGATTCTCTTAAGGTTGACATGCCGGTTCGGTCGGCAGTTAGGAATGCGAATGTAATGTTAGCATTCTATTCAAGAGGGCTTAACTTCATGAACAGAAGTGTACTGCTGAAACTGTAGACGGCTCTGGTCAGGCCACAATTGGAATATCATATGCAGCTTTGGGTCCCATATTTAAGGAAGGATGTGCTGGCACTAAAGGGGATCCAGAGGCCTGAATAGAATAAACACGGGAAGATGCAGGAGAGACTAGGACCCAAGGGTACAGCCTCAGAGAGACTACCCTTTAGAACAGAGATGAGGTTTTTTGCAGCCTGAGGCTGGTTAATCTGTGGAACTCATTGTGGTAGCAGAGATTAAGTCGTTGAGTGTATTTAAGACAGAGATAGATAAGGCTCTTGATTAATAAAGGATCAAGAGTTATGGGAGAAGGCAGGAGAATGAGGTTGAGAAATAGATCAGTCATAATCGAATTATGAAGCAAACTCAATGAGCCGAATTGCCTAATTCTGCTCTTATATCTTAAGGTTTTATGATCAAGACAGAGCAAAATATGCTTAAATTTGCATACTTAAAATTTAGGTCTAGTATACTTTTACTTGATGAAAGAAACTTATTTTAAGTGTTAGTGTCAGATCACAACATTCAGTATTTAAATAAACAAATGACTAGAAAGCATAGATGATTACACATTCATCATCTTCTTTACCAAATGACAATGTTCCTATCTAACTTGAGAAATATTGATATTATCGATCTCTCCTCCTCCAAATCATAACCTACCATCCAATCTCTTACCTGTGCAGATGCATTGAGAAGTCCAGATGATGTCCCCTCTGGTTCTGGGTAAGTTATTTCTACACCAAACTCAAATCCCAATGGAAGATAACCAGTCATGAAAAAACTGAAAATATAAAAACGTATTTAGTCACTTTGCATAAAAAACACAGCAAATAACCAACTGTAAAAAGCATTTTTGAATCCTTTGGTGACTGAACTTTCAAACAGTCCAGTTCTAATTTCAGCTGTGAAACATTGAGTAAATACAAATCATTTTATTCATATACATAAATACTTCCAAACACTTTAAAAAGATTCAGATACTTACAATAATCTAATGGTAATGAAAATATTTATTTTGACTTCAATACTTAGCAAATGCAAGTTCTTTCATTGAAAGAAATTTTAAGAATTAAAAAGCTAGATCTGGCATTGAAATACTAAGTTACTTTCCCAGGTTATTCAAATTAACCCCCAAGTGTTGCATCTGTACTATATATAGATTGCCAGATCACTTTAGCTGTTAGAACTACAAGTATACGTTATCCATGTTCATCTAGAAACTCGAGCCCACAATAACTTGTGGACTAAAGATCTTAATACAAACATTTGGAAACCATTCTTTAAAATGGAAGCATAATGTACTTATCTTAGATTTTGCTTCAAACTAGAAACAACAAACAATTTTTACTACACATTCAAACTACATGCCTTTCCTCCTGTTTATGTGGCAAATATTTACTATAGTTAAACTTTAGTTGTTTGCATTAAATTGTTAGCATTCCTCTGGATTGTTTGTACTAAACTTCTTCCACGCATTATCTAATAAATATAAAAGGTAATTTTGGGTATTGTTGAAAAATATGGTCGAAGATTTTCATCACACAACTCAACTAAGTACTAGATGAAACACTTCTACCTATGTGCATTTTCTCAAATCCTGCACTATCAAATGACATGAAATCATAATTTTCAAATCTTACTCAAGGAAAAGGTAAAAATTTATCTTCCAACACTGCACTTCACATCTGCAGTACAACAGGCAGCCAAATTTAACTGGTAGTTAATGAGGAAAAACTCATTAAATAAACAGATACCCACGAATCATTCCTCCCCTCATCACCAAATGCTTCCAGAGTTTCTAAAATAGTTCTCAAATTAAGTCAATGATAAGCAGGCAAAACTGAAATGGTACAGTCAAAATGCCTTTTTATTTAGGGCAAAGCTATAAACAAAGGAGCTTAGCTTGGATTTAATCACAAACCTAGCTAGATAAGGATGAGGACTGAAGATCGGCACTGGAGCTTGATGGGGGGGTGAGGGTGTTGGGCTGGGGGAATTGCATTTCAACCCTATTAATGTATCAACTGTACCATCAACATTTCCTGGGTTGCATCCCTAGTTAATGGCATCAGTTGAGGAGTTATTTTCTCATGTTTGAAACTGAAGTTTGGGTCAGATCAATTTACCCTGGCTATCCTACACCGGTTTCAAGCATTAATGCCATTAGGATTAATATTTGGATGAATAAAGGTGCAACATAAGTCAGCTACACAAGTGTACAACTCTTAAAATTACTACAACCAACAGAAACATCAATACTGCTCTGCAGAGTGTAAAAAAAAAAGTACATAACATTTGTAGCAATGCATTGCTACAAAGAAAATTTAGTTGCTTGGGAAGGGGCATGCTAAATTACAGCAAAGGTAATGGATTTGACTCTGATAAAATAAAACTTTTAAATACTAAAATCTATATTATGTATTATGTTGTTGATACTACTAAATTCATGCATATACAACTCCAACTTTTTGTGGGTACAATGGTATATTAAGCACAAATGTGAAGTTCTCAATGTCAAGACTTTTACTGGCGTACTCTACAAGAGTCCCCCAAGTTCTACTAGAAAAAGTAGTGATTATTTTAATAAACTGCATATGTGCTAGTTATTGCACACATGAATCATGCTATGCACTACAGATTCTGTCAGAACTGTAACACAGGGGTCACAAAATGGCTCAGGACAGTTGAACTAATAAACAAACTGGCTTTAAAAAAAAAAGAAGTGATCTCTGACCCCCTTCGCTTTTTGGGCACGTACTGAAGTGACAGCTTCCAGTGAATCATCTTTTTCACTTGCGGGTTTATAGTCATCGAGACGACCAAACTGTGTGCTTATTCAGCTGTTGTTCACCACTAAAAATTGGGCACCACATGAAGGAAAAGGTTGGAAAACTGATAGTCAGTTCATAATTCAACAGTGCAATTAACTAATTGTACATCATATGGTATTTTAGACATGTCATATTAAATATAGATTACACTAAAGTGAGTGCAAAACAAATCTATTCAATCTACATTTCACTGAATAGTCAGTAACGTTAGTAAGTTTAGTGACTTAGCGATCAAAAGCGATAAACAAAATAATCATGGCAAGCCACAGTAGAGGGAATAGAGATAATTAAGTGAGCATCTCATTCATTTCATAAGTGAACACAGACTAGCAAAAACACTACTATGTCTGCAACGATAACTTGTATTTAAATTCTGAAGTGGAAAAGAACAAATTTTTAAACATGTTAATAGAACATCAACCATTTTAAACAGAACATTTTTATATTATAGTGTCCTGGAGCTTGAGCGAAAACCCTTACAGCTGTCTGGAAGAGTTCAACTGCTCCAGTGCACGCAGCTTTCAATATATGTGCGCTATGGACACAATTCAGTATATTCGGTATGCTCACCTCAGAATGAGAAGGTCAAACCTTCTCAACAGTTCAAAGCTAGGGTAGGAATTATTCCACTCAGCTCTGAGAATTATCTTTCAACCTGTATGGCATAGATTTTCCTTAACTAAAGGTGGGTGACCACCTCTTCCCAAGCTTTTGTTAATAGTGCTCTTGAACCAGCTCTTTGGAGGTGTGCAGTTGACTTCCCTCCCTTGCTCTGGGGAAGTATCTCCCCTAGACTAACTGGTTGAGATCAAGAACTCACCATACAAGGAATCGCGCGGTGAACCCATGTCCATTACTCTGTGGCGCAACATGTTAGTACACCACTGGGCCACCTACAAACATTTTAAAAAACATTATGTCCCTAACAAGTATTAAAGAACAATAAAAAGCGGATACATTGTCACAAATAAAATTGATAAAGATTCCGTTACATCTCAATGGAGGGTTCAATGGACAAGCTCATTTATTGCATTTTATTGCCTGGACTGATTAACTTGTATACATGAAACTAAACTCACTGACAAGCAATTAAGAATATTCCTGAAATGTTTCTATTTTTCAGCCTGAATACAATGTAAAAAAAAAGGATGGTCCGTATTTCACGCAAAAAACCAAAATATTATAAGCGTTGGGATGCTGTGTGACTGTGTCAGTTACACTGTAAATTTAAATTGTTGAGGGTCATAATAGGAGTTGCATATAATTTCTAAATGCAGAACTATAAAAAAAAACTTTGTTTATTAAAATATGCTGATTAAAAAAGGGTTAGAAAATTTCTAATCACGATTCCAAACTCTATTTTATTCTAATATCCCAATTAAGTGTTTTAAAGGCTTTTAGTCAAGACATAATAGTCACTCAGGAGCATGCAGAGAAGGAAGAGTTGCTGGCAGTTTTGAGACTGCACTTGCTGAGACTCTGAATCAGCACCTCAAAGATAAATTATTCCATTCCCAAAATACATTTGCACCTTCCAAAACTTACCAACTTGAACTCTCAACATTTAAAGGAATGAAGTTGTAAAAGTCACCTAATTGTCAACACGTACTCATTCAATACAAATACCATTCAGTAATAAATTAATATCAAGTCAGAGACATCAGACTCCCCTGATGACTCAGCAGGTTTATTTAGTGATTCGTTTAAACAAACCACGAAGTTCCTGTGTTTTGATCTTCAGTCTGTGTCATGTTAGCTAATAGAGATACAGACAATGGGATGGAACCTACTACTGTGGCGTGGAAGGGGGTGAAAAATAATTCTAACTACTATCCAGTGTGCAGATAACATGTCAGAACAGGCAGGACTGAAATGTGATATCCGCTGAAGAATACCTTGATGATGTGCAAACCTTGATACTGATTATCAGGTTGAGACTATGCCTTAGCAAGGAGCTATTAACCAGAGGAGGGAGGAATGTTGACAAGGAAAAAAATTACCAAAAAAGTTTTACAAATTTTCATGTGATTAAATACTGCATTTTAAAAGTTTAAATTAATCCAGCTGCAAAGCTAACACCATTTAAGAATTAATTTAATCTGAATTATATATAGATTCAAAAAAAAACTCCAATAAATAACATTAATAAACACTTTCAGTGCAACAGCATAAAGATACAGACAAAACTCATTAACTGATTCCTTTATCTATTCAGTTGAGGTATAAAATGGTCTCTTACCCCAAGGCTCCTGCTGTGACAAAGACAATTTGGATGTAACCAAGATTTAATGTGAAGGTGAAAACGAGCATTCCAATAAATGAGATAATGTAGACTGAGAGAGTAGTCTGCCTGCAAGCGAGAAACCAAGGACAAGAATTACAAAAGGTAGAATTCCCATTCAATATTTATATTAATACATTAGTTCTGGACTACTGGGAAAGACATGCATATATTTAACGAATGAAGATACAGGGTTGCTAAAAACAAATTTCTAGAAAAATTCAGAATTCTTCTAGTAGATTTTGAAATAAGACACTGGCTCAGAATTTGCTGGAGCGTGCCCTGTTAGTTAATACATTTTCCTTGCCTCCAACTCAAAAAATCTGTGTTGCAAATTGCTTAAGTTCAAGCTGATAACAGGTAAGCTGGAATCCTGGTGAACGATGGGACCAACAGTTTATGTACTTAACCAATATGATTTAAGGACAGAAAACGAAACAAGAAAGACAGAAGGAAGTAAGGTAGATTAGACACAGAAAGAGAAATAAGAAGAAGGGAAGAAAAATGAGATTGAGAGAAAGAGAGAAAGGGTAAAGTGAGGGTTTCCCCAAAAAAAAACTTGTGAATAAAAAACTGCCTACAGGAATCAGTTTTCATTATCGCAATTGTTCCTCTTCTGGGTCACAGAGATTTAGCGGCAATGCAGCATCATTAATGTAGTAGTTATAAACATCCTAGTATCTGGAAAGTACCATCTCCAACTTTGTGGTGAGAGTAATTGGTCATTAATGTGTAAATGCAGGATTTTCCTGAAACTCTTGGAAGATATTTGTGGCAAGCTGCAATTCTCATCGTAAGTACAGGACAATTTACAAACTAATAATGGCATGCACCTTAAAATTCACAGATTTTCCCAGCAAATTCTGGGCCACTGGTTCATGCCAAATTAGGTACATATAAGCAGACAGATTTCTATTAGGGTTGATACAATAAGTGTTTTTAAAAATTCCATACCTTCCACTGAAATGCTAAACACAACTGGCTGAAGAGTTGTTTCATATCAGAACGTTTTCACTATTGCCCACTAATTGACGTCAGTGAGTAATAGTCTTCAGTGACTGATGTTAGCAGACAATAGAACAGACACTGCTGCCCACTGTCACAAAGCACAGGCAAAAAGGGTTACAAAGTTCCCCATTTTGTAAAATAAATTTAAAGCCTACAGATGTAATAAAAACACAGAGTTTGGGCTACTAAAACAAGCTTAACTCATTTTTGCTAAAGTGATCAAGTGTGCAATAACTTGTTCAAGCTGTTTTAAGCTCAACATTTTACCCCAGAGCTCTCCAGTGGAGTAAAGATTTATACATCTACATACTAATTTGTGAGAATATCCAGATTCCTAGCCAACATTCTTCCTTTCCCAAATTATAAAGTGCAACTAATTATTTGTTGTCTGTTACTAACACAAAAGATTTGTCCAACCAGAAGGTCCAAATGTAATTACAATACAACAAGGCCTATTTAAGAGCAAATACAGATAAAAGCAAATCAATAAGATGAATTGTCATTCTTGGAAATGAAGTGTGCATGCTTCACTTAAACAGCACCTTGAAAAAGGACCTACAGTACCAGGTTTAATTTTAGAAACCAGACACCAGGAAATATATATCATGCTTAGAGGTTATAGTGCAGATTCATCAGAAGGACACCACAGTTTAAATTATAAAGACATGTAACATAATCTTGATTTACATTCACTTGGGTTTGATAGTGGTGTTTTAAATTATATAACTCAACTTCTACCAGTGGGAGAAGTACAAAACAATGGGTCATCATCTTAAAATTTAGCAAAGCCTTTCAAGGTGAAATACTTTCCCCAAACAGTGAGTAGTAAAAACATGGGAATGTTCACAAAAAAAACCTATTGATGCTGAGACAATTGAAATTTTAGACAAAAATGAATACAGTTTAGAAATAGGAAGAGGCTGGAAAATTCAGCAAATAAATCATCAGTGCAAACAGAAAGAGAGTTAATGTCTGCAGTCAATTTCCAATGAAGAGCACTTCTGGTGTGTTTAAAATTTCCAGTTTGGACTGTATTCTGCTTCTAGATTAATTCAGAGATTTTTGTTTGGCTTCAAAGAATATGGCCCAATGGTGACAAGATAAATCAGGCAGTCTTACAGAACAACAGACCAGCCTTAAGAGAATGAATGACACATACTATAACACAGACCCGTCTCTCATCAAAAACTGTGGACATTCAAGGGATCTGGTCTGCAGCCACCTGAAATCTATTTCACAGATAGATGTTACAGTGCAAGCTCATATCAAACATAACATTTGAAGTAACTTACCAAATTAACAGGTGTACTAATGTCAGTTTTAACTGAACCTTAAAACACTTGCAAAATATATTCAGGTTTTAGAAAAGGGGCTTTCAGATACCAGTTAACAATTAGAACTGCAATTAATAGCCAATTATTCATTCAGTAGGTTATAGCAAATTTGGATTTTGGAGTTGGGCACGAATATTCAGATTGCTACAAGACAACATTAAGAATTTAGACATGAGGTGTAAAGGTCATTGGTCAAGCACATCAACATCAAGGATTTAATACAGAAATTCTATAAACAAATCCGGCCATTTTTCTTGCATTTCTAGAATCTTTTACATTTGGATGTCAGTTGACCTTTGTTTACTATTGTCATTTTTTGTTATTCTCATATTCTAGTTAAGCAATCCTTTTGGAATATCAGGCATTATACTGCAGAATAGTTGGATAACTGAGGAATTGGTTATTGAAATTCAGTTCAAACAGCAGGCTGTCCAGTTGCCTATGCAGCAAAAAAATTGACATTGTTATGCAGATATCTAGAACACCCAAAAGATGTCTTAGAGAATAATTTAAGCAAAGAACTAAAAACAGCTTTTGCAAAAGAAAAAGAAACAGGAAAAAAGAAAAAAAATACTAAATAATTATAGAGATCTAACCATAAAGGTTGGAGGATAAGGTTTTTTTTCCCAATCCATTACTGCTAAAAGTAGTGAAGTGTGTAGAGAGGAGAGAGAAAAGAAGGAGAAAGAAACACATTACAGGGAAATATATTTACATTCTAAAAAACATGCATATATTACCACAAAGAGAAATGAAAGCAGAACATTGTTATTTTCTTGAGGTATTTATACATTATAATTATTGAAATCACATTGAGAATAAGAAATCTAATTAACTCAAGCCTTCATATATAGATATAGATTAAATGTGTTTGGGTAGCATGCCTCAACATAGTTGGCTTAGCGAGAAATTTAGGTGCTGATGCTAACCATAGCTTTTTACATGATAGAGCTCTTCTTAGACCTAGTGGTATGATACCTTTTCCTTCAATAAGCACAAGCAAACTATGTTCAGATTGGTAGAAGCAAACAAAGTC
Organism: Rhincodon typus; assembly: GCF_021869965.1. Lineage (NCBI taxonomy): Eukaryota > Metazoa > Chordata > Chondrichthyes > Orectolobiformes > Rhincodontidae > Rhincodon > Rhincodon typus. The sequence goes on along the minus strand of NC_063340.1, from coordinate 51,442,760 downwards.
AAGCCTGAAAAGCGGGACTTAAATCAAGAACTTTCAAAAACAGGCTAAGTCATTATCAGATTTAGTATGATTTCTAGAATCATCATATTCAATGTTTTACAGAACTGTCCTACAGCAAACAAGCGGAAAGAAGTAATAAGCAAATTTGAATTCTTCTCGCACTTACACTGACTGCAGTGAGTGCTGAAAATGGTTATACTCACTTGTATGTCTTTGTACGGTCCACCCAGAGACCAGAGATGATGGAACCTACCATCCCTGATACCACTAAAGTCAGTCCAATTCTGCCAGCATTTAATTCTTCACCCTTGCAACAAAAGCAAAATTCAAATTGAAATACAAAATGTTGCCTTCCTGTCTAACAGAATGCTAACAAACATTCCATGCTGCTCTGCTAGCAATTATCAGGCATAAACTCAGAAACAATCCAATATGAAGTAAGCCAATTTTCGCTTTCCTTCATGAACTAGTTTTACACCTGTGAAAACATACAATATAGGTGGTAGCAAAATGATACTATACGCAAGATAAATATAAATTAACGTGTTAAAATAGAATGAATGTTGGAAAAATAACATTAATGTGCAACTACAAATCATGAGGAATCAATACAGCCCTGAAAAGTAAATCAGCATGGATTTGTTTTACTAAAGAGTCAATGAACAGAAACAGCGCAGGAACAGAAGGCAACTACGTTAGAGTGAAGTGACTACGTGGAATCCATTGATAAAATTTTGCATCGTCAGCGAGGGGAAAAAAACCCCTAAAAACTATGCATGACTGGATAGAACTGAGTTTACGTGTTATTTAGTTAGTAGCTGCCTTAACAACTTTATGCCGATGCATTTTTAAAATATACAAGGTATTAAAATACTAATACAATTAAAAATGCTTTCAAATACCTACAAATACGTCAGTTTTAAAGATAAAATATTAAGGAAAATAGACAATGAATTTTGGTCAAGTAAGCATGGATTTTACTAGTGAAAATAGATAATATTTCACAAGTAAAACTGTTAAGTTAGGATGAATTGGAGATTGTACTTTATATATGAAATTTTACTTTGCTTGACAATTACTAACTTACCTCATAGTAAGTAATGATCATCTGATTTAATAGTGTTCCTACAGAGTAATAGGAGCCTGTCAGAATACCTAGAAGAGATTAAAAACTTTTAATAGCTCAGCTCAGCTGACAGCAATACATTTCTTAAAATTAACCATTTTATTCAAAGTTTTATTCCACTGTAGACCTACCCTGCCTGTTTATATTCTCAGGCCGGAGGTGAAACCTATCTAAAAGTCTTAGATTAATCCTATGCTCATCGTGTCCATCTAATACAGTGATAGTCAATATATGCTAAACTATATAGTCAAAACTGTACAGTACAATTCATAATCAAACTATAAACAAAATCTCAAATTTTCCAGAGTATGCCATTAACTAAACCATTCCAACCAGAAGTTCCATGAACTGTCTTTGAATTGAATTAAAGCAATATCAGTGCAAACCCTAATTTAAACAATCTTAAACTTCAATTTCTGCTTGCCACTGAGGTGATCCTGTGTAGCACTCTGAAATACATTATGCAAAACAGAATCAGGGTCAGCTACAAAACAATTCACTATTGCATGGAGCTACTAATGTTACGTTGTATTGGCTTTCACAACAACGGCAAGGTAACAGTGAACTGAAAAAACCCTCAATTTCTACTCCAACAAGAGTAACCATTCACAGTAAACCAGAGTGGAGGATTGACTTGAAGGGAAATAGGTTCATCCTGATTTAAAGATTTCAAACAAGTCCAAAAAAATCAAATTAAGGTAAAACCATTCAAAATGGAAGTTTGTTCTCACAGAATCCCTACAGTGTGGAAACAGGCCCTTTGGTCCAACAAGTACACAATCATCCTTAGAGCATCCCATCCAGACCCATCCCACTATAATCCACCTAATGTGCACATCCCTGAATACTATGGGCAATTTAGCATGGCCAATCCACCTAGCCTGCACATCTTTGGACTGTGGGAGGAATCCCACGCAGACATGGGGAGAATCTGCAAACTCCACACAGAGTGGCCCGAGGGTGGAATCGAACCCTAGTCCCTGGTGCTGTGAGGCAGCAGTGCTAACCACTGTGCGTCCCCGTGTTCTATGTATGATATTTGGCCAAACTAATCAACTGCTGATGAATTAAGTTGACAAAGCAAAACTGGGACAGAAGTTTGAACTCAGGACTGAGTTGTGGGTATGATAGCAAAATGAAAAATTAATCAGGAGTATTTTGCTATAAGCTCATGGTTGTACTACAGCACTTCAGCAATTTTTGTGTCAATGAATTTTGAATTTGCATAGAAAGCTACTGTCAATATATGATTATAAAACCCAAACCTGTAAACCTAGAGAAAATCCTGAACATTCACTCTGACAGTTTTGAAGGACATTCAACAGATTTAAGGTCAAGTACTAAACAAAGAATGGGAGTGAAAAGAAATAAATGTATAGTATCTCAAAACTAAAATCCAAATTAGAGTTATTGACTTACTCACCATAACTTAGTAGTAGTAGCACAAATGGAACATTCTTGAACAAGTTTACAATTGACTGTTTGTAAGAATAGTCATTAGGAGTGTCCAGAAGCACAGCTTGAGACTGACTTGGAGGAAGTGGAGGCTTTTCCTTGAATACTATTTAGAAAAAAAAATCAAATATCTAAGCACAGGAGGGCAAATTTCAGTTTACCAAAACCAAAAACTAAACCGAGAATTGTATACTGCCTCAGTTAACAGCATTACAAGAATCCAAGATATAAGGAAGATGGAGAGAAAAAGTAGATACTGTGGCAAAAGTCAGGAAGAAAGTATAAAGAAAAAAAACGGCAAAACATTACTAGGGGGAATAAAACCCCATCTTAATTCTGGAGTGTCAAACTTCTAGGCTCTTGCAGCACAGCACTGCTATGTATTTTCTTAAACTTCCATCAAAGCAAGACATTTTCCATTTATAATCCAATCTTCAGAATCTATCCAACACATGGGGAGGACAAGGGGGAAAGGAAAAGAGACAGAGAAGGTTCAAGGAGTAGAGGCAGAACCAAGACAATCTAAACCAGAAACTACCTATCGTTAAGGTTTATTAATAATTTAGCCTAATTAGAAAAGTAAAATATACCATGTATGCAGGCCAGGGTATGGGCACTTGTTTCTAAGTTACCTTCTGCATACTGTGGAGCCTTTTCAATAATCCATTTTTTCCCCCCTAATTGTTTGGACTTCTCATTACAAAACCAGTTACAGATATCCTCCTATTGCTAGGCACGGATAAACTTGCCCGACATTGGATCCAAACCTAATTTAACAGTCCAGGATCACAACCAGTTCAAATTATAAATTAAAATCCTGATTGGAAGGATTAATACCTATCTTTTCATCAGTATTTTTATTCAGATTAAAGGGGATTGGATAACTACTGAAAAGTAAAACTTGCAGACCTACCAGCAAAGTGTGCTTGAGTGAAATTATTTGCATAGCTTCTTCAGATCCAACATTAGCATGATGGGCCAAATGGCCTCTTCTCATCTTGCATGACTCTATATTCTATAACTAAAGAATCTTTTAATCCTCATGGTAAGCCAACAAAAGGCATGAATTAGGTAAAATGGATGTATTTATTAGCTACTGGGCAACCAATTGAACTAAGATTCACAGTTTCCAAATGAGAATACAGATTCAAGAGTACAAGCACAATGCAAGAGAGCCATACCACACAGAGCCCATTTCAAATAGATTCTGATCAGGCAACAATATTTCAGCTTGATGACCACTTACAAATTGATTTTTTTTAAAAAAAGGAAATTTACTTTTGTTTTAAACTCCCCATCCTTTGGAAAGTGGGCATTTGTTCCCTAATTATCCCCTATTACATGACAGTTGCATCTTGGATAATTTCTTTGAATTCATGTCTCACAAGAAACAATCTATTCTACAACAGCCTGACCTAGTCAACCTAAACTAAATAAGCTATGCTATGCACTAACTTGCTCATTTAGGCAAGGTTTCCACGAAGAAGTATGATAGAGTTTAGCTTCACTGCAAATCCACTTCACTTTAATGTGGTCAAAATGACCTTAAAACATTTTGTATCACTCTAGAAACAAAGCATTATGTTTTGCAGTTCTAGTATCACATCCACAGTAGTTTTGAAAGTTTACCAAATGCTGTCCTAAGTGACCTGTTGTAATGGGTAACTTGTACGTTGCCAAGTCAAGCTTGCTGAACCAAAGTTTGGTAAGAAATTGCATGGTTTTAGAGTGTTATGCCAAGCAAAGTCTATTAACTAATGCATTTAGGTGCTGACTCTAATGTTTGTTTTCTAGTGTAAAGAAATTAAGTGTTCCTACTCGCTGATGCATTTTATTCATATGCAAAAGCCTGTGGATGCATGCTTTCACATACTAGCCATGAATACAAACAGAATTCACATTTCTTAGAAAAAAAAATAAACTTACCTGCTACAACCATGAAGAAGAGCACTGTGGCTACTGCTGCTGTCCCATAGAACAATATACTTATATTTTTTGCCATAACGTTAAGATCGTCTCTAGTATTAGGCACCAAAATTGGAGGTAAAAGAAATCCAAAAGCCACACCCAACTGTGAAATAAAGAAACAATTCGAATATGAAAACAAGACATTTGTTATATTGAAATAACTGCAATTTATATTAATAATCATTAATAATCATAGATAATCATGCAACAGTATTTCAAAGCTCCAAACTCTCTCGAGTTATGTACAAATGTAAGACTTGGAAGCAGGAATATGTCAAGTCACTCCCTCTAGCCTGCACTACCATTTAATGAGATGATATTTGAGTTGATTGTGGCTTCAAATCACATATTCCCACCTATCCCAATAAATCTTTCTCTAACAGGAAATGCTTGCCTCTCGAGGATTGAGGAAATGAGAATGTTCTGAAAGTTCTATTGGAGGTTGGCAGATCAAGATTAAGGTATACATTGCCATGGAGTTCTCTCTGCACTCCAACCTAGATAAACTATAATCTAGATGCAAATTAATTACAGAGCTTTAAAGATGGGGAGTTTTGGTCATGAAAGGGCTAACTGCACAACTACGACATTTATTTTTCCTTTCTTTTTAACTTTTATGACAATCAATTAGACCTGCAGCTGAATGTATTTCCATCTATAAATATACCTCGCACTCCATGCACACAAATATGTTCCATTGGGAGGGTGGGAGATATTGCGGCATTATGAGATTTATGATAGCCTGGCTTTGAATTATTAAGTTTCACTTGAAAACAAAATCAATGACTGACAGGACAGCAATTATAAAGGCGCAATAACAATAACATAGCCCAAGATCTATTTGAAGCTTAGCTTTGCTAAAACTGTGGCCTATGATCGCTTGGTGTTGCACCTGTACTCAAGTATTCATTCAAAACATCCTAATCAGTGAGGCCACAGCTAATATTCAGTATTATTTCATATTCAGTCATTTCCTTAGTTGTCATTATCCCAAACAAAACTGAAGCTCTCACTTTCTCCAAGTAGCTTGAATATTAGCAACCCTTTGCACATGTGTATTACAATTGAAAATTCAAATGACTGAGTAATACCATCAGTCCCATTACTCCATAGTGAAATATTTCAAAAGGCTGCCACATGAGCAAGAAATGGAAGGAAACTGTGGCACAGATAAATTTGAAATCAAAAATAGTAAGATCTAATGTGCAAATGTTTAAAATAATTGAGCAGTGATCGAGGCATTTAACCTCCATTTTTTGCCACTTGTGCCCCAGACAAAGACATTGTGGTCCTCTAGATCATATAGTACAGTAGTCATATTTCTGAACAACTGATGAAAGCTGCAAGGATGTCGGTACTAACCCTTTAAATCGAATTGTTCTCAGTTGAGCTATCTATTGTCAAATAACTTAAAGGTCTACTGAACGATGGCTTCAGCAGGATACCAGAGGACAACTGGTACTTGTGGATTAACACTCAGTTGGCTGTTAACTAACTTCAGCGCTAACCTACAAGCACCAAGTTGCATACCTTCTTTATGGGATGTAATGTGCCACAACAGTTAGCACTTAATGGCAACTTCTAATTGCACTCAAGAAGGAGGAGAGAAACCTAATAAGTCCTTTCGGTGACTGCAAATAAAGTAGAATTCAAAAGAGAGGACAGACATTTACGTTCAAGTGCCCTAAAAAGCAAAGAGAAAAAATAGGATTGGGAAAACTTCATCTGGAAGTGACAAGATCTATTGAGAGATTTCTGCTAAAAAGCTCAATTGAAATAGCCAGTGATTAGAGCAGCAGTGGAAAAGTCTATAATGGCATATGAGCCTGGGCACAAAGTTCCCACTGCTGAGTAGGTAGTGACAGTGGCTGGGTATTGCACCATATCAACATTGAAAATAATCTTACGACAACCTTTGGAAGAAGATCCAGGTTGTCAAAATTCCAGTGATTAGAGGATAATCAAGTTAGGTCACATTTTGATCTGTCATTTGCAGTGAGATCTTCTCTCCTACCTACAGCTCAGCAGAGCCCACAGACTTGTAAATTGTTTTTGGAGGAAAGGGAGAATGCACATCTGGCACTGACACCTCCACATTGCTCCATGGCTGCATTTTATTCTCTAATTTGCACCAGATAAACAGCAATCCTTCTCTATCACCCTCTCTTCACATCTATGCTCATTTTATCTGCACCGCTGTTCAAGTTGATCTTATAGTTAGTCCCCTCAGTTCGGGGGCAAAAATAGGGAATTATTATTTTCCTTTTCTGGAAAAAGGAAATTCTTCTGGAACATTTGTGCAGGCAATACCCCTTGAGTGAATGTAACTTGACTATTTCTTCTTTAAGATTTAATTGGAGCCTCATTTTATAAACAAAAAATATATTTTAAAAGGCCACATTTATTGTTTCCCAGTGTTTTTACAAAGTCTGACAACTGTGTGTTGATCCCCTCGACGTCAATCCCAAAAAAATTGGACTTTTCAAAAAAAAAAAGGGCATTGACAAGTTTGCATGATTGTAAGTGGGTTAAAAAAAACTAAAACTCTGGAATGAAGTACAGGTCGTTTGTATTGAATTCACAAGAACATCTAATTCAAATGGGATTAAATTTATACATATGAAGGTATAATAATCTGTACATTTACCTATATACCTCTGATGTTATTGGTGTAGATATACGTTCTATTTGAAGCAGAATGGCCAACAAAAACAGGCCAGAGCCAGTGGATGTGCCTCGGATGTGGTTAGATTGCAGGTTTCTCACTCAAATTGATGGGAGGGTGCATTAATGAACTCAGGTAATTTTGGGTTTTCAGACGTGCAATTAGAGCATACCTGACCTGCATGATGTTGAATAAATGAACTGGCTTAAGATTTCCAGAAGACATTTGATAAGATACACAAAAGTATTTGCAACAATGTTTACAGTGTAAAGGGTAACGTAGTGGTGTGAATAGATGATTAGCTGGCCAACAATGATCAGCATAGGCATAAATTGATCATTTTCAGGTTGACAAAACATTACAAGTGATGTGCTGCAGCGGTCAGCGTCACGGCCTCAACTTCCGACATTTTGTATAAATGGGATGAGGGAACCAAAGCTAAATTTGCTGATGGCAAAGATAATGAGGAAAATAAGTTGGGGAAAGGATAAAGTCAAGGTAAAGATGCGGCAACTTTGAGTTAAAACATGGGAAATTGTGAATTTTTCATTTTAGCAGGAAGAATAAAAAAGCAGCATATTATCTCAATGGCTAGAGATTGCCGAGCTCCAAGTTAGAAGGATCTGGATTTCTAGTGCAAGATTTGCAAAAACTGTATTATGCAGGTACAGCAAATAATTAGGGGGAAAAAAAAATCAAAATGTTAGCATTTGTGAGAATTGAATCGAACAGTAGGAGGTTGCACTTCAGTTATACAAGGCATTGGCTAGACTACATCTGGGGTACCGCTGTAAATGCACTGGAAGCGGTTCAAAGGTTCACCAATCTCTGTCTTGACAAGTTCACAGACAGGATTGGTTTCTCTTTCAGTAGATCTTAGACTTAGGGCGACTCTTTAGTATGCAGTCTTGTGCTTCAGAAAGACACTTCAATAATAAAGAGTACAGTGTGCCTGGTTCCACTCATGACATGATCTTCGCATATCCTCATTGAACTGCATTGGGCCTCCTGACTTAATGGTAATGGAAGATTGGGTGATATGTTTAGCTAAGATTACAGATTGTGGAAGAGAGATTTTGTGCTGATCACCCGCAGAATCTCAGAGACGTCCAGCTTCAAATAGCTGCATTCTAAATTTTTCCCCACTTTGCAATAGTGCAATACAACACAACAAAAGATGCCTCATTCTGCAGATGCAGTATAGTTTCCAAAAGGTCACTGCAGTGGTCTCTCTGGGCAAATGCATCTGCAATAGGTATACAGATGAGGAGGTGGTAAAGTATTCTAACCACCTGCTGCAATTCCAGTCTAGCAGCTATGACTTTCAAAACTTGGGTCAGCAGTGCTGCTTCCAAGGTATTCTTGATCATGGACATTAATTACCCTAAACTCGGTACCTCTTCAGCCTTTGATACCTCAATGCTTCTCCATTTTGAGCACAACTTGGAGGTGGTACTTAGTGAAGAATATAGGAGGCAATAACAGGAGGTGGCCTGAACAAAAACAAAGCACCTCAAAAAAACTCAGCAAGTTCTGTTTTTCTCTCTACGGATGCTGCCCAAGTTAACGTGGAGTCCAGTGACCCTTTATCAAGACCCAACCAGTACTGTTGAAGGGTCACTGAAATTGAAACGCTAGCTCAGTTTTTCTCTCTACAGAGGAGGCCAGACATCCAGCCTGTAGCAAGAACAATGCTAATACTCCCAAAGTCAAATCTCTACTCAAGGCAGCCCATTTCCCATTCCCAATTAAAACCAATGTCATAGCATGCTTAGTCTCAGTCAGTAAGCGAGCCCCATCAACCCAGGAGAACAGCTGAGTTTGTAAAGATTGTGTCTTTATATTTTCTGTATTTCCTGTTTGTGGACTAAAATGAGAACTGTTTTAAAAATCAAAGTCTTAAGGATACTGCAGTTTTTGGAAGCAATAACATGACACTGCTGGTTTCAGTAATAGTTGAAGTATAGCTTGCAGATGGGCTGGTGCAGAAGCTTGTGCCTACAAACGGAGATTCAATAAGCAACTGATTATCTGTGGAATAGTGACCAGTTATCGATGAAGGTCTTCTGCCTGGCAACTACGATCGGTTCTCAAGTAGCTGAACAGCTTGGTGCTACGAGCAAAACAGAGACAAGCTACAAGCTCAAGAGCTCTCTGCAGTCAATGTTACTATAAGAAAACCAGTTTACTTTTCCTTCAGCAGGTGCTGTTCACTGTGATTTTCAATTAAGTCAGAGAGCTTTTTATAAGTGTCAACCAGACACGTGTACGTACTGCAAGCCAATGAAAGCGGAACAGCAAGACCGAAAAGCAGCATTTTGATCAGCACAAGAATCATCTCAGCAGGTCCTGTTAACAAGGGCCACTGACCTGCTTTTCCAGATTATCCCTCTGCCCATAAAACACAAGGATTTTTTTTCCATCTCTGTGGGCGTGTGGGCATGCATTCATAAGGAGGAGGTTTATAGAGTGGTTAGTTTTAACAAGTGGAATTTATGTCAACAGATCATTTTAATTGTAGCTATAGTTTACTTAATTGTAATTGGTAATCTGCACTTTGTCAACCTGTATCTAAAGCAACAAACGGGGAAATTTTACATACTTTAATAACACCTGTAACTTTTAATAAGAGTCCACAAATAGTGGGGCTTAATTTCTAGCACGCAACAAGAGTGAGACGTGATAAGAGTGGGATTGAACATACACTCACCTTTGTAGAATTGGGCAAGGTGGTGGTGGTAAGTATATACTATCAGTACACCATCTCAGTTAATCAAATCTTCAGAATAAAGTCAACTGATATGAGTAACCCAATTAAGAATAACTCTCGCTAACAAACATGTGTTAAATCAATTGGACTGCAGTTTGAAGAGTGACAAATGCACACCCAGTTCTAGTATTGAATCCCCACTCCAAGATCCTTTTCTCTCAAACTACTGAATATTTAAAACTAAAATTAGTTTTTAAACTGATAATATTTGAATTTTGATATAGATGTGAAAGAAGGATATCTTCAATTTTCTGCAGATATGCAGAGGTCACTTCTGGATTTTCACATATAATGAAATTTCAATCTCACCTCACTTGTGCAGAACTCTCATGCAAATGCAAAAGGGCACTCATACAAGGAGTATTTAAGTAGATTTTGTTAACACAACTGCATAAATGCAGAAAGAGATCATCTATTATGCTTAACTGAAGATAATTATAACACCAAATATATAAATGATCATAGAGTAGGAGTGGATGACTGAAACATATAATATTGAAACAGAAATGCAGAAAAACCTAAGTAGCCCTATGATGATTGCATAGGCAATGCGAGGTGCACAACAATTAAATTCAGAGAGCTCATGCCCAGGGTACTGAAACAATTGAATAGATCCTCTTCTGATCACTGCGACTCATCCACATTGAACATTTACATGTTGAAACCTAGTGATAGGGACCAGTAATCAGTTATTAAGTTCCTGAATGCTATATAGTGTTAGGGAACTCCGTGTGCTGATCAGTGCTTCATATTCTATTTTTAAAAAACGCTGTTCGAAAGGTATCAATGACTGAATAATTTACCACACCAGCCATAACCTACTGGCATCTTTGGACACAAATGAACAGCTTGTAGTCTGACTAGATTTGCCTCTATCATAACATGCAGTCAGCAGTAGGAATGTCATTAATGTGCATCTCACTATTTGGCTCTGTGGTACCTGAAAAAAAATTCAGCTTCCAGTTTGAACTAATATCTTTGCTTGTTAATTCTTGCAATGGGCTGGGTGATTGTGGCAAAATCAGGTGTAAATCTGGCACAATCATTCAACTATTCCCAGTAGACTTCTTACCTCACTCAAGCTGCATGTAGCACTGATATCCAGGTATGCAAATAAAGTATGGTGGATAGCATTTGAAATGCTGCTGAAGAAATTCCATTATTATGTTGTTCATAACCTCTGAAAAAGAGATCAGCTGCCTGGATTTGGGAGCTAATTTTAAAAGTATTGCAAGGAGGTCAACTTTCAAAAACTGTGGCTCCAAACAGTTTGTCAATAGCCATGAGGTGTATCATTCAATTGAAGCTGGACACCATCAGATTCTAATGTTCATTTAATATAGGCACGCTTGTTGAGTAAGCTTGCACTTACCCCGGTGTCTATCATTCCTTGCTTTGGTATATTCAGCGTGTTCATTTCAATCATCAATGACCTGGATAGATTACTTGACACCATCACATTCACCACCTATGCAGCATCAGGGTCTGGATGGAGTGAGTATCGCCCTCTGGCTGTGATGTTTAGTACACCATCTTCTGAAGTCTTGGATTCCATCTTCCTCACAGAACTGTCCCATGATTTAGAATGACAGGAAACTGCAAATCCATTTTGGTTAATGCGCAATAATCTGATTTTACCTCTGAAAGGGAAGGATCCTTTGTGTATTACCACTGGAATCATTTGAAGATGCTATTTTGTTCCTGGGAACTCTACATATACTGTCATGAGACATGCTGTTTATGGATGTTATTACAGTGGCATGTTTGTTCTATGCCTGAAGTTTGCAAGTCAAAAGTTTCCAATGTTCAGTCCATACCCAGCACATCGTGATGATACTGTATTTTAGAATTCTCGTGCAGGTTCTAATTCATGAATATTAGGAAGATATGTGTCTACTGCCTCACTCAGTTTGTCTACCTGGCCTAAACATTTTTTTTTTTCTTCAGCACAAAGTCTGCTCACAAGTTTCATACAGTTTGCCTCACCTTTTTCTGATACTGTAATATTAAAAACAGAATGGCATACTTGTTAGTCCCGCCTGAAGCAATCAGAAAACTCAAATCGTCTGAATCCGTTTTCTCCTTCAATCCGAGACCTGATCAACATCTGTATCAGCTGGGAAAATGATGGAAATCCTTGTTGCCTTTCCTTGAGGACTTTTTTTGTTTTAAAAGGGTATTTACGTTCGGCAAAACTGCACAGAAATGTTCTGGAATTGTCCTTTCATAGAAAGTTTTTATTTTTCAAAGTATTTAAGAGAAAATAGAAGACATGTTAAAGCATACACAAATAGTAACAAAAATGGCAGCTCAAACGAATAGCAGACACCAAATACTTAGTGACACATTAAACCCCCAGATATCAAAAGTAATATTGGGGGTAAGAAGTGAGGTGAGGGGAAGTCAGGAAATAAAAGGCCTGAACTGAAATGGTCTCCATTATCAAGAACACTAAACAGAGGGCAGCGCAGAATGACAAAGCTGCCACTGCCCAATGACAAGGGGTGGGGACGGCTTCTGCCAATTCGCTAACCATTCAAAAATAACATCCACCAATCCATGCCATAATCTCAAAGTGTAGATAAGAGGCGGCGATCTGGAAATATCAATGAAAAATTAAAAAGGTCAAGTCAAGTGTTAATACGCAGACTTAAATCATCAACAATTGAAAGAGAGGACAGAATTTTCACTGAACTGGCTCGAATAAATTAAGACCAGAGTTTCAGGAACCTCTCTTCCAAATGGAAAGGATACACAACTTGTGCCACAAAAGCTGCCAATTTCAGACTGCTTAGGCTGCAGTTCACCACAATGATAGTATTTTTTTTAGAAAAAAGATAAAAAGGGGCTGTCTTGTGCAACATTGCCGATGTCTTCAGTGATTTCTTTGTCAAGTGTAACGAACGATGGAATGAGATATCAGTTACAAACGTATACGTGCATGCAAGACAGGACACCATTTTCTTCTGCCAAGTTCTTAACTATAACTGCCATTTTTTGAAGGTTTCCTGCTTGAATCATTACGTGATGAAATCCACATAAAATGAAGTAAAGCATGCGTTTGACTGAGCAACGTGTCCCAGCTCGGAAGGGAGTAAATATGCATTTTAAATGCAAAAATATGCTTTATTCATAAATTATCTATAACTAGCGCTGTCGGATAAGCCGGCATCGTAGCCGAAAAATCTAAGATAAAGGCAAGTTCAAACATTTGCGAATAAAAAAAACTCAAGGCCGCCAATTTCCTCATGGTGGGGGGAGATATCGGGCGATTAACGGGAGCTCCAAATCTACGTGTTGGACGGTTTGAGGGGGATTCAAGGTGTTCGGTCTTGAACCGCGATCGGGTTACAGGACGGGGAGGAAGAGGAAACGCAAACAATAGCCGACTCGGCTGCAGATCGGGGCAGCACGGTTTCTGGAACACACGGTGACCCCCGGGGCGGTAAAGGAACGGAGCATGAAAGGGAGCGGAAACGTGCCCAGCCGCCCCGCCGCCGCGACGGGCGGGGCACATTACTGCAGCGGCGGGAAAAGGACCAAGGTGACAGAGCGCCTCCCGCTCGTCCGCCCCACACACACACGCCCCTCTGGAGACCAGGAGCGGTGGAAATCCCCAAGCCCACTCTGCCCAATTTCAGATCCCCCACACTTGATGCTCCTTACCTGATTGCCCAGGACGGCGGTAGCACACGCTGTCGACACCTCCTTGGGCCCGAACCATACTGATGCTACCCTAGAGGGCAGGCCAAGGATAAAAATCTGAGCGATGGAGCAGACCGTCTGGGCGAACATGGTCACTCCGAACAGGTCTTGCCTCACGCTGGCGATCTTAATCCAGGCTCCGATGCAGTTGAGGCCGGAGCCCAGTAACGCCACAGTCCGCAAGCCTTTCTTGTCGAGCAGCCAGGCGGCGGGGAAGATGAGGGGGACGTAGACGAGCATATAGACCACCGAGAGCCAGTCGATTTGCTCGTAGGAGACTTGGTAAAAATAGCAGAAGATGTTGGCGATAATGCTGTACTGGATCCACTGAAAGGCGTTCACCATGGAGTAGAGGCTGAACACGATCAGAATGACGAACCGGTTCCAGTAAACGCGCGTCTGGATCGGCTTCACATCGCCGGTCAGCATAGCCTCCCTCTCCTCCGGGGACCTAGCACCTTTCATGCATTTTCCGTCCTGCATAACACCATCTATATGGCCAGAAAGACCGTTTATAACCACTTCTTTACCGCAGGCGGTAGGTATTGCCTTTGTGACAGGGCACCCAGTTCCATCGGCATCCACCATTGTTAGCTTTTGTTTTATTTATTTTGTTGATACACAAAATATATGGTTTTTACAACTCGCTTATAAACTAAAATATATTTTTATATGTTACACGTTCGATTTTCTTCGAAAAAAATAAGATTATAATTCGCAATTAGGAGCACGTACAATTCCTAATTGAAGATGTTTCCTAAGCGAATGAGAGCGGATCTGAGATGCAGTGGTTTATGAAGCCGCTGCACGCATTCCACGAAGGCGGGGTGATAATTGACGCCGCTTTGGTCCAATAGGGGTTCGAATCATGGAGGCGTGCATGATTGACGTGGAACATTACCAATCGTCTACAACGATAGGGAGGGCATGCAAATTAGGCGTGCATTGACCAACCGGATCTCAATATCGGTGATAGAACCGACCAATCGGATACAGTGGTAAGGCGGGACCGTATGATGATTGACACCTCACTCGACCAATGTGCTACTGGGCGTCGCATCGATGTGGAAAATGCGCAATCTTCGCTAGAGAAAATTTATTTTTTTGAGAATGTCAAAATATTAGCAAAGACAAAGAACAAATCCACTTGCTAATTAGAGAATTAAAATTCAATAAAACTTCAGTTTAATCCGATCTGAAAAAATAAGAAGCACAATGGAACTCGTGTCTTGGCTTTCAGTTAAGCCAATTGAAAAATCTGTTGATGTGACATCATTGTTCCGCTACGGTTAGTTTGGAAGAAAAACTTCGAGATATCTTACGCAGGATTTTAAACACTCCGTAAACAGCGTGTGTTAAAAATATCAAGACATGTTCCACATCGACACGTTTAAATGTTTTAAATGTCTTGTTTTTTCCCTTTTTCAAACTGTCGACATCTAAAGACCATTCCCTTCAGCAAATATATTCACAAAATGGCTGTTGCTGTCATGTGATTTCATATCCTTTGACTCCCCCCAATGGCAAAAATAATTAAGAACCACCATTTGTTTGAGAAATATCATGTAAGCAAAAATAAAATTCAAGATACCCGTTCTTTTATTGCAAGCTGGATATTAAACAAAGCCTGGAACATAATTTTGATGCAAGGTATTATGGCTAAATATGGTACACAGAGTGATGATCTGGTAGTCAATAAGTATTCAGTTTAGATATGATGTCAGTTGAATAGCAAATTTCTCACGCTGTTTTTGCAATGGTGTAGATCTCTTTCTTTCTGGAGTAAACTACACTTATTTCTTGTTTCCTTTTACTCTGAGCAAATAATAAAACTACCCAAACAGAGAATGTTGGAGAAACTCAACAAGCCTGGCAGCATCAGTGAAGAGAAATAGAATTAACACTTCGAGTCTGGCGTGACTCTTCTTTGTTTCAGATTTCCAGCATCTGCAATATTTTGCTTTTGTTTGAATTAAACTATACGTCTTGCTACCAGGTTCAATAAAATTCTGCAACAAGGACGGGAGAATAAAGAGCCACATATACATGTTTGATGACAAACTTTACATTAGATAGCACAACAAGTAGCATTAATGGAAACACAAAGTTACAAAGGAGCATGACCTGAATAACTGCACAAACAAAACTGAATTCGCTGGGGAAATATAAGGTTATTAATGAAAGACCTAGGGAAGCTAAACGGTGAGAACCCAGGACTTGTGGAAGAGCAAAAAAATTTAGAAATCCATATACAGAGCTCACTAAAAGCTATAATGGGCATTATAATGTATCCAAAGGAGGCTGAAATGCAAAGAAACGCCAGTTACGAATATCAAGAGCACTGATTGCACCATAAATTTAGGCACTATGTTTCAGGAAGGATAATACAGTGGACTTTGGGACAGGGGTGTTGGAGAGAAAGGGCAGAAGTGCAGCACATATTCACCAGAATCATACATGGACTGAAAGAGTTAAAAAATGAGGACAGTAAAATCTAGGCTCGTGCTCCCTTGCCTATAGAAGATTAAAAGATGATCTAAATGAGGTTTAAGGTGATTAAAAGATTTGTTGGCTAAATAGAAAATTGTTCCTCAGTTGAGATTGTCCAATTAGAACTAGGCAAAGTTAGGAAGCACTTCTTTTTGGAAATCTGAAACACACTCTCATAGCTTTGAGACTAGATAAATTGAAAATCCATAATCAAGATAGATTGCTCATGAAGTGAAAATATCCAGAATTTGTAAATTGAGATCTAATTAGTTGGCAAGATGATTGAGGGACTAAATGATCATCTTCTATTCCTATGTCTATTATTAGCCTAATATATTGCAATATATTAAATGCAGTATTTGGTTTCATAAGCATATAAGAAATAAGTGTGTAGACCCATATGGTCAAACCTACTCTGCTGTTTAATACAAAAATAGCTGAACACTTACATGAACTTTACATTGCTGAACTATCCCAAATCTTATGCACAAAAATCTGTTGCACTAGCTAATATTAAATATTAGAAGAGAATGCCAGTTTAGAAGAGAAGAGAATGCCAAAAATTCACAGCCCTATGAAAGAGATGTTCCTTCACAGCCTTGATTTTTGTGGAGTCAGAGTTATACAGCACAGAAACAGACCTTTGTTCCAATTCATCTGCGCCAACCTGGTATCCTAAACTGATCTAGTCCCATTTGCCAGCATTTGGCCCATATCCCTCTAAACCCTTCCTATTCATAAACCCATCCAGATGTCTTTTAAATGTTGTCATTGTACCCACCTCTACCACCTGCTCTGGTAGCTCATTCCATTAACGCACCACCCTCGGTGTGAAAAAGTTCCCCTCAGGTCCCTTTTAAATCTTTCCCCTCTCACCATAAACCTGCAGCTTTGGACTCCCCTACCCTGGGAAAATGACCTTGGCTATTCACCCTACCTATGCCCCTCATGATTTTATAAACCTCTGTAAAGTCACCCCTCAGCATCCAATGATCCAGGGCAAAAAAGACCGCAGCCTGTTCAGCCTCTCCCTTTAGCTTAAACTCTCCAATCCTGGCAACATCCTTGTAAATCTTTACTGAACCCTTCATGGAAGCTCTGTAGCATACAGGTAGTTCTCCTATAACATGATAGTTGCATTCTTGTGCAGCCTCATGCTGTAGAAAATCACCATAAAAAATCGCGTTATAGGGAATTCGCTATAGGAAATCACTATACTGTACAATAGAAAGTTCATGTTATCCAAACAGCGTCCACTATTCGTTAATTGTATTCAAGCCAATTCACATTAACAAAACATGTGTTATAGCAGAAATATCTATCTAAAATGGTGGATGGATCTCACATCCAGAAATCCAAACCCCATATTCAGCTAAAATCATTTTTGCCAGGAAGTGAAAAATGAGGATGGTACATGACTCATATCTGGGGCAATCCAGAACTCAGCAGAGTTTTTAGACTCGGCACTGAGTTCAAACCTCAGCCCTTTAAAAATGCAAATGAAACTGCCTGGCAAGTGTACAAATATACCGTTCTAACATTTCTTCAGCAGTTTGTTGACATAGTCCTAAGTGCTATCAGAGTAGTATTAATAATGCTTGACTGCTTTTCACAAGCCTCCATTTTAATAATACATTTTAATATACATTTACAGCTTTGACAGCTAAAAGAAATGGATGAAGGATTAGCTGTCTGTGATTTGGGTTACACATACAAATGTTTGGGTTTTTTTCGTAACAATTTAGAAAGTTGGTGGGAATTAAATGCATTGGACAGTCTTCCATTGATGCAAATGTTTTTTTATATAGTGAAGTAAGTACTCCATATTTTGAACTTTATTTGATTTCATCCCAACATGGTGGATTCCTAAGTTGGCATATGGGCTATTAAGAATCAGGGGGATGGGTTGGCTTGAGTTGGCACTACCTTTGTTAGGAGACATAAGGAGCCATGGAGGTGGATGAGGGGTGGGGTTTTTACCGAGCTGGCATTGAGGCTACATGGGTCCATAAGCGTGGTAGGGCATATGAGTTAGCATGATCTGGAACTGTATTAGTTTAGTGGCTATAAGTAACCATGGAAATGAATAGGAGACTTGGCTTGTGACTTTGGTTTAACCCCTAATGAATGCTGAATGACCATTTGTTATGTGGGATTAATTTTGTAACCATGCAAAAGTGCCTGCTAGCTGAAGCAACTTCAAACAGGCACTACAAGTGGCTCCAACATTTGAAATGTGGCAAGTGGAGCATATGAGTTGCAGGGCATTCCGGTAAAAGTGGACACCCTAGCCAGTCCGACTGATCTTGGGGAATGCCACTTGAGTGAAGGCAGTTGCATAACCTAACTCAGGATGTATCCTGAACAGAGGGACTTACGTCAGCCCACAGCAAACCCCAAAACAAAGCCAAGCCTCAGCCAAATGATTAAAATTTTCTTCAGGATCCGGGCCGTCAAGTCATTCCAAGTGCTTCCGTAGCATTTCGTACCGTAGCAGCTGTTTCAGTAATTGCAGAACAGTCTTTAACAAAATTTGCTTTGCAAAGCTGGCGGGGAGGATGGGGCGCTGTCCCTCACAAAGCTGGAAATGAACTATGTGTACTTGCAATTGTGGTTAGATGAGGAATTCCGGATGTACGTTACAATTAGTACCCATAAGGGTTTGTACCAATATACGAGACTGCCATTTGGGATATCATCAGCCTGTACAATTTTTCAGCAGACGATGGAAACATTTTGCAAGGTCTACCCTAGGTTGTCATTTATCTAGACTATGTGCTGATAACAGGATAAACCTATAAGGGGCACTGAGAGAACTTGGACACAGTTCTTAGACATTTCTCCCAGGCAGGCATATGCCTTAGAAGGGAAAATTTGTGTTCCAGGCATCCCAAGTGACCTACTTGGGCTACAGAGTTGACAATACTGGATCACACCCATTGGAAGATAAACAGAGGGTGTTAAAAGGTGCCCTGGCTCCCATGTCTGTACTGGAGCTCATGTCTCAGAGGTGCCCACTCAAAGTGGTTGGACATGCATGGAGTTCATTTGTCAAACATGGGGACAACGATACAAAACCTGCATGCATCTTTTGCAATATACAGACTCCTGGAAGTGTTAGCCACTGATAATGACCCATTTTTGCCAGCACGGAATTTGAGTATTTCCTATAGTCAAATGACATTCGACATATAAGGACCACTTCATACCATCCATCGTCCAATGGTCTAGCAGAAACAGCAGTCCAAACTTTAAAGGCAGACTTAAAGAAACAGCCTACAGCTTCACTAGATACCAAACTGTCCTGGTTCCTATTTGATTATGGGACCATCCTTATTGCAACTCCAGCAGAGTTGCTAATGAAATGAAGACTCCACATCAGGTTAAATCTGATCTTTCTGAATGTGGGTGGGGGGTGTCAGTGAAATGGCATCAGGAACACCAATGCCGGACACAAGACTCCACTAACCGGGAGTGATAAGGGATGTACTTTTATGCAGGAACCATGGGAATGCTCCTGCATGGTAAGAGACGTGGTCAGTGTGAGTTCAGGTCCAGCAGCGTACAAGGTCTGGGGAGGTGCAACAGTCCTGAACAAGCACATGAACCATATGAAAGCTGCAAACACGCAAACAGGCAGGACCAAAACATGCCCGGCTTGTCAGAATAATCAGAAAGGCTGGCAGAAACCCTGGTTTCTCACCCTCTGACAAATGTTGAAGAGACCTTGGAATCTGAGATGGACATGGTTGATGTTGCCGCCTGAAGAAGAGGATGAATTTCTTCTGAGACACTCGGGATGCAAGAGGCAGGCTATTGTGTGTTACACGCTGCCCATATCCACGTCAGAATCGGAGGAACCTGACCTGGTGTTAAAGCGCCCCAGGAGTACCTACAAGAAAATGAACCAGCCTATATCCTCAGATTCAGAAGGGAAGGGGTAGAACGATTGTAACAAGGTCAGCTAGCTGGATATCATAGAATATGAGTTCCCTGATTGGGACTGTTAATCTGGCCCAATCAGAAAAAAACTGGTGTGTTGGACATCCAGACACCGAGAGCCAGCTCTGGGAAAGCTAAATCAGTGTCTTTCCACATGTAAATAAAGAGAAATTTAGTGATGGGATACCAGCCATTGTGCAATTATTTCTGCCTCCTCACTTCTGTCAAGTGAGTAAAGAAGTAAGCACTCCTATTTTCTAAACTGTTTATGACATACTCAAATGCATTCACTTGTCCACTGAGGAGGGTAACAAAAGGCGGAAAGAAGTTAAACTGTCAAACTAAAATATGCTGTTATAATGCAATTGTAAAAAGAGCCTTACTTAATTGCCTTCCAAATGTTTACATGCCATTTTTGCCTTTTTTCATCGATTAACAATGACCCAGATTTTCCAGTCCACTGCCACCTACAAAGTTTGCTGCCCTTAATGAAATTACAAATTTTCAAACAGAACCTCTAATCCGTGCTGAAGCAGTTTTCCAGGTCCAGTAAGTGCAGGAGAGTTGATGACTAAAGAAGACACTCACTTTTTTATGCAGTTCACTGCCATATTCAGGTATATTTGGTAAAAGTTTCAAGTCTTTTAATAAATGAATGAATGAGTGAATAGATGGATTGTGGAGTTGGCAATTGAGTCAAATCTATGCTGGTTAAGGGGTAGTGAGTTGAGTAGGTAGTTCAGATGGTCAGAGGCATTCAGGTCAGGAGGATTTTGAAGATTGAGTGGGCATTTGGGTTGGGTGGAGTAGTCAGGTCAAGTGTCTGATTGGTTGGGTCAGGTGAATTATCAGGTTGGGTGGGTAGTTGGCTGGTATGTACTCGGGTTGGCTAGGTAGTTGTGCTGGGTGTGTACTCAGGTTGGGTGAGTAATTAGCTAAATAAAGCAGTCGTGTTGCTGAGGTGATTGGATTATTGGAGTTGGATTGCTAGGAGAGGGAGGCGGTGTATGGTTTGTTAGGTCAGGATAGAGGAGACGATTGAGGATGGTCAGTTGTGGTGTTCAAATCTGTAACGTTGACTAATCACGGTATTAAATCAGGTATTAACCTGCTTAACATTTTCTTGCTAAGTATCCAGGTATTTATCAAAACCATTCATGATTTTGAAAACCTGTCAATTCTCTCCCTAACCTTCTCTGGTCACTCTACATAACTGAAGATCGAGTGGGCATTGGGTTTAGTTAAGTCATTGGATGGGTGGGCACTTGGGTTGCGTGGGGTTGTTGGGTCAAGTGTGTCATTGGTTACAATTCGAGTAATTTCCTTGTTTTAGCATAATTTCCTTGTTTTAGTACTCATACTCCTAATTATAAAGTTAATAATTCAGTATACCTTTTATAATACTTCTCAACTTGCCTTCTACTTTCAAAGATTTGTGCACATCTACTCAAGTCTCTGTTCAACTCATCTAGTCTGTTGTATTTGTTGCTCACAATGTGGTCTGCTCTACACTGGGGAGACAAAACAGAGTGGGTGACTGCTTTGCAGGACACCTATGTTCTATTCACAAAAATTACCCTGAGCTTCCTGTTGCCTGCCACTTCAACACACCACAATGTTCTCTGGCCAGCATCTCTGTCTCAGGCTTGCTGCACTGCTCCAGTGAAGCTCAGCGCAAGCTAGAAGAACAGCAACCTCATTTTCTGCTTGGGACCCGACAGTCTTCAGGCCTCAATATCAAATTCAATAATTTTAAGGTCTGAGCACCTTCTCCCTTACCCCAATCCCTACACACTAGGACTTGTCATCACTTGGGCTACTATCACAAAAAGCCCATTATCAGCCACTAATGTTCTCCATTAGCAGCTATTGATTCTCCCAGGCTCACTTTTACCCATTCCTTTGTCTGTCCAACTGGGCTTCATCTCCACCAATTATTTATTCCTGACCTGCCCCACCTCCCACCCCCACCCTCTTCTTTTAAGAAATCCATGCTTGCTTTAATTGAATAACCCAAATTTTCGATGTAAGGTTGCCCTTAAACTGGCAACTCCACAGAAACTGCCAAATCTGCTGAGTACTTCATGCATTTTCATTTTATTTGAGATTTCCAGCACCTGCATTTTCTTTTTGCATTTGAAAAGTGGATACCTAGAGTTTACTCATGAGGTCAATAACAGAAGCTTTGTGCCATGCTTATGAATTTAATGCTGAAGCAGTTTTTAAGACAGAAGCAAACAAGAAAGATGAGTATAGTTCCATGTTCACCTACGTCCTAATGTGGTAAGCACCCCAACTCTGTCCTTTAAAGCCTACTTCATCATATCATTTCTGACACCAGTATACCTTGTAGATGTGCTCATTCTTTTCTACCTATGTGCATTCTCCCCATCTGTCTATCCATCACTAAGATCCGTCATTGTGATGCCATGCATCTTCCTCATAGTGATCTTCAACAAATACTACACATCAGCAGTAGAATTATATCATTCTCTCACTCTTAAGTTTCTTTTTTCCATTAATAGTGAGAAAAACACAAATAAAGTGGGTGGCACAGAACTAGAGGAGGTTTTCTCGCATCTTTCAACTGACAGCTGCAGAGAAGGTAGCATTGGACATCAGTGGAATCTCAGCATGCTTTGCCATGTAGAGTTAGTGGTCTCCCTGATGAACTAAATATTGGATAGCCACATGACATACAATACTCCATCATATTGGTTTGCTGTTAGCAACCAGTGAATCATGTTGATGTTAATGTTCACATGTTTTTATCTTGAGGGTTCTACTTTGTCTTTAAACTTGTACAGGACATTAAAGCACCCCATAGAAGATGGTCCAGGAGGATAATGATGAATTCTTTGAAGTGGTCAGCCCCCTTTGTGAATTACAACACTTGTGTAGATCAAGCATTTGCTCATGTTTCAATGAGACCAATAAGGCAGGTTGTTGGGTCTCACCTGCTCATTCACACATCACAGGTGAGCAACAGCAGTAAAGGATGGTAATGGGGAGTCCACATTTGAGGCAACAAGACATTGTAATTTCTGCTCAACTGGAGGTAGATTTTGTATGTGAGGAGCCATTGTCCAAGAGGGAATTTCTGGAGAGACAGCAAAAACTTTTTAGTGTACTGGTAGGCATTCCAGTTGTATTGTAAAAGTTGTCAACATCAATCTATGATTACCATGATTTGTAGGTATTTATAATAATATCTTCATTTTTCGATTAAGTGGCCATCTAAAATAAGCATTAAAACAGAGCAATTACATGAGTGGCTTCCAAGCCTTTTGTGCTCTTGTGTTCTAACTCTGTTATATTTGGCCAGCATGGTTATATGACAGGTTTAGACAAATTCGGCTAATCTGGAGAAACATTGCAGAATTTCAGTCTATCATAGGCAATAGTCTATGGGATTTGTTATTCTCACATGGAAGTGGTTGACGACTTCAACATAACCAGAATTTCATATCATCTGAGTTTGAACTTATTACAGTTTCACTTTAGGTAAGAATGTAAGCTGTGAGGCAAATACAAGGAGCCTGCGAAGAGATATAGAGAGGTTAAATGAATGGACACTAAGGTGGCAGATGGAGTATAATGTGGGTAAGTGTGAGGTTATTCGCTTTTGTAATAAGAACAGAAAAGTAAAATATTTTTAAAAGGGATGAAGTCAGAGATACACACACAAGGAAAAATTTAACTTGCAGATATAACAATCAATTGGGAAACTAAGTCAATTATTAGCCTGTATTACAAGGAATTGGAGTGCAAGAATAAGGAAGCCTTGCTACAATTGTAATGGACTTTGGTAACAGCACAATCCCATTTATGCAGTTTTTGTCTCCATATTAAAGAAAGGATATACTTTCATTGAGTGCAGTACAAGGAAGATTCGCTAGATTGTCACTAAATCCAGATCGCAGCCGGTATTGTTCCAGAAGGCGTCAATTATTTGTTCAAACTGATTTGACATCCTGAGCTTACTGGTGTTCTGGATGTGTCTTTGAAACTTATCTTCTACATGTGCTGGGTGTGGCCTGTGAACTGCTTCTCTCTGCATTCCACTGAATTGTGATTATCTGCAAAATATGATTCTCTTTATGAACCAAAAGTTTAAATTCTGAACATTGTTTAGTAGTAACCAATACTGAACATTGATTTGATATGAGAAAATTATTATTATTAACACTATGGAAAAAACTTGGATTGTGCAGCATCTATTTCCTTAGGGACAATATGTTTTTCTATTGCTAGAAAATAACATTTGAGATTATAAAGGGAAGTGTACCAATTGTCATCTTGATAAAGAGGGTTGAATATGTGAAATTAATAACCAAACAGCAGGCATATTTGACCACTGTGCTCCCATTTTCAAGCACCATATTTCAGCCTACACTTAGTGTTATCTTCATCCAGCTAACTGGCTAGTCAACTGTATACCATGTCACACCCATCAACGCTATATAAAGCAATCATGAACTATCTTAAGGCTAGTTGCTGCATTTCTTCTGGCTGCTGGTGAAGTTGCTTACATTTTGGAGCTACGTTCAAATTGTCAAACAATTTACTGATTTACAGATAGTGGCCTGGCTGGTGACAACTATTTTTCATTCAGTTCAAAGCTTGTATTAGAATGCTTCCAGAAATGGGCAGCAGTAGGATAGTAGAAAGGTCAACGAGTACTGAAGGAATTTGGAAGGGCAGAGTATTTGAGAGGGAAGAGAAAAAGGGAGGCATGGAAACAGGAGACAGGGGTCTGGGAGAATAAAAAGAAATGTGAAAAGGGATATAAAAAAGTGAAAGTAAAAGTGATTGACTTTGGTTCAGAGATTTGAAATAACTTTTATCCTTCCTTGCAGCCACAAGGAAATAATGTCTGCCTTTAGGTAGCACTAGCCATTTGCAGTTTTCAGCCTCCTGCTGATATGTGCAGTTGTGGCAAAGTGGCAGACAGCACAAATTTTAATGCAGCAGAAGAATGGGCACCAGTCAGTTGCTTACTGTGATCCTCACACCCATTCTAAGGATTAGCCAACTTTCCCACCGTGGCTGCTGTAATGGAGAAAGCCAGACTGCTTGTGAAAAGATGTCTGAAAATTTTGCAAGGTTCAGAAGTGTAAGGGCTCACAAATTGATTGCACAGAATTATAGGATAATTGAGCAAGAATAGTTCAAGTCAGGACATGTACGCAAAATGTTTGCATAACCTATCAACTCATCCAGTTCTCCTCAGCTCAGTGCTTGCAACATAATAAACAGCTCGCTCCCTGCTACCTTTGTCACTCCACCTTTCAAAATCTTATCTCATCCTGAGATAACAAGGTGTAGGGTTGGATGAACACAGCAGGCCAAGCAGCATCAGAGGAGCAGGAAGGCTGACATTTCGGGCCCAGACCCTTCTTCAGAAAATG
>NC_063340.1:51361977-51416828 GCF_021869965.1 Rhincodon typus | reverse complement strand
GCTTGGCCTGCTGTGTTCATCCAGCCCTACACCTTGTTATCTCAGATTCTCCAGCATCTGCAGTTCCTACTATCACTGTTCATTCTTACAAGTTCCACTCAAACCCCTTCAACATTCAGCAGCAACACAACTTTTAAACAGTATATTTGCACATGTTGTCATAAGAGCAGAAACTTTAGTTTTGACAACCACTTAGTTCATAGTGATCTGTACAAAAATTTAATTGACCCACTTTTGTTCTAAATCTTTTCATTAATCTGTTATTATACACCTCTGGAGCAGGTGGGACTTGAACCCTAACCTTCTGGCCTCATGGTAGGGACACTCCCACTGTGCCATAAAAGCCCTTTGCGTTTCCGTTTTATTAATTCATGAAAGGTGGGTGTCGCTGACTAGGCCAGCATTTATTGCCCATTCCTAATTGCCCAAAGGGCAGTTAAGCAGTTAAGAGTTAAGCACATTACTGTGCGCCTGGAGTCACATGTAGGCCAAACCAGGTAAGGACAAGAGATTTCCTTCGCTAAAGATCATCAGTGAACCAGATTGTCATAAAAACCAATCAACAGTGATTTCATGGTCATTGTTAGACCAGAGTTTCTTATTGAATTTAAATTCTACCATCTGTCATGGCAGGATTTGAACCCCAGTCCCCGGAACATTATCTTGGTCTCTGGATTAAAAGTCCAATAATAATATTGCTAGGCCATTGCCTCCTTTTATTGAGGGTCCTATTACATCAATGTTCAGAATCCAATTACATTAATAATCAGTATCCTGGATATCTTAATCAACCTGTTCAGACATGCCATGACATAACTTTGGGGCAGGTGGGTCCTGAACCCGGATCTTCTGACCCAAAAGTGGGAATACTACCACGGAGCCATATGTGCCCGAGTTCTCTTTTTCTTTATAGTCACAAGTGTTATCACACAGAACTGAACAGCTTTGATCCCACCACCAAATCACCCATGCTATTTTTCATCTATTAACCACTACCACTAAAATCACCCATATTCCAATTGATTAATTTATATGCAAAGTCGTTAAAGGCAATACAATAACATCAAAGATGAGGAAGAAGGAGGGAATTAAATCAAAATGGAGTTGGAGGGGAAGATAAAGCACTCCACCTCTGCTGTGCCCACCTTTCATCAAGGGTATCAATGGATACCTTGTGCTCCCTCTCCAGTGACATCCAGACATGAAAGTAGCTGTGGAAGAGAGGCCGGCAGTGGGCAATTATGAGCCCTTCCTGTGCCAGCTGCCTGGACCTGTTAATGGCCAACTTGGCCAGGCCAAGGAGCCGATCCATGAGGAGGTCCACTGACTTGCCCACGTCCCTCTACACTGGATGCCCAAAGATGAGGAGCATGGTGCTGAAGTGCAAACACAAGCACAACAACAGACTTTTCAAGTAACTATAAAAGGGTGTCCAACTGCCTACAACCAATATATACAAGTTACATGGACTTCACAGCACCACAACATAAACAGTTGGGCTGGTAGTCTGTGAACCATTAAATCACAAGGGATGTTCTCATTTTTTTTCTCATATCCAGAAGTGCTATCACACAACCAAGCAGCTTTTTCCACTGCCAAATCACCTACGACAATTTTCACATATTAACCAGCACTATTAAATCACCCATAATTCCATTTGCTCAATTTATGTGCAGAGCCCATTAAGGGCAATGGAATATCACGAAAGGTGAGGGAAATGTTAGGAGAAAGGGAGAGGGCCAAATCAAAATGGAGTTTTATTTATTTTTAATTTTTTTTATATATATCTAGAACTACTCTTACAAACAACCAAATACTTTTTTTTCCATCACCAAATCACCTGTGGTCTTTTTAGAGATAGTAGGAACTGCAGATGCTGTAGAATCTGAGATAACAAGGTGTCGAGCTGGATGAACACAGCAGGCCAAGCAGCATCAGAGGAGCAGGGAAGCTGTCATTTCGGGCCTAGACCCTTTTTCAGAAATGGGGGAGGGGAAGTAGATTCTGAAATAAATAGGGAGAGGGGGGAGGCGGATAGAAGATGGATAAAGGAGAAGATAGGTGGAGAGGAGACAGACAGGTCAAAGAGACGGGGATGGAGCCAGTAAAGGTGAGTGTAGCTGGGGAGTTAGGGAGGGGATAGGTCAGTCCAGGGAGGATGGACAGGTCAAGGGGGCGGATGAGGCTAGTAGGTAGGAGATGGGGGTAGGGCTTGAGGTGGGAGGAGGGGATAGGTGGGAGGAAGGACAGGTTAGGGAGGTGGGGACAAGCTGGGCTGGTTTTGGGATCCAGTCGGGGGAGGGGAGATTTTGAAGCTTGTGAAGTCCACATTGATACCATTGGGCTACAGGGTTCACAAGTGAAATATGAGGTGCTGTTCCTGCAACCTTCGGGTGGCATCGTTGCGGCACTGCAGGAGGCCCACGATGGACATGTCGTCTAAGGAATGGGAGGGGGAGTTGAAACGGTTCGCGACTGGGGGGTGCAGTTGTTTAGTGCGAACCGAGCGTAGGTGTTCCGCAAAACGGTCCCCAAGCCTCTGCCTGGTTTCCCCGATGTAGAGGAGGCCACAACGGGAACAGCGGATACAGTATACCACATTTGCAGATGTGCAGGTGAACACCTGCTTAATGTGGAAGGTCTTCTTGGGGCCTGGGATGGGGGTGAGGAGGGAGGTGTAGGGGCAGGTGTAGCACTTCCTGCGGTTGCAGGGAAAAGTGCCAGGTGTGGTGGGGCTAGAGGGGAGTGTGGAGCGGACAAGGGAGTCACGGAGAGAGTGGTTCCTCCGGAAAGCAGATAAGGGTGGGGAGGGAAAAATGTCTTTGGTGGTGGGGTCGGATTGCAGATGGCGGAAGTGTCGGAGGATGATGTGTTGGATCCGGAGGTTGGTGGGGTGGTACGTGAGGATGAGGGTGATTCTGTTTTGATTGTTATTGTGGGGAGGGGGTGCGAGGAATGAGTTGCGGGAAATGCGGGAGACACAGTCGAGGGCGTTCTCGACCACTGAGGGGGGGGACGTTGTAGTCCTTGAAAAACGAGGAAGTCTGAGATGTATGGGAGTGGAATGTCTCATCCTGGGAGCAGATGCGGCGGAGGCGAAGGAAGTGGGAATAGAGATGGCAGTTTTGCAGGAAGGTGGGTGGGAGGAGGTGGGCTTGAAATGGATATCAGTTTCCAGGTGGTCGCCGAAGATGGAAACAGAGAGGTCCAGGAAGGAGAGAGAGGTATCAGAGATGGTCCAGGTGAACTTAAGGTTGGGGTGGAAGGTGTTGGTGAAGTGGATGAACTGTTCGAGCTCCTCGTGGGATTACATGGTGGCGCCAATACAGTCATCTATGTAACAGAGTAAGAGGTGGGGTTTAGGGCCAGTGTAGCTACGGAAGAGGGATTGTTCCACGTAACCTACAAAGAGGCAGGCATAGCTTGGGCCCATGTGGGTACCCATGGCCACCCCCTTTGTCAGAAGTGGGAAGAATTGAAAGAGAAGTTGTTAAGGGTGAGGACGAGTTCGGCTAAGCGGATGAGGGTGTCAGTGGAGGGGGACTGGTCGGGCCTGCGGGACAGGAAGAAGCATCTCTTAACCACCTCCAGTAAATTATCTATGTTTTCCCATTGATTAAATTTACATGCAAAGCCCATTAAGGGCAATGCAGACCATCAAAGGTGAGGAAGAGTTAGGGAGAGAGAGAATGGGCTGAATGAAAATGGAGTTATAAAGAAAGTTCTTATTTTTATCCAGAAATGCTCTTACACACAACTGAACATTTTCCCCCATCACCAAATCATCCTGTAGTGTTTATACATCTATTAACTACCATCAGTAAATCATCAGTATTTTCTGATTGACTAATTTACATGCAAAATCATTAAGGGCAATGCAGGTCAAAGGTGAGGGACAGGTAGGGAGAAGGGGAGGAGGCTAAATCAAAATGGAGTTGGAAGGAGGATTCTCATTTTCTTTATTTTTCTAATCAACATATTCAGAGGTTGTAGACTCGCTTGCTGAGCTAGTGTGGTTGGTTGCAGACATTTTGTCACCCTGCTCGGTAACATCGTCAATGCACCTCCGGTGAAGCCTTCATCGGAGGCCCACTGACGATGTTACCCAGCAGAGTGTTGAAATGTCTGCAATCATACGCACCGGCTCGGCAAGCGAGTCTACAACCTCATCCACAACCCAAGTTACAAATCTTCTCAAAAAATTTCAATTTATTCAGAGATTTTATTTCACATTTCTGGAGCAGGTGGGTCCAAGAACCCATGCCTCCTGATTTAGGTGGAGGGACACTAGCACATTCCAAAAGAGCCTTCCAGACTTCTCATTTTACTCTTTCCCCTTACCCCGAGTTCTCATTTGTTTCTCTTACACCCAGAAGTGCTCTTACACACAACTGAACACTTCTGTTCTTACATCACTAAATCGCCGTGGTATTTTGTTCATCTATGAGCCATCAAGTTCTCATTTTAAATATTTTGAATTAACCCGTTCAGACATGTGAGACATTTCCAGGATAGGTAGGACTTAAACCTGGGTCTTCTGGCCCAGAAGCAGGGACTGTACCACTGTGCCACAAGTACCCAGAGTTCTCTTTTTTTTCATACAAGTGCCCATTTTACATATTTTCCTAATCAACCTGTTCAGAGATTAAAAGACACACCTCTGGAGCAAGTGGGACTTCAACACTGTGTCTCCTGGCCCAAAGGTAGGGACGCTACCACAGTGCCACAAGAGGCCTGAGTTGTCATTTTACTTTATATCTGGAAGTGTTATCACACACAACTGAATGACTTCCGCACCAACAAATCATTATGACTTTGTTTTTTGTTTTCAACTGGCAAACACCACCAGTAATCAAGCACACAGCCAATTAGATATTTACAAGCAAAGCCCATTATTGGCAATGTGAACCATCAAAAGAGAAGGTGGGGTAGGAGACCGGGAAGGAGCCAAATTCTCATTTCATCCAGTGAGTGGAAAATATTCTGAGCTGTGGCCTCTAAATGATCAAGTTCTAATTTTAAGTTCATGCCATGTCATTCTGAAATCCCCTACCAGAGGAAATAAGCAATCAGTAGCTGCTGTATTGTATTCCTTTATCATCTCAGACAACTCAGGCTAAACTTTGCTGTGGAGGCATGAAACAGAAGCCGTCTGTTTTGGGATCAGAAACAAGCTATAATGTCTCACAGCAATATGCAATATACCTTTTAAGGGTCATACTTAAGATGTCATCACTGTATCATGGCATGTGACTTGACAATATGAATACTTCAGTCTCCATCTTGTTGAGTCTTATTGCAGCATGACAAACTGACAGAATTGTACCACAGTTTACATCTGAATTGCTCAGCTTGAACACAGACACACTAGTGCCTGTGATTGAAATATATGTAGGTCCCAGAATCGGTAATAAAGGTATTATTGAATCATTCATTACTACATTACCCATATCTTATTCTTATATTAGGGGCGCCTATGACTCATCAAATATGAATACCCTGCTGTCAGGAGAATGTGAAGGCAGACAAGTTCAGGGTTAACAATTGTCGCCATTTATAAAGAAATGACCCCAGATTGAACACCATATCATATCACTTGCCTTCTGTGGGAAATAGATTAAAGTCCATATTTTTGCAGGAGAGAGCGCCTAATTAGACTGCAAGGCCACAGTGACATGGATAGCCACTGGAAGAACATGAAAGCTGATACAGCAAGGTGTGAGGTCTGCAGTGATAATAGTACAGGTGTATGTGATTCCTGCCTGCAGAACCTTATGGAGATGTTGGGGCCTTGGCTGCTGGCTAGACAGCCAGTGAAATTCCCTCCCCCAGCCCCTGTTTGGGAATCTATGCCACATCTTGTACCACTTAAAACAGTGGACCTTCCCACAGATACTCGCCTCGAAATATTAACTCTCTTCAGTGTTGCTGCCGGATCCGTTGAGTTTTACCAACACTCCTTGTTTTATTTTCAGATTTTCTGAATCAGCAGTATTTTGTTTTTACCATCCTAGGGGATACCTACATCAAGTTTGCAAGGTTAGCAACTGGCTATGTCCTTATTTACAGCATTGCAGATGAGCACTTATAATACACAGAGCTATACAAATCTTTCATATGCATTGACTGATGAGGGTAGGCTTGCACTAGACAGTAATAGAGAATTTATTAGTGGATTTCTCAATTAGCATGTTAAGACAAAGGAGCACATTAATATTGCTACATCTCAAAAGTGAATTTGAGCATGGGGTGGACTGCATTAAGCTGTGTCAGAAAATCTTCACAAATGAGTGCAGATTCAAAGATTCAAAACATGTCAGCTAAGTATTGGAAATATCCGCGTGTGCGAGGCTGGGGATCATTCCATCAAAACAAGTTACTTGTGAAAAACAACAAAAATGTTAGCAAGCACTGGACATGGATGAATCTTATGGTATACCACCTAATTGGACGTACATAGTATTATTAAAACTGAACTTGACTGTGTAAGCTTTTAAGTTTTAAGATGGAAATTGGACTCTTAATAATTTTTTTAATTCCTCACATTTTCTTCAGGTCTGAGGATTGGCCATTGGTACCTGCATGGCCCCAGTTATGCCTCTCTCTTTGTGAGATATGTGGAACATTCCTTGTTCCAGTCTTATTCCAGCCCCCAACCACAAATCTTTCTCCGATATATCAATGATATTATCGGAACTGCTTCCCTCTCTTGTATGGAATTGGAAAAGTTCATTGATTTTGCTTCCAATTTCTGCCCTGCCCTCACTTTTACCTGGTCTGTCTCTGACTCCTCCCTTCCCTTCCTCGACATCTCTGTTTCCATTTCTGGGGATAGACTGGCCACTAATATCCACTATAAACCTACCAACTGCCACAGCTGCCTAGACCATATATCCTCACACCCTGCTACCTGTAAAGACTCAATTCCATTCTCTCAGTTCCTCTGTCTCCATCGTATATCTTCCAACGAGGCCAACTTCGACAAGGGAGCCTCTGAAACGTCCACCTTCTTCCTCAACCAAGGATTTCCCAGCACCATAGTCAACAGGGCCCTCAACCAGGTCCAACCTGTCTTCCGCACTTCTGCCCTCACCCCCTCTCTTTCATCCCACAACAGTGATAGAGTTCCCCTTGTCCTCACCTACCATCCCACCAGCATCTATATGCAGAAGATCATCAGCTGCCATTTCTACCACCTCCAGCGAGATGCTACCACTGGACACATATTCCCCTTCCCTCCCTTCTCCACTTTCAGCAGGGACCATTTCCTCCGGGACACTGTGGTCTACCCTTCCTTCACCTCCAACACCCCTCATGGCACCTTCCCCTGCAATTGCTGAAGGTGTAACACTTGCCCATTTACTTCTCCCTCCCCAGTCTCCAAGGGCCCAAACATACCTTCCAGGTGAAGCAGCACTTTACCTGCATTTCCCACAATCTAGTCTACTGTATTTGCTGCTCATAATGTGGTCTTCTCTACACTGGGGAAACGAAACACAGACTGGGTGACCGCTTTGCTGACCCTGAGCTTCCAATTACCTGCCACTTTAACACACTGCCCTGTTCCCTGGCCAACATCTCTGTCACAGGTTTTCTGCAGTGTTCCAGTGAAGCTCAGCACAATCTGGAAGAACAACAACTCATTTTCCACTTGGGGACCTTGCAGCCCTCTGGACTCAATGTTGAGTTCAATAAGTTTAGGCCTGAACTCTCCCATGTCCAAGCCACCTACCCTACACACCAGGCCTTGTTATCACATAGCCTGCCATTACACACTACGTATTGCTAGCCACAAACAGTCTCCATTAACAGCTATTCACCCTCATGGCCAGATCATTGGCACCTTCTTTGTCAGTCCAACTGTTCTTCTTTCTCTTTGGGCTCTATCCCCACCTATTGTTTACTTCTTACATGACCCCCTCCCCCACCCTATCTTCTGCATATAAACTGACAATTTTCTAGCTACCATCAGTTCGGAGGAAGAGTCACCAGACCCGAAAAGTTAACTCTGATTTTTCTTCATGGTTGCTGCCAGATCTGCTGAGCTTTTCTGGCAACTTTTGTTTTTGTTCATGGTCTGTTCCACAATGACTTTGCTGAAAGTTCTGGAGTTGTTTTTTTCTTCATTCTATGTCAGTCTGAGGCTGTCGTAAAGGGGTCATCATCCATGTTTGAAGGATGTAGCCCTTGTCTCCCAGCAACCATTCCTAATGGCCAAAGACTTTGGCAGGTTGCAGGTATCCATAAGTTCTCTATTATGTACGCATCATGGCAGTTTCCAGTATATTGAGTCCACCTATCCAAAACCTGCCATCAAATAACATGATCATGATGAAATGGAAGCCTTTTCTGTTGTCAAATTCTGCATGTTGGTGGTAGGAGACTCTCAAAGCAATGTGTGTGCAGTCTGTAGCATTCTGCATATAGGGAAGGCCAGCAAAGGTGGTAAGTCTTACTGCCAGCCTGCTTGACCTATCACTACCCCTCTCCCGTCATGGGGGAAGAATATGAAGAGCTGTGAACCGGAGAAAATGGCTTCAATGACATCCCAAATACATTTGTGGGCAAATGGAATCTAAAGGTTATGGGGAGAAAGCAGGGTTAGGCTATTGAGTTGGACAATCAGTTATGATTGTGATGAATGGCAGAGCAGGCTCAAAGGGCCAAATGGCCTCCTCCTACTCCTGTCTTCTATGTTTCTATGTTTGAGGATTGGATGGTACCATGCACATCCCCAATTACTTCTTGAAATAAGCCATTGGCATAAAAATTTAGATTATCTTGATGGCCATTGCAATGGGATGTCCATCCAGTTCTCTGAGCGCAAGTTCTGCTCCAGCAGATGACACAGTTCATGATGGTGGTGTGGAACAGCCTTAACAAGTGTCTGCATCGTTTCTCTGAGAGCTGTAGAAAATGTTCTATTATTTCCTATGTTCTATGAGAACCCTTCTATCTTGAACTCCTCCTTTCATTGTAATCGTTACATTAGTCACCAACCAAATGTAGCCTATCCTCAGACTTGAGTTCCCACTACCCCAGAATTCCATGGAGTGGTATTTGATAATCTCTTTGACCATTATTGCCCAAACCCCAGGACTGTCTGTGGTGTATTCTCCCAGAATGATTTGGCAGAACAGAGAGCCCCCAGCCCCAAGACTGACATTTTCACATCATCCTGACTGATGTACTTGTAATCCCCCAACTTCACTTAGAGGACTGCTGATACCCAATCCCTGGACTGCAAGGACATGTACTCTGGACTTTGGTAGGAACAAGTTTTCGAGTGACTGTGGCCAGCCCCCAACCTGGAATCAGGTAAGCCACTTGATTTATTGTGGCAATACCCCTGACTGACTATGTCTCCCTTGAAACAAAAACAAAAATTGCTGGAGAAACTCAGCAGGTCTGCCAGCATCTGTGGAGAGAAAGTAGAGTCAACATTTCAGGTCCAGTGATCCTTCCCAGGACTAGTAGCAGCTAGGAAAAGGTGGTATATATGTTGAGGCCAAGGGATAGTGGGGTCTTAAAGGAGTGAGATGATAGGTGGAGATGGAGTCCAGCAGAAAGAAAGACAGTTAGGCATACAAAGAATTGGATAATGGTATGCCAGGGAAGGAGAAAAGCTAATAATGGTATAGGATTGAGCAAAAATCCCCATTTTCTGAACTACTGGACCAAAATCCTGGACTTTGTAAATAACTTTTAAAACGTTTTAAGAAAAGCAGCTGGGCTATGCTCTAGGAAAATTACACATACAGAGATAGCTGCTTGGAACCATTATTCAACCCAAAAATCCAATTTTTACCTACATTCTATAGAACAATTAACTAGACCTAAGAAACCAACTTAACCCAGACATTATGGAGCTTTTACAGATACCAAGATATTCAGCTTCAATTAATATTCATTCACAGAAATACTGGACGTTCAACTTAATCAAAGTACATTTACGTCTCCTCTAAACTATCAAGAAGCCAATTCCCTCAAAAGGGGACAGCAAGAATATAATGGATAACACAGATTTGAGAGGACATAATGGAGCACACAGTCTGTATAACTACTAGCCCTGATATGGGAGAGGGAGAGCCTTTTCAACAACAAGCTCCTGCAGAAACAGCTGCCTCACAGGCTCCAGCCCCAACAAGCAGCTTCGGAAACAGGAACCACAGAGGGATCCCAAGGACCTATGCCTGAGAACTATCTGCACAGATATCTCCCTCAACCCTACCAAGACAGGCCTGTTCCGCACTAGGGGAACCAACGGCAACCGACCACGACCTGCAGCTCTGACAATGGATGACCTCTGACTGACAAGGCCTCAGACACATCCTGAGGTGAAAACCAGCTCACAAAATCACCACAAAGTAAGAAAACACAAGTACTCAAACCAGACTGAAGGCCTACATCGTCCGAAGTCTTCAGCGAAGCACCGGCTAAGGCAAGCAGGAACGGCCAGCTATTATTCAAAACATGTCTATTCCCAGCGATGAGCTTATTTCCTTGATACCCCAAAGAATCCAATCTGGCTAGCAGGGAGGGGAAGGCGAGTTGGTGACAGTGCAACAAACCCTAAGGTTAGGAAGTCTGATTAAAGTGTCTGTGATTAAAACTGCTGTTTAGTTTCTAATATTAATTAACCTGTGCTAAGTTAATAGTATATTTAAGTACTGTCCTCTGTATAACAGATAGTGTCAGTTTCACTGTTTCGTATTTGCCTTTTTATCACTTATAATATATTCACCTTTATATTATTTCCCTGTTTAGTACATTTGCCTTTTATTTCTTGTAATATACTCACCTTTGTATTTAATAAATGCAGAGATTCTTTGCCCTGAAACACCTGTCTACTACCTTCGTCACTTCACATTCCTAAATTGAGTCCAGTGTCAGAAACAGGGATCTGGGGGTGATTCGAACCACCTAAAAATCAGCAAAATACTGATCACAAATCAGAACCCCCTAGGACAGCAGCAGTTTTACGGATCAAAACCAGTATCCCTACAATGGTGACCATAAGAATGTGAAAGTGGGTGGCTGTGCCAAAAGCAGCCAGTGTGATGTCAAGGCCTGGCATGTGGGGTGGGTGAAGGACATGGAAGAAAGTGCTCAAACCCTAAAATGATTGAACGTGATGTGGAGTCCTGAAGGCTACAGGATGCTTAGATGCTGTTCTTCCAGCTTGCACTGAGCCTCACTGGAGCACTACAGCAGGCCCAAGACAAAAGTGTTGGCTAGAGTAAAGGGATTGTGTTGAAGTGGTAGTCTCTCTTGACCTAACCAAGGACTACACCCCTTTGACTTTCAGACATTGTCAGTTGGTTGAAACACATACAATATGTTTGCTGAGTCAGCTGCTAGATATGGTGCAGGTGTGACACTGACATAGCTTGGTGCCATACAGCAACATGTCCATCTCATTTTCAGCATTCCAACTATGACAAGCTGCCTGTCTATCTGTCCTTAAAGAGCAACACAAGCCACAGAAGCTGGCAACCTTCAAGACTGCAGAAGCTTAGTGAACACAAAGTGCTTAAGCTAAGAGCCATAAATGCATCCTGTGTAGAGGCATGAGATACATGTGAGTTCCTTGTGTGCAGAGTGACCTGACAAAAGTAGGTCTCCCTGAGCTTAAAAATCAAGTCCTGAAGTGTTGAATGCTGTTAGAGTTGGACCAAGAGCAGGCGGATTGATGTGCTAAAGCTGGTGATTAGCCAATGCCAGTTTGCATGGATGAAGGGCGCGTTCCAAGGGCATCCACAGAGCAGGCAGAGATGATTTAGTGAGGTCTAGAGAAGCAGGTGGTGAGCCATAGCTGCTCAGTGACCTCTGATTTTCATGTTGGGAATTAGTACCATCCAGTTGTTTAGGGGAGGAGAGGAGAACTAGAAGTGACATATAAATGAGTTAGGCGAAGAATGAGAGACAACTGTATGGAACTAAGGTAGTCACCACTTAACAGTAAGATTCTGAACTCTGCCTTTAAAGCAAATGAAGAACGCCAGGAAACATTTGCAAAATGCAAAGATTGTCATTCTTGCTGTATTGTCCCAGCTTTTTCACAGGAGTGGAAAATTCTGCCCATATTTTCAAAAAGTTCCCATCCATTGATGCACTTTTTTGAAACTATACTGTAAGTATACCATGCTACAAAGGATTGTACTTCATCCTCATAATCCTTGGATTTGCACCTACGAATCCTTGTAGGCCATTAGATACAGGAGTAGAATTAGTCCATTCAGTCCATCAAGTGTGCTCTGCCATTTGATCACGACTGATATATTTCTTTTTCCTTTATTCTTAATGGGATGAGGCCGTTGCTGGCTGGGCAGCATTTATTGCCTATCCCTAATTTCCCAGAGGGCAGTGCAGAGCCAATCACATTGCTGTGGGTCTGGAGTCACGTGTAGGCCAGACCAGGTGAGGACGCCAGTTTCCTTCCCTAAAGGACATTACTGAATCAGATGGGTTTTTCCAACAATCAACAATGGATTCATGATCATCATTAGATTCCTAATTCCAGATATTTTATTAAATTCAAATTCCACCATCCGCCAAGGCAGGATTTGAACCTGGGTCCCCAGAATGTTATCTAGGTCTCTGGATTAACAGTCCAGCAAAAATACTACTAGGTCATCATCTCCCCTGCCTTCTCCTGCCTTCTGCCCATAACCACTGATCCCCTTACCAGTCAAGTACCTATCTCTATCTTGAATATACTCCAAGACTTGGCCTCCACAGCCCTCTGCAGCAATGAGTTTCACAGATTAACCACCCTCTAGCTGAAGAAATTCCTCCTCATCTAAGTACTAAAGGGTCGTCCATGGGAAGCTGTGCTCTTGGGTCCTGGTCTCTCCTACTAGTGGAAACATCTCCTCCATATCCACCGTATCCAGGCCTCTCAGTATTCTGTAAGTTTCAATCATATCCCCCCTCAACTTTCTGAACTCCATTAAGTACAGACCCAGAGTCCTCAACTGTTCCCCATATGACAAGCCCTTTATCCCTGGGATCATTCTTGTAAACCTTCTCTGGACCACCTCCAATGCCAACACATCCTTACTTAGATATGGGGCCCAAAACTGCTTACAATATTCTAAATGCGGTCTGACCAGAGATGTATAATGCGTCAGTAGTACATCTCTGTTCTTGTATTCTAGCCCTCTGGAAATGAATGCTAGTATTGTATTTGCCTTCCTAATTGCCAACTGAACTTGCATGTTAACCTTAAGAGAATCTTTTTAATTTATTCATTTTGTGGGATGTGGGCATCGCTGGCTGGGCCAGCATCTATTGCCCATCCCTAGCTGCCCTTGAGAAGATGGTGGTGAGCTGCCTTCTTGAACCACTGCAGTCCACCTACTGTGGGTTGATCCACAATGCCAATTCTGAATTAGGACTCAAGTCCCTTTGTGCTTCAGATTTCTGAGGCCTTCCCTATTTAGAAAATAGTCCACGCCTCTATTCTTCCTACCAAGGTGCGTAATCTTACACTTTCTCACCTGTATTCCATCTGCCACTTCTTTGCCAGTCTCCTAGCCAGTCTAAATCCTTCTGCAGCCTCCCTGCTTCCTCAACAATACCTGCTCCTCACCTATCTTTGTGTTATTTGCAAACGTAGCAGCAATGCCCTAAGTTTCTTTGTCAGATCAATAGTGTATAACATGAATTGTTGTGGTCGCAACACTGACTCTGCAGAACTCCACTAGTCACTGGCTGCCATCCTGAAAATGATCCCTTTATCCCTATTCTTTGCCTTCTGCCAATCAGCAAATCTTCTATCCGTGTCAGTATCTTGGCCCTAACATCATGGCCTCTTATTGAGCAGCCTCCTGCACAGCATCTTTCAAAGGCCTTTTAGAATCCCAAATTGATCATGTCACTGTCTCTCCTTTGGTCAACTTGCTCATTACCTCCTCAAAGAATTCTAACAGTTTTGCCATTGCTGCTCCACTGTCTTTCCTGCTCAACTCTCCTTCCCATCAACTGTGGCCAGCTCCTCTCTCATGTCTTTGTAGTTACCTTTACTCCATTGTAATACCGTTACAGCTGATTCCAGCTTCTCCCCTTCAAAATGCAGGGTGAGTTCTATCATGTTCTGGTCACTGCCCCCTAGGGGTTCCTTTACATTAAACTTCCTAATCAAGTCTGCCTCAGTATATCACCAGATCCAGAATTACCTGTTCCCTAGTTGGCTCTCACATGCTGCTCCAAAAAAATATCTTGGAGACATTACACAATGTCTACCAATCTGGTTTCCCAGTCCACCTACATATTCAAGTCCCCCATGATTATTGTAGTAGTGCCTTTCATACATGCCTGATCTATCTCCCAGTTTATTTTCTTCCCCACATTCTGACTACTGGTAGGAGGCCTGTCCACCACTCCCATCAGGATTTTTTTTGTCTTTGCAGTTCCTCAATTCTATCCACACAGATTCTACACCTTGCAACACTTTGTCACTTCTTGCTGTCAATTTAATTTCTTTTCTTACAAACAAGATAATTCTTGCCCCATTGCCCATCTGCCTGTCCTTTCAGTAGGACATGTACCGTTGGATATTTAGTTCCCAGCTCTGAGTCCCTTGCAGCCACATCTGTATGATATGCACAATATTGTACCTGCAATTTCAATCTGTGCTACAAGCTCGCTGTTTTGTATACGGCATGCATTTAAGTACAACACCTTTAGTCCTGCATTGACTGTCCCCCTTCTCATTCTATTTCCATTATCTGCTGTGCCTGAAGTTAGATTCCTGACCCTTTCCATACTCTCGATCCTGTTCTGTGTTCTGAGCACTTTAATAACCTCTGCTGAGCCCTCCCCTGCTTTACGTTTTTCCATAAATTTACATGCTACTGAACCAACACCAACCCCCATTTATATTAATGTCGTACTCACAACCTGAGTTATGCAATTCACCAGGACTCTGGTTCCAGCATGATTTAGATGAAGCCCATCCCAACAGAATAGCTCCCTCCTTCCCCGGTATGGTGCCAATGTTCCATGAATTTGAACTGATTTCTCCCACACCAATCTTTCAGCCACGCATTTACTTCTTTAATCTTGGCGCCAATTTGCTCATGGCTCAGGTAGTAATCCAGAGATTATTACATTTTTTTGTTCTGCTTCTTAATTTAGTTCCTAGCTGCTCATATTCCCTCAGCAGAACCTCTTTTTTTAATCTATATTGTTGGTAACTATTTGGACCACAATTGGATCTTTCCCCACCAACTCCAAGTTTCTCTGCAATCCAGATGAGATATACTGAACCCGGGCACCAGGCAGACAACCCAGCTTTCGGGAATCTCGATCCTGGCAACAGAGAATAATATCTATTCCCCTGACTATGCTATTCTGATTATAACTACATTTCTCTTTTCTCCTCTCTCTTGAATGGCTTCCTTTACCATGGTGCTGTGGTCCGTTTACTCATCCTCCCTCTATCCCCCACTCTCATCCGCACAAGAAACAAGAATTTCAAACCTGTTAAACAAGCTCAAAGGGCCAAGGCTCCTTCTGCACTACCTCTTGGATCCCCCTACCTGCCCTGCTCATAGTCACACTGACTTGTCCCTGACCACTGACTGAATTGGAGGTAGTTAATCTAAATGGTGTGACTGCCTCCTGAAACACATCATCCAGGTAACTCTCCCCCTGCCTGATGTGTTGATATGTTTGAAGCCCAGACTCCAGCTCATCAACGCTAAGCCGGAGTTCCTCAAGCAACCAACACTTGCTACAGATGTGGTCACAATGAACCAATACTGCATCCATCAGTTTCCAAATCATGCAGTTACAACACATTGCCTGGCCTGGCATCTCTATTTTAAATACTTAGTTCTTTATTTCTATTTGTAAAAAGTTCGTACTGGTCTTTTATTGTAGTCTGTAAAATTTCCCCGATTTACCTTCAATCTGAAAGCTTGAAATCTCAAAGTACCTTTAACAGATAGTCAAATTATTCGCTATCACCAACCAATGAACTTACGTTTTGCCTGTGAAGTCACTGTTTTGTGCTCGGCCCCTGATCCTGGACTTCAAATTATCCTGTTAAAAAGCCTTACAAACTATGAGCTAAAAAAAAGCAAGCAATATGCACCTCTTCCCCTCTGCACAGAATTCCCACATTGCCTCTAAATTCCCCAAACTATATACCCGGACTGTGTATCACTCTGGATGTGACCTCTCCTTCACGGGCATGCAAAGCTTATTTGCAGGGACAGCCCCAGACCCCACTTTTTTTCTTATTGACTTATCTGGTTTGATTGCATGGGTCCTTTGTGGCACATATGTGGGCTAGATTGGAGCGGTATCCACATTTTGTATTATGTGTGGGGAGTCCATGCCCTATTCCCCCGCATGTGGTGAGGTGAGATGTCTGTGCAATTGTGATTATTCCTATGAATGTTCCGGATGTTAACTACCAGGATATGTACCAGGAAGTGCATTCTCTGATTCCAGAATATTTTAATAAACTGTAATAAAAAGATATTAATATGTAACATAAACATTCTGTTGAAAAGTATGTGTTCATCATGATCCCAAGCATTTGGCTATTTTGCTTTGTTTTTGGCTGTTTGGTGGTTCAATGTACACTTGATCTTTCCCTTCTTGTGTAGGGATGCCTGGAGTTCCCAGCATTATCATCACACCTCATGATGTAAATAGGCACTGGTTTGAATCTATTATTCAATTTTACCAGACATTATCTCTTCCATAGGTAATTTTTTAATCTACAGTATCCATAAAAAAGGTTGTTAAATTGTAACTCATAGTCTCTTAGTAGGCAAACCAAAAATCATTCATCTGAAATGAATATAAAATCAGTTTTATTATCCCATAAAATTATTTGCATTGGATTATAGTTTAGATTTGTGAAGTGATAAAATAGAAAAATGTAGTAAAAAATATTTGTGTAACAAAATAATTGAATTAAAATATATTAAAAATAAGATACAATGAACAACAAATCCAACTGAGGCAATTTCCCTCCTTCCGTATGCAGTTCCAAGCCTGAATCTTTTTTTTTAGTTGATTACTGCAGTACTCCTGCACAAGCCAGCAAGGACACCTTCATTCCAAGTCATCCTCTAGATATCTGACCTGATTGTACAGTACCCGCTTTCAGTATGAGAGCTTCCCAGGCTACAAAGTTGCCAGATATTTGATTGGCTGGCAGCATCGAAGGGTTGCCCAGTATCATTGATACAACAGAAATTTCAGTCAGCCAATTAAGAAACTGCTTCCTAAAAAATTGTTTCTTGGCCTCGCTGCCAGCAAAGCAAACTTGGAAATCCCATTCAATCCCAAAATTGGGTTCCTGAAACCCCTGAGAAAATTTCAATTGTACATAAATTATATTCTCCTTAGGAAACTGGAATCTTGAATTGACTTCATGCAAGAAGACCTGGTATTGCTTAAGCACTGAATTTCATCAAAAATCACTACGTATTAATTTCAGGGGGTTTCATGGAGGATTTCCCCCCGTGAGGTCTAATGGTTATCTCATGCAATTCATCATTGTTCAGCTTATTAAATATGTACCATGATCCAATGGCACCACTCTTGTGATATCTTATGCTCATCAGCTGTGGAACTGCTTGCCGCTTCCAGGACTAACCGGGTTTCCGATCACTGATGCCATGTTTAAATCCCAACTGTGCACTAGTTCAAATGTTGCAAGCCAGAAAAAGCCCTTCACAGTTGCAGACTGGGAAGAAATGCCCCTGACATGGCTGACATAGGCAGGTTGTCACCTTGATTTGCTACAGGGTCCTAGACGTCATAGCCAACCTCTTTCCTGCAGACTTTCAAAGCAAGCTATGCCACCAGACCCATGCAACTCTGGTCTGAGATTGCCACCTAGCTCAATGCAGTATCCATGGCCCTGAGGAACACTCAGCAGTGCAAGAAGCTGATTCATCACCTTCTTTGCTTCACAAAGGTAAGTG
The DNA here is from genome assembly GCF_021869965.1 of Rhincodon typus. Lineage (NCBI taxonomy): Eukaryota > Metazoa > Chordata > Chondrichthyes > Orectolobiformes > Rhincodontidae > Rhincodon > Rhincodon typus. The sequence goes on along the minus strand of NC_063340.1, from coordinate 51,398,874 downwards.
CCATCATCACCTCTCTGCTACCTCACACTCACTGTAATTCTACGACCACCCATACCTCCTCCCAAGGTTTGGAGTTTAAAACTTCCGCATTGCATGCTGCACCTTCCCTCAATGGCTTTCATCTATCCCATTCCCCGAAACTATGAAACCTTCCTGCCCTTTGTGCTTCCTAGTTTCCAATTCATTCACTTTGAACAGTCACCACTTTTTCTCCATTAAGCCAATACTAATAACAGCTTTTATCTTACTCAATCCCCCCTTTTATCTCATTGCAGGAGAAAATGTCCCACAATAGTGCTTAAAGAGCCAAGACATGATAAACTAATATGAAGAAAGGATCCTTGAGCCTGTGGGAGAGTATAGAAGCCACTCATGCAGTATTGCTTGGATGTCCCTATCCCAGTAACCAAATAGGATTCACTGTCAATGTTGCTCAGTTGCTTTCCCATTACCACCACTATGAGTATATTCATAATATACCCAGGCTTTTATACCCACTTCACTAATAATTTCTACACCACCATATCAAACACTCCAAGAATAGGAGTGGAGGAGGCAAGTGAAAGGGAGGTGATGACATAGTGGTATTGTCACTGGATCACTAATCCAGACACCCATGTAATGCTCTGGAGACATATCAGATGGTGGAATTCGAATTCAATAAAATCTGGAATTAAAATTTCACCAGTTGTCTGGACCAAAGCCTTAAAGGACTAAGTAATGCCGTCTGTCTATACTGTATCGAAACCAATTCCCAGACCTGTTGAACATCACTTGGAGAAAGCAACGAGTTTGGCAAAGCCCAGATTGTACTCTGGGTGGGGGACTTCAATATCTGTTACTGATTGTGGACAAGCAACACCACTATTGATCAAAGTGGTTCAGTCCTAATGGACATAGCTGATAGACTGAGTCTGCAGTAGGTAGTGAAGGAACCAACAAGAAGGAAAAACATATGTAACTTAATCCTCGCCAAACTGCCTGACACAGGTGCATGTGTCCATGACTGTATTAATAGGAATGACCACTGCACAGTCCTTATGAAGACAATCACATCTTTGTTTTAAGAATACCCTCCACTGTGTTGTATGGCACAATTATCATCCTGCATGATGAGGATTCATGAGAGTTGCAGCATTGCACCATGTAAAAAAATGCAATGTTCATCAGAAGGAAAATCACTTCCACCATCTTACAATACAGTGGCATTGACCAAAGCAACCTAACTCCTTGTCAACTACTTTCAATTGAACTGAGTAGCATGAAATAATTTTTCATGGGCTGTAAATGTTTTGATGCTGCAGAGCACAGAATCAGCAATGGTTGAATATCAGCAATGGTACCATTGAATATGAAGGAGCAATGGATTTTCTATCGTTGGTGATGGTCATTGTTTAGCATTTGTATGGCACAAATATTACTTGCTACTTTTCAACCCAAACCTGGATTTGTCCAGGTCTTGGTGTATTTAGACATGGACTACTTCAATAATGGAGGAGTTGCAAATAGTGCCGAACATTGGACAATCATCAGTGAACATCCCAACTTCTGACCTTATAATGGAGGGAAGGTCATTGATGAAGCAGCTGAAAATATTTGGGTCTAGGACACTATCATGAGGAACTACTTCAGTGATGTCCTCCAGTTGAGATAACTGACCTTCAACAATCACAACAATCGTCCTTTGTGCCAGGTATGATTTCAACTAATGGAGAGTTTTCACTGATTGCCATTGACTCCAGTATTGCTAGGGCACCTTGAAGCCATGCTTAGTCAAATCTGGCCTCAATGTCAAAAGCAGTCACTCTTGCTGCTGGGGTTCAGCTTTTTGTCCATGTTTGAAACTAGGCTGTAAAGAGGTCAGGAACTGAATGGCCCTGGTGGAACCCAACTGGGTGTCACTGAGCAGGCTATTGCTGAACAGGTCCTATTGGGTAGCACTGTTGATGACACCTTACATCACTTTATGGATAATTGAGAGTAGATTGATGGAGCAGTAATTAGTTGTGTTGGATTTGTCCTGCTTTTCATGTATGGGATATACCTGGGCAATTTTTAACATTGTTGGGTAAATGCCAGTGTTTTAGCAGTATTGGAACAGCTTGGCTAGGGTTAGAGCAGGTTCTGCAGCACATATCTTCAATACTTTTGCTGGAACATTGTCAGGGTCCACAGCCTTGGCAGTATCCAGTGTCTCTGGCCATGGAGCAAATCAAATTGGCTGAAGACTAGCATCTGTGGAAGCAGCCAAGATGGATCATCCACTTGGCATTTCTGGTTGAGGATGGGGATACTTGTTGAGCCTCCTCTACCAGTTAATTCTTTAATTATCCACCACCATTCATGACTGAATGTCACATTACTATGAAGCTTAGATCTGATCTGTTGTTTGTGGAATCAACTAACTCTATCTATCACTTGCTCTTATACTGTGTGGCACACAAATAGCTCTGTTTTGTAGCCTCATCAAGTTGACAACTCATGTTTGATTATGCCTGGTGTGGCTTCTGGCATGCCATTTTTGCTCTTCGATGTACCAGGATTGATCTCTCAGTTTCGTGGTAATGGTGGAATGGGGGTTATGCCAGTCATGAGGTTTCAGATTATTATTGAATACAATTCATACTCATTGGAACATGTAGGATTCTTAAGGGGACTTGACAGGGTAAATGCTGAGAGGGTTTTTCCCTTCAGGGGAGAGTTTAGAACCAGAGGGCATTGTCTCAGAATGAAGGGATGTCAATTTAAGTCTAAGACAAGGAGGAATTTCTTCTTGTAGAAGGTTGTTAGTCTCAGGAATTCCTTGCCACAGACAGCTGTCGGGGCAGAGTCCTTGTGTCTATTTAAGGTTGAGTTAGATTCTTGATCAGTTGAGGAATCAAGAGTTACAGGGAAAAGACAGGAAAGGGGATGTGAGGATTGTTGGATCAGCTATGATCCCGTTGAATGGCAGAGCAGGCTTCAGGGACCAAATGTCCTACTCCTATCCCTATTTCTTATGGTCTTATGATCTTAATTCTACTGCTGATGGCCAACAGAACCTCATGGATGTCGAGTCTTGAGTTGCTAGATCTGTTCAAAATCTATCACATCTATCCTATTCCCGTTGTTGTGTCCTCTAGTTGTCCAGCCTAAAGGCTCAGAGGATTAAGCAGAGTCCTCTATCCATACTGTTACTGAAACCAACTCCCAGACTTGTTAAATATGGGAAATTGATATTGATGAGACATCTTGTGGCTCTGATTGACCTCAATGTAAGAAAGTGTTGCATTGCCTATATGCTGAACAATATAACATGATATTTGAACCACTAGCTCTATACAGAGTAATGCTCAGTTCAAGGCATTACATGGGAAACAAACCATTATGTGTCTCTTGCACTTTTGCCATATCATGAGTGTACCTTTGGCTAAAAACTTCACAATAGGAGGCTGATCCACAACCGTTGGAGTTTGATGCTAGTCCTGGGCTTTTAATCTTCATTCATTTCTGTGGATGCTGTTAGTGCTGTGGACACAGAGTAGATGTAAAGTTGGGATGGTTCAAATGAGACTACGTGGGCCACATCAGAAACAAAACAGCTCTTCAATAATGTCATCATTCAGAAGTTGCAGTATGCACAAATGACATTTAAATGGCATCCTCAAAACATCAGGACACGGAAGCCTCCAACATGGAGGGCAATGGGATGCCTCTACTTGGATCTTTTACATTGTTGACTTGATTCAGATGTGTGCTACACATGCCATTGACGGTGGGAGATTACAAGTGTGGTAGGAAGAATGAGAACTTCTCCCCCACCTGAACCTCCCACACTACCCAAGAAAGGCAGCATTGCATGTAGGATAATGGTCTGCATGTTTTTTAGTCCAAGACGTGAAGTGTGCAGCTCCTGGACCTTGTGCAGGCTGTAAGACCTGGAATGTGTTTGTGAACTATGGACTTTTGGTGAAAAATATAGCTCACTTGACATTACTTCTTAACAGTTATGAATAGATTAACTTGTAATGTTCAATAACACGGTCAAAATTGCACATGGCCAGGTTTTTAGTCAACATAATAGGTGATCGATGCATGAGGTTCATATCCAGAATGGCTCACAAGTAGAGGCTGCTTTTAAAATACACTCTATCCGCTTTGGGTGCATTTGCAAACAACTTTAATTTTGATTGCTCATTTGCAATTCAGATGAATGCTGCTTCAGGTAGCACTTCAGAAAGTGAGTTGCATAATCAGCCTGTCAATCTAGGGGACCTCTCAAACCTCCATAGAATCATAGAATCCCTACAGTGTGGAAACAGGCCCTTTGGCCCAACAAGTCCACACCAACCCTCAGAGCATCCCACCCAGACCCATTCCTCTATAACCCACCTAATCTACACATCCCCGAACACTACGGGCAATTTAGCATGGCCAATCCACCTAACCCCCAAATTTTTGGAGTGTGGGAGGAAACTGGAGCAGCCGGAGGAAACCCATGCAGACACGGGGAGAATGTGCAAACTCCACACAGATAGACACCTGAGGGTGGAATCCAACCCGGGTTCCTGGCGCTGTGAGGCAGCAGTGCTAACCACTGAGCCACTGTGCCTTTTTACCATACCCTCCTGTCAATGAGATCAGCTTTGATCATTCCCACATTCCCACACAACTCTTTTATTTAACTCTTCAAGTCCACTTTACGACCTGACCCCCAGGCATACAGCTTATACCAACAACAGTTATACACTGCCCTCCTCAAAGCCAGGTTGGTGGACTGTTGGTGACCCTCCCTCCTGTAGTATCTCTTCCCTCTGTTTCTATACTATTGAGCTGCCATTCTATTTATAATTTGATCCCATCTTCATCACAGCATGCTGTCTCCAATCTGATCATGCCCTTGACTGATTGTACCAGTATCTACAACTGACAATAGCCCTCCTAGACTTGACTGAGGACTATTCCCTAGATTTCTGGACAATGGCCACTCTGTTGTAGAACATGCAGCATGTTTGCCGCATAAACTGCTGGCACATGTTAGAGGTGTGACATTGACAAAACACAGTGCTGTACAACAACATATCTTTCCCCTTAACTGATTGTTGTGGGCAAACATGACATGCTGCCTGGCTTTGTGTCTGTGCTAAAAGGCCTTGTAAGTCAGACCAGATAAAAATTTGATTAGCACAGCCCAGCTCAAACTCACTCAGAGTGAACCTTCACTGAATCCAGAGGTGGAACTCCGGAGGTGACATTAGGGTTCAAAATGTGACACAGGCAAGATGATCGACTGCTCAGGTGCCAACTTTCGAGACTGAGTGAGAAGTGCCAGATGGGAGACAGAGTATAAAGACCTTATTTTTGTGGTTTATAGTTTGTTAGGAATAGAGAATGAGAGAGAGAAAACTGATTTGGAGAGCAATGGGTAATGTTGAGTAATTGGTTCCTCATTTATTGTTTGTAGTTGGTAAGATTCACAATGGCAACAGAACTCAACCACATGGAATGCTTCCAGTGTCCATTGTGACCATGTATGCTGAAAGTGTGTTCAGTTGCAGTTCCTGATTGACCGCATGGATTGGCTGGAGCTACGGACGGACTCACTGTGGAGCATCCATGATTCTGAGGATATCATGGATAGCACATTTAGTGAGCTGGCTATGCTACAAGTAAGTGCTACATAGGTAGAAAAGTATTGTGTGACCATAAGGAAGATTGGTAAGCATGGGCAGGTAGTGCAGGAGTCCCCTGTGGCCATCCCATTCACAAACAGATATACCATGTTAGATTCTGATGGCCTCTCAGGGGAAATCAGCAACAGCCAAGTTTGACTCTGCTGTACAGCAGGGGAGGAAAAAGATTGGGATAGCTCCAGTGATAGTGGACTTTTTTGCTGGGGAATTGACAGGTGGTTCTGTGGCAGCGAGTAAGACTCTCGAATGGTGTGTTGTCTCACTGATACCAGAGTCAGGGATGTAATAGAGTGGCTGCTAGGCATTCTGAAAGGGGAGGATGAACAGCTGACAGTTGTGCTACATGTTGGTACCAACAACATGGGTAAAAAAAAAATGAGGTCCTGCAACAGGAATTTAGAGAGTCAGGTAATAGACAAAAGAAGAAGACTACTAAGGTTGTAATCTCTGGATTACTTCCAGTGCCACGTGCTACTGAGTGTAGGAATAGGAAGATAAGGTCAGATGAACACGTGGCTAAAGGGATGGTGTAGGAGGGAGGGCTTTAGACTTTTGGATTATTGAGACATCTTCTGGGATAGGTGGGATCTGTACAAGTTGGATGGGTTGCACATGACCGGAATGTATCCAAAATCCTTGCTGGGAGGTTTGCTTTTGGTGTTGAGGAGGTTTTAAACTGATTTGGCAGGGGTATGGGACACAGAGTAGATGTAAAGTTGGGAGAAAGTTCCAAGCAGATATAGAAGGAATGCCAGGACAGTCCAGTAGGTGGAGAAGACATGGACAGGATAAGGTGCATGAGAGATCCAGAAGACTAATATTTTAACTCAAGGAGCTTGACTGGTAGGATGGATGAACTTAGAGCATTGATCAGCACATGGAAATATATTATTGTTGCAATCACTGAGACGTGGTTGAAAGAAGGACAGGACTGGCAGCTCAACATTCCACAGTATAGATGTTTCAGGTGCAATAGAGGTGGATGTAAGAAAGGTGGGGGCATTTCAGTATTGATAAAGGAGACTATTGCTACAGTAATGATGGAGGATGTCCTAGAAGGATCTTCAAATGAGGCCATCTGGGTAGAACTTAGAAATAAAAGAAGGATGATTAGAGGTGAGATAGAGATAGAGGAGCAGATATGTAGGCAAATCACAGAATGGTGTGAGAGAAACATGGTTATGGTTGTAGGGGATTTTAACTTTGCTAACATTAACTAGGATTACCTAAGTGTGAAAGGATTAGACAGTGGAATTTTTGAAGTGCATCCAGGAGCGCTTTTTGTGCTGATATGTGGATAGTTCTACTAGAGATGGGGAAGTTCTTGATCTAATGCTAGGGAATGAAGCTAGTTAAATGATTGAAGTTTCGTTGGGCAGCTGTTCTGGAGATAGCAACCCTAAGTCTGTACGTTTCAAAGTCATTATGAAAAGGGATAAGGATAGTGCAGAAATTAAGCATCTGAACTGGGGGAAGGCCAATTTCAATATCATTAAACGGGATCTGGCAAATATAGATTGGGAGCAGCTACTTGTAGGTAAGTCTACATTTAGAAAGTGGGAATCGTTTAAAAGTAATATAGTGAGAATTCAGGGCCAGCATGTTCCTCTAAGAGTGAAGAGCAAGGGCAGCAAGTTCAGGGAACCCTAAATGTTAAGGGATGTGGTGAGTTCGATTAATAAAAATGCAAGTGTCAGGTACAGTGCATTAAAAATAAGCGAGACACTTCAAAATTATAGAGAGTGTGGGGGTTGCTTAAAAAATAGATGTTAGAAGAGTAAAGAGGGGCCACAGAATATTTTGGGCAGATAGGATCAAGGAAAACCCCCAAGGCTTTTTATAAGTACATTAAAAGGATTACCAGAGAAAGAATGATAACTATTAGAGACCAAAGTGGCAATTGTGCCTAAAACCTGAGGACATGGATGAAATCTTAAATGAATCCTTCTCTTCTGTATTCACAGAGGAGAAAGACATTGTAGCTGGGGATTTCAGTTGGGATGGTGAGGTTCTAGAACGTGCTAAGATTAATAAAGAGGAGGTATTAGATGTTTTAGCAGGCATAAAAGTGAATAAATTCCCAGGGCCTGATGAAATGTATCCCAGGCTATGGGAGGCAAGGGAGGATATTTCTGGGGTCCTTGCAGAGATATTTAATTGTTCACAGGTGAAGTTGTTCACAGATGTTTAATTGTTCACCGATGACCAGTGATAGTTAACATGGTTCTTTTGTTCAAGGAGGACAGCAGAAATAAGCCAGGTAATTACAAATCAGTTAGTCTGATGTCAGTACGGAAATTATTGGAAAAAATTCTCAGGGACAGGATTAATGAATACTTAGAAAGGCAGTGACATATTGTGGATAGTCAGTATGGATTTGGTAAAGGGACATCCTGTCTGTCAAATTTAATTGAGTTTTTGAAAAGGTGACTAAATATTTTGATGAGAGTAGTACAGTTGATGTGGTTCACATGGACTTTAGTAAGGCCTTTGACAAGGTCCCATGTGGAAGGCTGGTCCAAAAATAAGAACCCAGGGGACCCAAGGAAAATTGGCAAATTGGATCCAAAATTGACTAACAAATAGAAGTCAAGGTTGATGGTAGAGGAATGATTTTGTGACTAGCAATGTACTCCAGGGATTGGAGCTGGGACCCTTGCTGTTTGCAACGTACATTAATGACTTGGATGTGAATGGAGAAGATATAATCAGTAATTTTGCAGATGACATAAAAATTGATAGTTTTGTTGATAGTGAGGAGGGTGGTCTCAGGCTACAGTCTGTTATTGATCAGTTGGTAATGTGGGCAGAGCAATGTCAGGTGAAATTTAATCCCGATAAGTGCAAGATGATGCATTTTTGAAAGGTCCAGTAAAGGAAAGATGTACACAATGAATGGTAGGTCCCTAGGGAGTATGGAGGAACAAAAGCACCTTGGTGTACAAGACCATAGACCCCTGAAGGTGTCAGAAAAGGTAGATAGGTGGTGAAGAAGGCATACAGGATGCTTACCTTCATTAGCCAGGGCATAGAATATAGAGCAAGAAAGTCTTGTTAACACTGTAAAACATTAGTTAGGCCACAGCTAGAATACTGTGTGCAGTTCTGGTCACCACACTAGTAGAAGGACATGATGGCACTGGAGAGGGTGCAGAGGACATGCACCAGGATGTTGCCTGGGATTAAAAGTCTTAGTTATGAGAAGACTGAACAGGCTGATTTTGTTTTCCCTGGAGCAGAGGAGGCTGAGTTGGGTGATGTTCTGATTGAGGAATGCAAAATTATGAGGCATAGACAGAGTACATCACGAGAATCTCTTCCCCATCTAAGACCAGATGGCATAAGTTTAAGATGAGGAGTAAGTGGTTTAGAGGAGATCGGAGAAAAGGTTCTTTCGCCCAGAGGATGGTAGAAGTATGGAATGTGCTGCCTGATAGGGTGGTGGACGTAGGTATTTTTGCAACATTTAAGAAGCATTTGGATGAGTACTTAAAATGCCAGGGCACTGTAAGCTACGGGTTAAGCATAGATAAATGGGACTCGTGTGGTTTGGCATTTGTTGTTTGACATAGATATGGCAGGCTGAAAGGCCACTTTCTATGCCCTATGACTCTATGACACAATGAGAACTACTGTGTAATTGTAAGTTCTGAATTAGGTACCAATGTGCAAAAAGGCAATACAAAGCAAGGCAGAGATATGGTGAGCAAGTAAATTGATTCAAAGTGAGTGGGCACTAAGACAGCAAGGTAAGAACAGTGAGATATACCCTGTTCTGATGCATAATATGGGTGCCTGTCACTGTGTTCAAAGTAGCCTGGCAGCAGTATTGCAATGTAAAGTGTTGATGACACACAAAATGCAGTACTGAAGTGGTGGAATGTAATATAAGTGAGTTGGAAATGTGCCTTAGTAATGTGATAAGGCTGGTGCTTATCTGATTCCAACTTTTGTGGACAAAGGATGCAGGCACTTGATGTCCATGGAGCATATCCTGAGATGTTGGGGAATTCGGAACAAGATGGATGCCTGGAGAAGACACCGATGAGCTGCAGTCACTAGCCATCTAATCAGACTTTCATGTCGGGAATTGTCACCATCTACTTTCACTCTGCTTGCTGGGGAAAATAGCAAACTGTACATAAATCAAGCAAGATTAGGTTATAGTGAGATGGCAGTGCTTGTTTAGTTGCTAACTTCAGAAGTTCTCTCAAATACATAATGTATATGCCATTTTAATGAAAAAAGTAGTAAATTCCATTTTTGATTCACATGGCAATTATAGATTGCCTAATTCATCACTGGATCATTTTTTTTAAATGTTCTCATGCAGCAACTTTATCACAAACTGAACCAAGTTTTAGCCTTTGCACATGACAGGAAGGTGATTCATTAATGGAATCACAGTTGTATATTCACAAATTATTCTTTTACTTCCTCATTTGGGTCTTCGAGAAACTAAACTTTCAGTCAAACCAAATAGTGTCAATGAAGCTATACAATTGAAACCCTGACAGCAAAAGATAATAGAGTCTTCATATTGGAAGGGAACCACATAGTTGGGATTTCATTTTAGTGAAAATAAAAGTACTTGTTTGCAATGAAAACGCAGCATTTTTGGATGCACAAATTATTGTGAAAGTTTCCTTTCCTGTTCTGAAAGTAGAAACTCAGGCTTCAGCACTAACAAGGTCACGAAAACCTCTAATATTTTCCTTAAAATGTCAAGGTCACCTTCAGAAAAATTGAACTGAAAAGTTGAAATGGATGAACTGCAATGATTCAAGAGGCAGCTCAACAGCCCTTTTCAAGGGCAATTAGGGATGGGCTGTAGATGCCGGCCATGCCTGAGACAGCCACATCTCAAAATAATTTTAGTAATTCAGTATTCACATTATAAATTTCATCATAACAGACAATGAAGTCAAATTTGATAACACAACCAGATAGTATACATGGTGCTCTGCTGCTGTGTTTGATATCTAAGGATTTTGTTTAACGTGGCAAAGTGATTCCTCACAGTGAAATACATAATCTTCTTCTTATGATATGTTCTTTGCCCAAAGACAGGTCTGACCCACAGCACCATGATCTCCACCATGGGTAAGGCAAGGAAACAGGCCCAAATCTATCCCAGTCAAAACAGGAATGAATCCTCAATCCAGCCAACTATCCAACTGAGTCAACCAGCATCACACTGCCAAGGAGCTTTGGTAAACATACACCTCTATATACATGTCGTAACCTGGAACAATAGACAATGATGGTAGAGGTTCCAATTTCTTTCCATCACATGGCTGATCATGAATCTCTCCTGCTCTGAAGTAAATAATAAATAATTTAAAATCCTATCAGGTAAGTTACTCCAAGCCAGAATTCACTGGAGAAAGCCATTGTTAAGTGGAAAAGGGGGAAGATAATGAACAAAGATTCAGACACCAGGTATTGGAGATATTAAACCTACACAATCTGCAACCAAATTGAAAAATATCCTTTATAAGCATATCTGAACTTCAATATACAACAATATGCTCTCAAATGGTTTTTAATTCATTTGCAGGCTATCATAATCAACACTATCATAATCATATCATTTAATCAAGACTGAAATATAATAGCTATTTCTCCCACTTCCTAAGCATAAACATTTAAAATCTATGTGGAATTCAGCATTTTTGCCTTATCCTGAAATACACAAGAGGCTAGAAAGTTGGCTCCAAAGCTGGAGGTTCTCCAAGTGGAACGTGCAACACTGCCTGGCCTCTTTCTGTGAGGCCCAAATAATGCCCCTTGCTGGGAAGGTACTGGCCATGTTGGGACTTCAAGTAACCATTCTGTTTATGCAGATATTCCCAATTGGGACCTCACAAACTCATTGACATTTTCACTTGCCACTTACTAAAGAAATGTGTGCTACTGCAAGAGGGACCTCCCACTATGGTTATTTAAAGGCCTGAGCTTTGGGTAGATGGAGATATTGAGCAGAGACTAGTGTGATGAACCTCTGCATGAAGGGAGAAAGAGAAAAAGGCCAGGAGGAAACACCTAGGCCACGTTTACTTTGGACAGACTGCTTGAATGCGCTTACACAGATTTGGATTCCCAATTAGGACAGCATCCCTGTTCATCTGCAGCAAACCATCACAGCATTCTCTTCATGCCAACAAAAGAACTTTGCCATGATATTTTTAATAAATAACATATCCAATCATATAAGCATAAATAAACTCATTATCTTAATGCCCATCTTACGGTTGAACTTGTCTGCCCTGGTCCTCTAAAACAATATTACCTCAGTGGTTGCAACATGCCTGTTAAAAGGCTTTTGAATTTCACTGGTCTTGCAGGACACCTTTGACCAGCTTTAGGCCTGGGACTGTGCCACTTTACTGGCAGCATTCTGTACTAGCTGGCTGATGGGCAACAGCAAGGGCATTGACAGAGTGGCAGGAACATGAATGCTGTCGTCCTGAGAGAGGATGTGTCCATCGTACCATTGCTACTCAGACTTTGTCTGACAAGACAGGAAAGAATGCTAATGACTGTGTTGCACAATGTCTGGTTGATATGCCAGTCACAGCTGAGTAACTCGTGGTATTTGGAAGCAGCAGTATCCGTGTGTGTGAGGTGGAATATCAGATGTTAGGTATGAGCCCTGAATGTCAGGCACTACAAGTGGATGAGTTAACAAGATGTAGAGCTGGATGAACACAGCAGGCCAAGCAGCATCAGAGGATCAGGAAGGCTGATGTTTCGGGTCTGGACCCTTCTTCAGTTATGGGGGAGGGGAGGGGGATTCTGAAATAAAAAGAGAGAGAGGGGGAGGCTGATGGAAGATGGATCAAGGGGCAGATAGGTGGAGAGGAGACGGACAGGTCAAGGAGGCGGGGATGGAGCCATTAAAGGTGAGTGTAGGTGGGGAGTTAGGGTGGGGGTTGGTCAGTCAAGGGAAGACGGACAGGTCAAGGAGGTGGGATGAGGCTGGTAGGTAGGAGATGGGGGTGGGGCTTGATGTGGGAGGAGGGGATAGGTGGGAGAAAGGACAGACAGGTTAGGGAGGCAGGGATGAACTGGGCTGGTTTTGGGATGTGGTCGGGGGTGGGAAGATTTTGAAGCTTGTGAAGTTCACATTGATACCATTGGGCTACAGGGTTCCCAAGCAAAATATGAGGTGCTGTTCCTGCAACCTTCCGGTGGCATCATTGTGGCACTGCAGGAGGTCCAGGATGGACATGTCATCCAAGGAGTGGGAGGGGGAGTTGAAGTGGTTCGCGACTGGGAGGTGCAGTCGTTTGTCGTGAACCGAGGGTAGATGTTCCACAAAGCGGTCTCCAAGCCTCTCTACATCGGGAAACCAAGTGGAGGCTTGGAGACCACTTTGTGGAACAACTATGCTCGGTTCGCGACATCCCCATGTCCTTGACCTGTCCGTCTTATCTTGACTGACCAACCCCCACCCTAACTCCCCACCTACACTCACCTTTACTGGCTCCATCCCCGCCTCCTTGACCTGTCCATCTCCTCTCCACCTGTCTGCCCCTTTATACATCTTCAATCCGCCTCCCCCTCTCTCTCTATTTATTTCAGAATCCCCTTCCCCTCCCCCAGTTCTGAAGAAGGGTCCAGACCCGAAATGTCAGCTTTCCTGCTCCTCTGATGCTGCTTGGCCTGCTGTGTTTATCCAGCCTACACCTTGTTATCTCAGATTCTCCAGCATCGGCAGTTCCTACTATCTCCTAATGAATGAGTGATTGTTTGATCAAATGAGCATTGACCAACGTGAGGGACTGGTAGTAGAATTAACAGCAAATATTCAAAGATGCATCCATTGACTTTGACCACCCACATTAAGCCAGGGAATTTCTCAAATTACTGCTTCCACGTCCTCCAGGCCAGGATCCAGGTATTGACTAGTTGCATCCAATCCCTTCTGAATGTTTTTCTTGAGGGATTCTTGGTTCCCAGGCAGAAACATCACCTCTTTCCTTCTGTTAATCTCCACCACTAGGACTTCCTGATTCCATTTGTGATTCTCTTATGCACAGTGTGTGCCAGAACAGGCAGACTGCAGATTGAGCTCCCTTTCACTGAGTGGAACTCCCGTTTTAAGAGGGACAGACTTTCTTTGAGAGCAATGGGTGACTGCATGCTCTGTTTGGTGTCAGCACAAGCAGCTCTCCATCAGAGAGATGCCATTCAAGCCCTGTACAAACCAAACTTACAATCAGTTAAATGAAGAGGCAGCACTAAGTTTGCATGCTGCTTACTGAAGATTACGATTGCAACACTCATGACTAAAAATGGATCAAAAATTAAAAACTAAAAAAAATGTTTTAGCTCAAATTTTAATGCATATATCATTTAATTAATAGAAAGGAAGGTTGCATGGACGGAGGAAGGAAGGGGAGAGGAAAGAAAGGAGCGTGAAAGAAGAAAATGAAAAGCATAGTAGATAATTTCAGCTCAGCAAACCCTTACAAACAGCAATATAAAATGACCAAGTCAATTGTTTCATTTTTGTGATGTTGGTTGAAGAATAAATATAAGCCAGGATGCTTATATGCCTCCCCTGGACTCCTTCAAAATAATATCTTGTGATCTTTTACATGTACTGGCAGAAGGGGCTTTAATTTTACATAGCACATGAAAGTTAACACCTCCTTACATGTTGCACTGGTGTGTCAGAGCTAATTTGTTCAATTTTCTTTGAGTTCAATGCATGTTACAATTTCAAAACAGGACACACATTGAAATTATCCTTTACCTACCTGATGGCATGGGTCTAACATAAGTTAATCTAATAAGTGGATAGAGCTAAGGTGTATGGTTACAGCATTCTCATGCAAATTCAATGTTTGAAGTACTGGTGAGCATGCACATGAATTTGTTGAATGTGCAGTAGCACTGAACTTTAAAGATAGCCAGACTACCAAATACACACTATGAGTGAAATCTTATCAACCCACAGAGGTGGCTTTTGAGGTAGGAGGTCAAAAAACTTTTGACAGGTGAGCATTTAATTTGAGGAGATTTTGAAGCGAGTAAAGTCCACATTGAGACCTTTGGGTTGTAGGCTTCCAAGGTGGAATATGAGGTGCTGCTCCTTCAGTTTCAGCAGTTACTAGCTTCAAAATCTCCCCAACCCTGGCCTCATCCCAAGACCAACCCTCCCTCTCATCCCCGCCTCCTTGACCTGTCCGTCTTCTCTCCCACCTATCCGCTCCTCCCACCTCACTGACCAATCCTTACCACTACCTACGTGCTATCACCATCCCACCTACCTTTCCCAGCTCAACCCCCTGCCTCTCTATTTATTTCAGAGCCCCCTTCCCCTCCCCCACTTCTGAAGAAGGGTCCCGACCTGAAACGTCAGCTTTCCTGCTCCTCTGATGCTGCCTGGCCTGCTGTGTTCCTCCAGCTCCACTGTGTTATCTCAGACTCCAGCATCAGCAGTTCTTACTATCTCTCAGCATTTAATTTGATGTTTTCCTGCTTCTAAGCAACAGTGGCTTTGTGAGTGGTTCTTTGACTTGATAGCACTTGCTGAACAATCCTGAATATGCCTTATATGTGAATACACCAACAATCAATTTAAGATAATCAGCTGAGTTTAAACTGAGTCTTATTTATGCTTGTTAGAAGTGACATATCAAGGGACATGGAATATTGTTTCTTTCTTGAATTGACCACGATCTTGGGGTGCGTATAGTACCTGTTGCTAGCTGCATGATGATGTTTTTAAAAATTCTTTCACAGGTTGAAGGCAATGCTGGGTAGGTTGGGAATCAACCACACTGCTATGGGTCTGGAGTCACATGTAGTCAAGACCAACTAAGGATAGCAGTTTCTTTGCCTAAAGGGCATTAGTGATCCAGGTGGGTCTTTATGACAATCACATTGGATTCATGGTCATCATTAGACTCTTAATTCCAGACTTTTATTCAATTCAAATTCCATCAAGGTGGGACTTAATCCTGGGTCTCCAGGATATTAATTATCTGGGTCGCTGGATTAATAGTCCAGCGGAAATACTACTAGGCCATTACCTCACTGATGTTTCAGACAAGAGTTGCTTTACAAACAATCAGCATTCTTTTCTCTTGTAGTTTGACCTGTTGTGACCATTTCAAATTTGGCATTCTAGTGCATATCCTGATGAATGAAAGACAAAAAGCCTTTTTTTTTAAAGCAAGAGATGAAGTATATAAATACACCATTGAGCTATATAAATACAACGGTGAAATAGGACACAAAGAAACTGGCTCCAGCTGACCTATTTTTGCAAACATCGTTGCTTTTAAAAGTCATGCAAATATGTAATTTTAGCTAGTTTATAAGATTGTTATGTTTTGGGACTGTTTCTTTTGGGTAAAATGGAGGAATGAAGAGGCCATGTGCCCTGCCTGACAGCAAACTTGAGTACTGTATTGGTAGGGTGTGGTGACAGGAGGAGCAAGTTATTTGGAAGAAGGTGCAAGATATTCCCACCTGTTAACAATGACAGGAGCTTCTGTGCTGACTTTAGGTAGACTGCTAACCTCCAAGTCTCACAGGGAGGCATTAGGAATGTCAGGTTTCACAAAGGTTATGCTTTAAATTGTCAACATATTTCTAAAAGTGAATAAAGTTGGGGATCTAGAGGAGAGCTAATTAGCATTTCTACGCAGAGGCAAGGACCACATGATTCACATTGTTATAGAAATGGATTTTGTGAGTCTAAAGGAAACTGTTGTAATGTTGGTTTACAGGATTTTCCACAATATCGTGGAACCTAACAGGAACAGGTTAGTAGAGTCAGAGAGAGAGCAGAGAGATACTCATCACACAGAATGTGAATAGGAGCTTGGAATGAAGGGACTAAGCGTGTGATGATTTAAACATGTCTTTGGCTAGAGGGAGGAATCCCTAGGGTAACCCACACTGTAAATTCAGTTTGTGGATTAGAAGTTATCCAGCTGGAAAAGGGAAATGGAGCAAACTGAGAACAGTTTTGGACAGGTTATTGAAAAATAACATACGCTCTTTTTAAATTCCTCCATGGGTTGTGAATGTTGCTGGTTTTTGCCCATCTCTGATTGCTCTGGAAAAGATGGTGGTAAGCTACGGCAGTCCATACGCTAGAGGACACCCACAATGCTGTTAGGAATGGATTTCTTAGATTTTGACAGAGTAACAGTATGCAAGTAACACCAGCATCTGCTAATTGTGTAATTCTAGGTCATAGAGGTCACTGGTTTGGTAGGTGCTGTTTGGAGAAGCCCAATGAGTTATTACAATGAATCTTGTAGATGTCATATGCTTCTATCACTACCCATCAATGGTGAAGAGAGTGAATGTTGAAGGTAGTGGATGGAATGCCACTCACGTGGACTGCTTTGTCCTGGATGGTGTCAAACATCCTGTGTTTTCTTGGAACCACACTCATTCAGGCAAGTGGAGAGTATTCCATTTCTCTCCTGTCTTGTGCCTTGAAGATAGAAGACAGGAGGTGAGTCACTCACCACAGAAACCCCAGCCCCTAATCTGTTCTTGTGGCCACAGTATTCATATGCTTGTTCAGTCCAGTTTCTGGTCAATGGTAACCCCCAGATTGTTGATAGGGGGGGCATTCATCAATGGTTACCCAATGGACAATAAGGGGACAATAGTTCAATTCACTCCTATTGGAGATGGTCATTCTTTGGGCACACGTGTGGTACAAATACTTGCAACATGTCAGCTGAAGACTGGACATTGTCCAAGTCTTGTTGCAAATGAACATGGACTGCGTCAGTACATGAGGAGTCACAATTGGTGCAGAACATTGAACAATCATGAACAAACATCCCCAGTTAGGACCTTACGATGGAGGCAAGGTTATTGATGAAGCAGCCAAAAATGGTTAACTTTAAAATGACACAGTAAAGGGTAAATGTGGAGGGGAATTTTCGATTGTTTTGAAAACTAACAGTGGGATCACTTCTGTAACTTAGAGCATTTATTGCCTGCTGAATAGCATTTATACAATGTGTTTTTGCTTTATTATTGTAAAGTCTTAAAACTATGAATCCAGTCAGTCACTGGAAATGCAAATATATTTTTGCAAGTCATTGGACTCTATGGGGGGTTGTAACACCAGGTTGCACAAAGTAAGACACTACTTTCTTTCATTTTGTTCCTGGAATTCACAAACTGAGCATTCTCTTCCAAAGAACTAGCAATGACTATGGTCTTGAGGGGAGTCAGGTCCCAGGGACTGGGAAGGTCAAATCAAACCAGCAATGGCTGGAACAAAAACAGAAGCTGCTGGAAAAGCTCAGCAGATCTGGCAGCATCTGTGAAGGTAAAACTGTTTCAGGTTTGGTGACCCTTTCTCAGAACACTTGTTGCTGCATCCCAGGATGAAGTGTAGCTTTCTTTTATTTGCTAATCTTTTTGATTCCTACCTTTCTTAATGGCAGTGAACTAGGCTGGGACATAGTTCCATTGACAGTAGCCAGCTATCGAGCAACAAACTAAAGTTTATTAAAACTCAGGAATAACCTCATCTGTTGTGATAAATTAAATGCATGTGTTTGAACAACTGTGTACGATTGTGTCATTCTCTTGGAAAGTGCTGATGATGGAATAGATTGTGCTTGGAGTATTTATCAAAAAGATTGTTACGTCTGTTAAGTCCAGGACAGAGTCTGCTATGAAGGACATTTCATTGATATCTGTGCTTACAGAAGAAAGTAAAATAATAGCCATATATCTTTATGAACAATGTGCATTGGAGGTTTATAGCCACAACAGGGGCTGTGGTGGTGAAATTCAAACACCGCAGATCAGCACAGATAGTGGTCACAGCAGATTGAAACCCCATGGATTTATAGAGACTGCAATCATAGGTGAGTCAAACCTATGGACTTGGAGAGTCTGCAGTCTCTGGACTGGGAGGAATTAGTGTCACATGTGTATGTGGATGCCAGTTAGCTGGCAAAGATTTGGGTCACAGAGGAGGTGGATATCAAGGATCAGAAAAATTTGTGGCGAGAGAGATTTTCAAGTCCTGTGGATCAGAATGAGCAATATTGTAATGCCGCAGGACAATTCAAAATCCAGGGACAGACTTCATATTTTTTATAAATTATAATAATTTATATCTTCTGTGAGCTTCAAGAACTGTGTTCAACAGTGCTATTGTCTTTGAGATTCCTGCAAATGATACAGACTATCCTTTTCCTTATCAGGGAGATTCAAGTCCTATTACAGAATCTTACAAGCCAGTCATCAAATGGTAACTAATATCTTATATGTTGAAAGACAAAATATACCTAGGTTTATTAAGGTTTAGTACATTGAAGTTTCACCACAGTTCATGATTTGTCTGTATTTCAGAGTGCTTCTGATATCTTTTACAATGCAAATTATTTGGGACTGTCATGGTGTCTTTTTTTTCTTCACTTGTGGGATGTGGAAATCACTGGCTGGCCAGCCTGTATTACCTATCCCTAATTCCCGTCGAGAAGGTGGTGGTGAGCTTCCTTCTTGAACTGCTGTAGTCCATATACTGTAGGTAGACCCACATGCTCTGAGGAAGGGAATTCCAGGATTTTGACTCAGCGACAGTGAAGGAGTGTTGATATATTTCCAAGTCAGTATGGTGAGTGGCTTGGAGGGGGGGATCTCGCAGGTGGTGGTGCTCCCATCAATCTGCTGCCCTTGTACTTTGAGCTGGAAATGGTTGTGGGTTTGGAGGGTGCTTTCTAAGAAGCTTTTGTGAATTTCTGCAGTGTATCTTGTCAATAGTAAACACTGCTGCTACTGAACATCAGCGGTGGAGGGAATGGATGCTTGTCGATGTGGTGCCTATCAAATGGGCTAT
This sequence comes from Rhincodon typus, assembly GCF_021869965.1. NCBI lineage: Eukaryota > Metazoa > Chordata > Chondrichthyes > Orectolobiformes > Rhincodontidae > Rhincodon > Rhincodon typus. The sequence continues at coordinate 51,379,356 of NC_063340.1, read as the reverse complement.
TTTGTCCTGGATGGTGTCAAGCTTCTTGCGTGTTGTTGGATTTGCATCCAGGTTTTGCATTCAGGCAATTGGGGAATATTGCATCACACTCCTGACTTGTGCCTTGTAGATAATTGTGAAGTCAGGAGGTGAGTTACTCCCCACAGTATTCCTAGGCCCGGTCCTGCTGCCATAGCTACTGCATTAATATGGTGAGTCCAGTTGAGATTCTGGTCAATGATAACCTCCAACATGTTGATAGTGGGAGAATTCAGTGATGGTAACACCGTTAAATGTTTAATGGACAGTTTGTCTAGGGGAGCGGCAGGATCTGAAATACAAGTCTTCAGCACTGTTGCAAGAATGTTGTCAGGGCCCATAGCCTTTGCAGTATCCAATGCCTCCAAGTATTTCTTAATATTACATGGAGTGAATCAAATTGGCTGAAGACTGGCATCTGTGATACTGGAACTACTGGAGAAGGCTGATTGCTGCAAATGCTTCAGCCTTATGTTTTGCATTTGGGAATGTCTGTTTATAATTGTATAATTATTGTATAATAAAACACATTTCTCTAGACCTAACACAGGAGTCTGTCTCCTGGGCGATATATTCAAAAGGTGACCGATGCACTAGTATCACACACTTGAGAAGAAAAAATATTTTGAAAAGATATGTTTTTAGTTTATGAAATTTTTGGGAAAACAAAGAAAGATATGCTCACTTAGCATCCTTCATAACCTTAGAGCATAGAATTTAGGACAAAGATAGCCCTGTTCTTAAAATTAAAAACAAAAGTTAGAAGGCCAAGCAAGCTGGCTCAGCAGTTCCTGCAACATATAAAGCAATGGAAGCTGATTAACCAGATTAGCTGAAACAAGCCAATTTTAATAATTTTTTTTTACAAGGAACACAATTATTCCATTTGAAGTGTATGATGTGGACATGATTCTAATATTTAGTCAGTTTATTTGCCAATACAATATGATCTTACGTATCGCATTGTACGTTCTGAGGTGTTGACAGTAATTCTCCAAGTGTAAAAAAGTAATGCTGAACTGTACAAAGTAGCCTCTCTGCAGAAATACTTTCAACAATCTCTTTCTTACTAGAAGGTAATAAAGCGTCTATGAGTCCTAAATATTTATGGTCATATTTTGCTGAAATTAATTCAGCCCCCTCTGTTGCTGCTCTGTAATCATCATACTTTCACTGGTGAATTTCAGGAAGCCCTGGAAATCTATGAACTCAATGTTAACTTCAAAGTATATGTCACTAGCATTATAATTGAGTAATTAAACACATAATAATTAGCAACTGACTTTTTCTAAGGGGTTGTTGAAGCTGTAACAAAATCAGAAATTGCTGGAGAAACTCAGCAGGTCTGGAAGCATCAGTGGAGAGAAAGTAGACTCAATGTTTTAAATATATTGACCCTTCATCAGAACCCAGCAATTTCTGTTTTCATTTCAGATTTCCAGCATGTGCAGTTCTTCGTTTTTTTGTCCAGTGGTCAGCTTAAATGCTGAAGTTGGTCACATGCAGCTAGTTTCCAGATCTGCAGACATTCTTCCTATTTTTTAGCAGTTTCTTAGCCACGTTGATTGACACACCTACTGTGGGCTTGTAGCCGGAGCCCATCTAGCTCCAATCTCCCTCTATCACCCTCAAGTTCTTCCCAACCCCCCTCACCCACCCGACATCAACCTGCTTCTAGCTGTACCCATCTTAGACCATCCAACCATTATCCTTGACCCAGAGCCAGTGAACCTCATCCTTACATCCCTCACCCTTGACATTCCCAACCTCACCTTCCACCCTTCTCTTGGTATTCTGGAGTCATCTTACATCATCATTCACGAGCCTTCATTATCCCTCTACTCTCACTCATAGACCATTAGCCTTCTCCCTCTGTAGCTGAACATCCCCTACTTCAAACTCAAGGATCCTTCCCTGACTGTTGACCTGCTATAGATCCACAGGATCATTTGCAAGGAACTCATATGGTGTAACTGCCACTCAACAATATATCCTAAACTATAGGCTAGAGCCTGACTCCCTTCATACTCCTCCTAAGTTACCCCTACCAAAACCATAACTCCATTCCCCATACCCCAACATTTCAGCTATCTCAACTGATAGCGATCTAGGACAATGTCTTTCACAGGCTCAAGTCCAACCTGCTCCAGAGCTGTACAATGACATTTCTTAGGAAGGAGGGCCAGTTGAGCCTCCGAGTTGGGTCGTGTCCCACTGAATGGAGAGTACAACAATAAACAGTAGCACGAGCATTCGATAAAAAGTAAACAGAAAATCACAACACTGTTTCATCCACAATGAAGAAAATGTTCCTACTTCCCCTGGAGCCACCAATGTGTGTGACGCATACCAGTACATTTAGGTATGACAGAGCTGGTCTCAGTAAAGAATGATAATGCACACATGAATAAAGTTAAACCAATGTAGATATATCATTAGCAGCTGAAGGTGGATTTCAAAAGTGAAAAAGCTCCCTCCACCACTAAATCAAATGTGTTCTACATGTACACCACTGCCACCAAGAATTCTAATTATAATCACGTGGAAAAAAGGCGACAAGAGGATAAAAGTGAAGTGGTGCACAGTTTCAATCTCAATGTTGGGAATGGTATACTGTTGATGACATCCTGGCTAATGAGTATTCATTGTATGCAAATGAATAGTAAATATGTTCCAGCCACCTGACAGCCTGTTGCTCGATCTGCTGCAGCTGAGACTTAATTATTGATTTATGAAGGTTTAGCAAAGCCTTCTTTATTTTGAACATGCTTCTGTCTCTCACGTGCTTTTCTTTATAATAATGTTCTCAACTCGTTCTGCCACTTTCAAAAATTGTGGACGTACACACCCAACTCTGAGTTTCTGCAACCTCATTACATTTGTACTAATTTGCTGATATTATCTCGCCTTATTTCGCTAAGCAGTGTGGCTCACGTCTCATTTGTCTATGTTAAACTTAGTCTGTTATACATCTACACATTTCCTTAGTCTGTGCCCTCATAAAATCTGTTGTTATACTCCAAACTGTTTATTCCATTTCTGAGTTTTGCAATGAAGCAGTATCTTGTTCCTATGACCTTACGGATTGGTGCGCAGAATTTTCTCATGTCATGCTTTTCAATGTTGAAAGAATGGGAACCTGCTCCAAGGTTTAAAGTGCAATTAATGATTCTAACCAAATGCATGAAAGCTCACAGAAAACCAAATAGTCAAAGGGAAGCAAAGTCCTGATTTTATTGGAATCAGGAACAAACAAGTTTGATTGCAAAGGAGAAAAAGAAAAATTATCCACAACGCTTGCTGTGACATTTCAGAGAGTAAGTGGAACAACAACCTTGAGTTAGGGAAGTTAAAATTTAGTATTTCAATAATAATAATATACTATACAATAATAATATTTCAATAATTTTGGTTAAGTCACAGTCTGATATGCTGGCCTTTACAGTGCAGATAATTTTAGCATAATTCATGTGGCAAGAAGCTGACAGGATCTTTTCAATCCCTGATATCCCCCTCCACTATACAGCAGTTAAATTCTAATTACCCAAATAATGCATACTCAAACATGAACCATGCACACTTGCGTGATTTATACTTTCAGTTGATAGCTGAAAGGATACCATGTCAAAATTTTATATTTTCAAATTGTTACTGTAACAACTATGAAAAACTATTAACTAAACTCTATTTTCTTTTTGTAGGCAACTTATAATTTAAGCTACAGGGAAGAACATTTGCCTCTTACACTTATCAACCACCACACTCTGTTTGGGATAGGAATGCAATCTGTACTAATGTGTCTTTGGCCTGACATTGCCATGTGACCTGCACCATGAGATACTGACTAAGGATTTCTACTGGCAGCCAGGTGCAGTAAAGTCACAGCATAGGCAAGACTGTTGTGTTGAGATCTTGAACCATGGTGTCAGAAGTGTAGGTGAGATTGTTAAAAAGCACAGATACAGATAGAGAGACACATGAAAGTTCAGAGCTGTTAAAATTGCTACAAGCAATTGAAAAAAGACAAAGATAAGGCCACAGCTGAAACTCTGGGTAAGACACTGTAATATTTGTAACTTTGCAACAACTTGAAAGGCAAATATTTTCACTATCTTAGATGCAAGGGGTGGTTACTAGTAAGAGAAGCTGGATGAAATCAGCAGCTTTCTAATTACATTCTGGACAAGTTTCAGGACTACAGATGGTTACACATGCTATTTGGCACTTCCATGGCTCCAGACGAGTATCAACACAGACAATAGAATAGAATAGAATAGCAATTTATTGTCATTTGTATTTATGAAACTACAGTAATATGTGTATAAGTCATCACAATATGGTGCCATTTTAATTACAGAAATAATAAAAAAACATAATTGAGACTAAGTTAGGACAAAGTTCATCTTTTGTACCCTCCATGGCTCCTGGGTTTCTGAAGTGCCATGGGAGGCTGCTGCCGAAGCTGCCTCTGAGGCTGCCAAGTCAGGAATTTCCAGACTGGATACACCATGCTGCCGCTGCCAAAGCCAACACTGAAGTCACCGCATTGTCACCAGAGCAAGGAGGAACAGATCAGAGTCACTAAGTTGCTGATGCCGAAGTCATCACTCAAGCCATCACCACTTCAGTCACTGCCCGAAGCTGCCACATTGCCGTCATAGCAATAAGGAACTAACCAGAATCACCATGCCACCACTGCTGTAGCCATCGTTAAAACTGTCGCACTGCCGCCATGGTGGAACAAACCAGACCCACTGATGATGAAGTCTTCAATAAAGCCACAGCCACTATGACCACAAGGAACAGACATCTGGATCCACCACGCTACCACCGCAGCCGCAGAAAAGAAGAAAAGGTTAACTTTCATTAAAAAAAATGAAATGATAAAATGAGAAACAAAACCAAAAAAAGGAACAAAAAAGAATGCAGCTGGCCAGGTGAGCGAGAGCAGAAGTATACAGGCACAGTGCCTGACCACTTCCTACCCTGCTGCCGCAGTCATCTTGAAGATGTCAATATGACATAGTTAGTCATCTTCCCAGAATATAAGCTATAGTGGATGATCTTATAGTTTATTGATGTGGAGACACAATGGAAAGAAAACCATTGCTCACCATGATTAAAAAAAATTCATTTGCTAGACAGAGCTTGCCATGTGAACCTGAACCAGAAAAAATTGCCATTAATGATGCCCAAAGTTAAGCACATAGGCCACGTCCTGTCACCAAAAGGACTTCGCCCTGATCCCAGAAATGTAAGAGCTATTGCATTGATGTAGTAACTACTTAGCAAAATTCTTTCCCTAATTGTCATCAGGATGTGAACCATTATTTTAACTCATGGTGAAGGACTGAATGAATTGGGGCATGAACAACAAGCATTGTTTACTCAAACTAGTGACGCAATACCTGTGCTGAATTACTATGACTTGAGTGATTAAGTCATCCTTTAATGCCAAAGAGAAATATTTTGGAGCAACCCTAATGTAGCAAGGACAACTGGTTTCATTTGCATCCAAGGCATTCACACAAACCGAATCTATGTTCAGATTGAGAAAGTGTGCTTGACCATTGAATTTGATTGCAAACGTTTTCATCAATACCTACTTGGAAGAGGCAAAATTGACAGCCTACTCCAACCACAAGCTTTTTCAAAACATTTTCCTCAAGCCACTACTATCTGATCAAATATTTATTCAAAGAATGCTATTTTGGTTACAGAGTTGCCATCTGGCAGTAAAATACAAACAAGGGAAGGAGATAGAGTCATAAAGTTGTATAGCATGAAAACGGACCCTTCGGTCCAACTTGTCCATGCCGACCAGATATCATGTATAAATCTAGTCCCATTTACTGATAAACCCTTCCTATTCATACACCCATCTAGATGCCTTTTAAATGTTGTAATTGTACCAGCCTCCACTATTTCCTCTGACAGCTTATTCCATTCACACACCACCCTCTGCATGAAAAAGTTGCTCCTTAGGTCCCTTTTATATCTTTCCCCTCTCACCTTAAACCTATGCCCTCTAGTTTTGGACTCCCCCATCACAGGGAAAAGACCGTGCCTATTTACCCTATCCGTGCCCCTCATGATTTTATAAACCTCTATAAGGTTGTACATTGTTGACAAACTGTCGTGAGCATCACACTGAATCAAGAAAATAGAGGGTGCTACAACAGAGTATGAAATATTTCAGATCCAACATGAAGCAGCAGCTTGGTATGTTTTGGAAGACATCAACCCAGCAGAGACATTTAATCTAATAGACAAGTGCCTTTCTCAAATCAAATGAACTATCCAGCAAGATCCAAATCTCCAAATGTTGCAAGAAGTAGTGATGAAGGTGTGGCCTGAAAACATCCAGGACTATCTTTTACCATAAGAATGTATTGGGCATGCACAGATGAATTGTACAAAGGATCTGGAGTCATTATCATGAAGGAGTTAAAGTGCATCTGTGGAAGCCACCAAGTTAAGTCTGAGGAAGGTAAGAGATGTGTTATACTGGCCAAGCATAAGCAATAAAATCAAGGATCATATTATCCAGTGCAGAGCATATATTAAGTACAAATCTAAGCAAACTAGGGAGATGCCAATAACATGCCAGTCAGACTATGGATGCAAGTAGTTCTCTTCACACATGCAGGAATTGATTATCTTGTCACCATGGACTACTATTCAGCCTAGTGGGAGGTGGACCAGCTGACCTCAGTGACCACTGCTGAGATTATTGAGTGCCTGTTGCAGTATTTCCAACATTGTGATGAGTGACAATGGCCCTCAGCTCACAAATTAAGAATTTATCCATTTTATAAAAGATTGGGAAATTTTAACACCATACATCATCTCCACACTATCCCCAGTTAAGAGGAAAGTCTGAAGTGACAGTGAAAATTGCTGAAGGAATCATAAAAGAATCAAGAAGCCCCCGTACAGATGTATAAAATGCAATGCTTGAGTGGAGAAGCATACCATGAAAGCATGGAAAATGGGTCTGTCCAAAGACTAAGATCACACTATACCCAAACTACTCTTCCAATAGCAATAGACTACTGAAGCTAGACATAGAAACAGACTCAAGGTGGAATAGCAGAAAACCGTATATCATTTTGACAAGAATGCAAACCATAGAGCATTGGACAGCCAGTCAGGGTACAAACATTTAGTGCTGTCAACGAGAGGAAGCCCAACTGGTAATTTGAAACCTGCATAGAGCAGTTGTCACCTCAATGAAATGCAATGGAAGTGAACCACCGTATAAACCATTTTAACTGCAGCCACATACACCCAACTGCAGAAGCTGTTCCTCAAATGCAGGCAGCCAATCAAGAAGATGCGAACTCTCTGCTATGAATAGCCACAATATCAATCATCAGACCCAGAGATGTACAACACTCCAACATCAGAAATGAAACAACAAATGACACTAGAATGATGCTCTGCAGTGAAGGAACATCACCCAAATGAACATTACCATGCACAGGTACCATTAAGAGACCCAAATGAGTTAAAGACTTGTGTGTAATGGCAGGGATCAGTGCTGGAACCTCTGTTATTTGTAATATATCTAAATGATTTGGAGGAGAATGTAAATGGTCTGATTATTAAGTTTGAAGATGACACCAAGATTTGGGGGAACTGTGGATAGTGAGGAAGATTGCCAGGGGTTAAAGTAGGATATAGATAGGCTAGATATTTGGGCTAAGAAATGGCAGATGGAATTTCATCTGGACAACTGCAAGGTGATTGTATTTTGGAAGGCTCTAATACAATGAGGCAGAACCCTTATAACTATTAATATGGAGGGATCAGGCACTTAGGCCACAGTTCACTGAAAGAGGCAACATAAGTGGATAAGATAGTCAAGAAGATGATGGCATGCTTACCTCCCACGCTTGGGGCATAATGTACAAAAATTGGCATGTCATGTTGCAGCTGTATAGAACTTTAGTGAGGATGCATTTGGAATATTGCATACAGTTCTGGTTGCCACACTACCAGAAGGATTTGGAAGCTTTGGAGTGGGTATAGAAAAGGTTTTTCAGGATGTTGCCTGGTTTGGAAAGTATTAGCTACGAGGAGAAATTAGACAAACTTGGTTTGTTTTCACTTGAATGCTGGAGGCTGAGGAGTGACCTGATGGAAGTTTACAAAATTATGAGCAGCATGGATAGAATGGATAGAAGTCTTTTTTCCCACAGTAGAAATGTCAGTTACTAGGGGACAGAGGTTTAAGGTAAAAGAGGGAAAGTTTAAAGAAGATCTGAGAGGCAGACTTTTTTTTTTACAAGAAAGGTGGTAAGTGCCAGAGGAGGTAGTAGAAGCAGATACAATAATAATGTTTAAGAAGCATCATGACAGATAATATGAATAAGCAGGGCGCAGAGGTATACATATTGTGTAGGAGCAATAGGTTTTTAGTTTAGAAAGGTGTCATGTGTCACTGCAGTCTTGGTGGCTGAAGGGCCTGTTCCTGTGTTGTACTGTTCTTTGTTCTTCTTTTTTCGTTGTAATGCTTATGCAAAGACTAACAAGAATAATGAACTTCCAAGGCATGATAACAGTCATTTGTATATTGGGTACCTTAGGTGCCCAACAATGTCTTGTCCATTAAAAGCAAGATAAAAACCAAACAATTATTACCGCATCAATTTGTGCTCAATTATCAGCAAAGTAAAAAAAGATGTTGTCAACAGTGCTATCCAGTGATACTTGCTCAGATGCTATTGATTCTCCATGAGGGCTGCTCAGCTCCTGACATTAATACAGCCATAGTTCAAATATGAACAAAATAGCTGAACTCAAGGTGAGGTGAAAGTGACTGCCCTTGATATAAAGACAGTATTTGACTCAGAGTGGCATCAAGGAACTCTAGCAAATCTGAAGTCAACGAGGATCGGGAAAACTCCACTGCTTGGAGTCATACTCAGCACAAAGAAAAATGTTGTGGTTGTTGGAGGTCAATCATCTCAGACCCAGAATATCTCTGCAGGAGATTCCTCAGGACAGCTCCTTCAGGTGCTTTATTAATGACCTTCCCTTCATCCGAAGGCCGGAACTGGTGATGTTCACTACTGGTAGCATCATATGAAGCACGATTTACAACTCTGACTCTGAGTCAGTCTTTATCTATATGCAGCAAAACCTGGACAACATTCAAGTCTGTGCTGATAACTGGCTATTAATATTTGCAACATACAAGTAATGATCAATGTCCATCACTAACAAGAAAGATTCTAACTGGCTCCTTTTACTGAACTCCCTACTGTTAACAACCTGGGGCTTACCACTGACCAGGAACTGCTGTGGATCAGCCATATCTGTGGCTACAAGAGTAGAACAGAAGTTAGGAAGTATGCAGTGAGTAATTCAATTCCAGATTCCCAAAAGTCTGTCCACTACCTAATGCCTATCCACAAGTAAAGAGAGTGATGGAATACTCTCCATTTGCCTGGATAAGTGAGGTTCTAGCAACACTCAAGAAGCTCTACATCATCCAGGTCAAAGGAGCCTGCTTGATTGGCACTCCATCCACTGCATTAAACATTCACTCTTCTCAATATCAACGTACAATAGCAGCAGAGTTTATCATTTACAAGATGCACTGCAACAAATCATCAAAATTACTTTGAAGACACATTCCAAACCCAAAACTTCTATTGCACAGAAGGAGAGGGAAGCAGATGCATTGGGATCACCAGACCCTGCAAGTTACCCTTCACGTCACACATCATCCTGACTGGGAGCTACACTGCTGTTCATTCAGTGTTGCTGGGTCATAATGCAACAACTCTATTCCTAACAGCAATGTGGGTGTTTTTATACTAAATAGATTGCAGTGATTCAAGGCAGTAACTGACCACAGACTTCTCAAGAACAATTAGGGATCAGCCAACATGCTGGCCTAGCCAATGGCATCTACATCTTTTGAAAAGATATTTTAAAATTCTGAAAATAGAATTTTATGAGGCTCATAATTCTAATATCCTATAAATTATTTTGTTAACACCGAATAATCAAAATCCATTGATAATTAAATGCCTGTGACTCATCTCACATATTTTAGAGTAATAATTTTTCAAATGTAGTAGTGTGATGGTTCAGTTTTCCTTAGCAATGAAGAGAATGCTGTGGATCATTTATCCTTATTGATAATTGATTTGAATGCAGTAAATGAACAATATTAAACAAAGGAACTTGCATTAGAAACATTTGGATATTATTTTGTTGGCTTATCGGATTAACACACTGGCTAGCACATCACAAAAAAACACTCAGATCTCAAAGTTCAATGTTTACTTTCTGGTCTTTGGTGAATGAGATGATCCCAATGGTACTAGTCCAAAGGTTTTAGAGTTTGACTATAAGCCAAGTTAAATCATGAAACTTATCTCTGCGTCAGACTTCGCAATCCTCAAAAATAGGTGAATTTCTAATTCTAGTTTATTAAAGTATATTTGAAATCAAATGGTAACTCATTATATTGCACATATGACCATTGTCTCTACATTCACGTTACTTAATTTTAACAGTGGAATCTGTTTGTTTGCCTTGTAGATAAAATATTACTGTTGTAATTAATTTTATCCTGATATTCTATAGTTTCTTCAATGCCTACACATTCCCACTCTCTACAGCGAAAGTATATAAACTATATTGCCCAATGTGTCCAGCTATGACAATGTGTGCAGTGATGGTCTCAAGGTCTGCCAAAGGTGAACATTCCTATCTGTTTGCCAAGTGCATGATGTGTTCTTAGTTGGGTTATGTGGTCAGATAATCTGTAGTCAGGCAACTAATCCCTTGAAAGCTCATTTTAAATGGGAACTACAACAAACATTTTCTTGTTCTTTAATGTAATTCATTTAAAAAGCTGTAATAATCTTCAACAGATTTGCTCTTTATACAGATACATCCAGTTATTTTGCAATTTTGATTGTTGAAGCAGAACATTTTGCTCTTCACACAGTTCTGAAGTCATGGGCACTATAAGTCAAAACTAATCAGTTTAAAATAAAATCAATAATTTTATTTTGTAGCTGCTAGCAAAATGCACCCTTAGTTTGGTTTAAAGTTTCAAATATTTGTTCCCACACTCCTAAGACAGAGACCGATTTTTAGGTCTTCCCATGACCTGTAGTTTTAAAATTTAAAAATTTTAAAAATTAAATTTGAAATCTTCTCATTTTCTACAAAAAGGGATGAAGGCTCCTGCTTGTGGAAAAATTATCACTGACTGCCAAGAGTGTCACATTTATTTTTAGGACAGTCAAAATATTTGTCTTGGTTATGGTATTTGCATGATCAATGCTATTGCAGAATGTAGATTGGATCATGTCATGAATCTTAATAACATTTCAAAGGTCTCCAAAAATTGCAAATATTCCGTTTAATGATTTATGGTATTTAATCATTTACAACTGCAGTTTCTGTTTGTACATTGCTTTGCTGTTAACTATATCTTATAAATTAAATTATAAGTAAAATTTCATCCTTCCACTTCCTTGTGTGTGTGTCTGGCATGCACACTGAGAAGTTGGATTTGCATCCCCTGCATTATGTCATAGTAACTGGTAACTCTTGCTACCTTAGCTGAAGAACTATCATTTATGTATAAACCAGTGTGTTTCTGTAGCCCCTTTAACTATTGGAGGAGATGGGTAGCCAAACCTGCTCCTATCTTCAGTGAGGATCTTACCTAAGCATGGCAGCAATAAAATTAATGAGTAGCAATCAATGGAGAAATTCCCTGTATTGTTGCTCAAATCTTGGCCCATGGATTCCCTATTGTAATGTATTTATTAGTGATCTCGCTGTGTTTAGCCAAATCTAAACAGGGTATGGGATTTCTCTTCTAAGTATGAAATTAAACCTGGGACTTCTCTTGTTGTATGGATGGAATTTTCAACTGTTAATTCCTACCAGAACAGTGGAAACAGCAGTGGGTCTGGCATCTAAATGAAGAAGTGGGCTTTTCAAAAGCCCTTTAACCCAGCCAGAATGTTATCTAGGTTCTTGAGATGGGTGGGTTCATATGGTGGATCTGTCAAAAGAAGGTTTTACAATTAAAAGGACTGCAGCGGGGTTAGAATGATTGAATTGCCATGTATATTTGGAGCTGTGAAAATTGAGAGGAGACATGAGGGAAGGAGTGAGGAGGCTGCTCCATTGCTGTCTTACCTGAAGCTTTAGCTGTAAGATTTTATGGCTAATAGAGGATTCCTATCTTTCTTTTACCTAAAATGTGGGATCCATGTTTTTCATGATTAAAATGGAAGATTGCTGCCTTTTTCACTGCCTTGTAGTACGAATCCTGCTGCTGCAGCTTTAATGAATGATACCTGCTTTAATCATAGTTTTACTAAATGATTTCTGCTCCTCGTAGTATATATAAATGATTCCCGCCTTTTTTACAGCACTTATGAAGGATCTCCTACCTCCTTTCTTTCCACATTAGACCATATCTGATCAGACTCTTAATTAGCACATTGTTATCACTTACCTATCACTATACACAGGACTGTGATCTCAAATAAATATTTATTTTGTGGCCCTCTTCTGTCACCTTGCCGCAAAGTTCCTGTTTGCTATGGTTGTGGTGTTTGATCTGGGTTGTACATAAACTTTTTAACTTCTTGCTTTCACAGCCTGGAGGCCAGAGGGGAAGCTTAAAGACAGGTGTACAATCTTGGCGGCGTCTCCAACTGGCAATATGCCTTGAGGTACCGCACCCCTTCTTGTGCATGATATAATTGGTGGAGGCAGAATAAGGCCATTAATTAACCACTTATGTGTCTCAATAGGCTCAAGAATAGTCAGGCTGGCTGACACCTCCCCTCCACCCCACACCACATACCATAATATGGAGTCCAGTTGGTGGTGGGCAGGTCACCCTTCAATTACACTGGAAGGGTCATAAAATCCATCTGAAATACGAGGATTTATACATTTATTTATGAAAAAGAAAGAGCCTATTAATCCCAGAGTGTCTGTACCAGCTGAAAAAGAGCTAGCCAAATGAACTCCACTTTCCAGCCAACGTTTCATTGTCCTTTAGATTTAAGGTACATATCTAAGTATGTATAAAGTGTGGCAAGGGTTTCTCTACCATTTAGTCAGGCCACATATTCCAGACCCTCATCAACCTGCAGCTGTAAACATCTCTCTCAATTCCCTTCTGATCCTCTTACCAATTATTTTATCTCTGCCCCTGGCTATTCACATCCTTGCTAAAGGAAATGGGTCCTTTCCTATTCACTCTATCTCAGCCCCTCATAACTTTATACATCACAATGCAATCTCCCCTTGATCTCCTCTTTTTCAAAGAAAACAACTCCAATCTAATTTGTCCTTATAGCCAAAATATGGCAACATCCATATTAATCATACCCCCTTCATTAAGTCCAAGTAATTGTGCTGTACCCATACCCACCACTTCATTCTTAAGCTTTTTAAAAACAGTAAGGTTCAAAACCCTGTCAGAAGACAAACTTGCTTTATTGAACATTAACAACTGTATCAGGTACTGAACTATGAAAGGAAAACTGTTAAGGTGTATGAAATGTGTATGTTAAGTCTCATTGCTGCAATACGCCACATCAACCCTGTATATTTTATGGATTTATATCTTTAAATCCTCTTAAGAGGTCATATCCAAAATTGACTAAACCAATTTTAGCATCTGGCATTTCACTTTTTAACCAGTGATTTTCATCTGCTTATATTTGTAGTTGATTTTTGATTACAGTGAAATCTCTTATATCTTTACTAATAATTTATTTTGTATTTTCATCTTAAGCTCCATTCTATTTGTCATACAAGTAGAATTTATTGTGGAAATGTTAAACCATAAATTTGAAAGAAATCTGTCAATTTTTGAATCTTGTCCAAAAATATTTCTTCTTTTCGAAGGGAGGGCAGAGAGTCGCAGTCATAGAGATGTACAGCATGGAAACAGACCTTTCAGTCTAACTTGTCCATGCTGGCCAGATATCCTAAATTAATCTAGTCCCATTTGCCAGCATTTGGCCCATATCTCTCTAATCCCTTTCTATTCATATACTAATCCAGATGCCTTTTAAATGTTGTAATTGTACCAGCCTCCATCACTTCCTCTGGCAGCTCATTCCATACACGCACCACCCTCTGCGTGAAAAATTTGTCCCTTTTACATCTTTCTCATCTCATCTTAAACCTACGCCCTCCAGTTTTGGACTCTCCTACCCTGTGGAAAAGACCTTGGCTATTCACCCTATCCATGCCCCTCATGATTTTTTAACTTCTGTAAGGTCGCCCCTCAGCCTCCAACACTCCAGGGAATGTAGCCCCAGCCTATTCAGCATCACCCTATAGCTCAAGCCACCCATCCCTGGCAACATCCTTGTAAATCTTTTCTGCACCCTTTCGAATTACACAACGTCCTTCCTATAGCAGGGAGACCAGAATTGAATGCAGTATTCCAAGAGTGGCCTAACCAATGTCCTGTACAGCAGCAATATGAACTCTCAGCTCTTATACTCAAAGCACTGAACAATAAAGGCAACCGTACCAAATGCCTTCTCCACTATCCTGTCTACCTGTGACTCCACTTTCAGCATCATACTAAATAAGGTACCCCTTTTCATACCTGCTATACTTAAACAAAGTAACACTGACAGTTTCAAGGACTTAAGATAGAATGGATGGATCTGCATGATAAATGGAAGCAATGGAAGTGACAGTCTCTGAAGTTTGACTAAGGTCAAAACCTCTGCTTATGGAGGTGTCAGGCTTGGAGGTGGAAAGGGCAATTAATTGGACAGTGTGGTGGCATACCCATTTCTGTCACATTCCTGTCTCTGCCAGCACTAAGATCTAGATTGGAAGGCCCATGGTTGATTTTTCTTCTCCACTGGCAATTGAAGCTCTTAAGTGGGCAACTAAGGACCACTGATAGGCCCCAACCTGCTGCTGCTGGGATTAATTCAGCTTCAGGAACGAGACAGGGAATCCCAATCAAAGATAGTCAGTGCCTGAACATCACACAAGGGGTTGTGTACTGGGGGCCATGACGGTACCTTTACAACCCCTCTGAACTTGTTTCCTTGAAAAGTGAGAAACCCATCCCCACCACATCACTGAACTCTCCTCTGGGTGAAACACAGAAACATAGGACATTACAGCATAGGATCATGCCATTCGACCCACCATGCCTGTGCTGATTACAATGCCACTCTAAGGTAACCTCATCTGTCTTCACATTGTCTGTATCCCTCTATCCCCTGCCTGTTCATGTCTCTGTCTAAATGCCTCTTAAACGTTGCTACTGTATCTGCTTCTACTTCCTTCTCTGGCACCGTGTTCCCTCTGTGTAAAAAAACATGCCATGCACATTTCCTTTAAACTTTTCCTTTTTCACCTTAAACCTATGTGCAAACCTGGCACTCTGGGGACCAAGGGGTTTGGGGAGAGGAGAGGCCGATGTCCTTCCTGTGGTAGCAGTGTCTCCTTCAGGGCACTGCTGAATGCAAGAACTGCCAGCCTCTGATGAACCTCACCACTGCCTCATTATATGTGGTTTGGTGGGCCTTCTCTGGGATTGGCAGTGCTGTGTTCTACTGGCTGTCTGACCAACTGATGATGACCCCACTGCATCAACAAGATTCCATCCTATGTAATGGATCATGTCCTAAATGAGTCCACCAAAAATGTAACAAAACTTAGCATCCAAATAAGACCTTCACCTTCCCCAGAAGCTGCTGGGAGGGAGAGGAGTCTAGTCCAGTGTAATCGCAGGCAGTCTCGGACAGGAATTTGTCTACAAGGCAAGTGAATCATTCTGTGTTGAATTTTATCAGAAAATGCTGACACGCTGTCCAGATACCAAAATCTTTTGTCAGCATAAAACAATAATAGTTAGCTTTTACATCTACTGTAGCATCTCCAAACCTTACAGTCTCAACTCCCATATGATGAACCAAATGCTGGCTACTTGCATCTGTAAGCCGAAACTGTAATGAAAGAAAACTAATGGTTTGGATTCACCATTGTTATTTCTCTTTTTCTATAAATAAGTACTGGATTATATTTATCTTAGTTTATCTTTAGCGACCCTTCTTTCCCTGCTAATATCCTGAAGACCTTCACTAGTTCACCCTGTAACTTGTAAATTTTAGAGAATAAAGACCTTATTTGTATAATCTCGTCTCTTAATTTAACCCCTGAAGTCCAGGCATTATCTGTGTAAACCTGTGTAGAACTCCCTCCACAGCCAAAACACCTTCCGAAGATGTGGTACCCGGTTCTGCTCACGGGTCTAAGTGGGTCTAACTAATGTTTTGTATAACTGCAATGTAATGTGTGCATACTCCAGCCCTTCAGATATAACGGCCAGCATTCCATTAGCCTTCTTGACTATTTTCTGCACCTGTTCATGGCAATGTAAAAGCTAAGCACCTGAACTCCACGAATTTGTTAGACATTCACTGTATTTAAATTTGTGCCTTCCAAGAAATACCATGATCTATCTTTTTTGGTCTGAAATGGATAACCTCACACTTACTTATGTTAAAATCCATCTGCCACAGCTTTGCCCAGTCACCTAATCTATCAATATCATGCTGTAATTTTATGCTGTCATCAACACTGTCTACAATGCTACCCAATTTTGTGTCATCAGCAAATTTGGATATTTGACTTTTTATGCCATTATTCAAATCATTAATGAATATTGTGAATAATTGAGGCCCCAACACAAATCCCTGAAGGACATCACTAATAATGTCCTACCAGTGTCCTGCCACCCAAACAATTTTCTATCCATGTCAGTAATTTGCCCTCAATTCCATTGGCTTCCACCTTATCTAACAGTCTCTTGTTATTCAAGACAATAACAGGATAGAATTAAGTTTAATGGGTTAGACCAAGTGCTAAACCTTCTAGCTTTAACAGCTTGGAATGTTACCTGAACATGACGTAGTGTTCAGCCTTGAAATCATGTTTGTTTTAAATAATGCATGGCCATTTCAATTTTTCTACATTTTCTACATCCAGGATACTAGATCATAGTGAAGATGTGGACTAGCAATATGTTTCATACCACAGATAACTTCCATGCAGTGAATTACAAAATAGTCTACAGTCAATAAATTATGAACAGTAGAAGCTGTGCACATTACTTCATAGCAAAAACATTACTGATCAAATAGGGATAACACAGTGTGGAGCTGGAGGAACACAGCAGGTCAGGCAGCATCAGAGGAGCAGGAAAGTTGAAGTTTTGGGTCAGGACCCTTCTTCAGAAGATTCAGAAGATTTTCTGAAGAAGGGTCCCAACCCGAAACATCAAATTTCCTGCTCCTCTGATGCTGCCTGACCTGC
>NC_063340.1:51305612-51351977 GCF_021869965.1 Rhincodon typus | reverse complement strand
GCCCAAGGGTATCAACGTGGACTTCACAAGCTTCAAAATCTCCCCTCCCCCGACCGCATTCCAAAACCAGCCCAGCTTGTCCCCGCCTCCCTAACCTGTCCTTCCTCCCACCTCTCCCCTCCTCCCACCTCAAGCCCCACCCCCATCTCCTACCTACTAACCTCATCCCATCCCCTTGACCTGTCCGTCCTCTCTGGACTGACCTATCTCCTCCCTAACTCCCCACCCACACTCACCTTTACTGGCTCCATTCCCGCTTCTTTGACCTGTCTGTCTCCTCTCCACCTATCCTCTCCTCTATCCATCTTCTATCTGCCTCCCCCTCTCTCCCTATTTATTTCAGAAACCCCTTCCCCTCCCCCATTTCTGAAGAAGGGTCTAGGCCTGAAACGTCAGCCTTCCTGCTCCTCTGATGCTGCTTGGCCTGGTGTGTTCATCCAGCTCTACACCTTGGTATCTCAGTTTTATTACTGTAATGTATTAACATGATGTTGACTTCCAATGTACTCTATCTGGTTAAAAAAACCTTTCAGATTAAAATACAAATGTTACAATAACTCCACATGATTATGTTCTGTAAATTTTAGAACTGTGTCCTTCATACCATCAGCACATGGTTAAGGGCATGAGAAAACTGATCTCGTATTTCAAACAAAGGTGAGTTTCCATTTTAAACTCAATACAGAAGGGGATTTGAGATAATCTTTATGACTGCATAATTGTAATAAAGCAAAAATTTGAAAAAAGCTGATTAAGTTGTTAAAAGGAAATTATAGTTATTCCAAGGTATCTGATCTGAATGACTGCCAACTGCATAAGTGAAATAGACTTGTATAAATCATGGAGGTAGCCGAGAAGTTAGACTTTTCTAATCTCAGTATGCTAAGCAGATTAATAATGGAAAAAGTAATTTTTGACATGCCTTTGTAGAGACGGAAGAAAGAAGAAAAAAGGTGATAAATTGTCGCATGATGTCAATGCAAAAGAAATGCATGCGGGAGATCTATTCAGCTAAATATTGGAAATTCTGTGAACTACAAGGAGCTTAATGATAACCTTCAAGAGGGCACAGGCAGGCTGGTGGAATGGGGGATAACTGGCAGCTGAAACTTAATGCAGAGAGCTGTGAAGTGATTCATTTTGAAAGGAAGAACGCAGAGAGGCATGATATAAACTAAAGCATGTATTCCAAAGACAGGTTGCAGTACCAGAGAGAACTTTGAACATGGGTAAATTGGAAAATTTGCACGTTAAAAAAGACATAGGATCCCAAGCTTTTAAAATAGGGCATGGATGAAAACTATTCCTTTTGGCAGATGGGTTGAGAATGAAAGGTCCAATTTTAAGGTGATTGACTGAAAGAAAACACCGTGATGATATGAGGAAAATGCAGTGAGTGATTAGGATTAGATTACAGTGCCTGAGTGTGATGGAAGAGTGTTTGTATTTTAATCAAGGCTTTCAAAAGAGAATTAGATAATATCTGAAGATAAAATATTTGCAAGGCTTTACGCAGAAGGTAGGGGAGTGGGACAAGGCGAGTTGCTTTTCCAGACAACCAACACAGACCACATAATCTTCTGTACTGTAACCATTATACGATTCTGTGAAAACTAACAGATGGCTACTGACAAAATTACAGAAGATTAAGTATAATAATCATGATCCTTTTCCATTAAATCCTGCTGCCCATAATGGTAGTGCTTTAGCATAAGTGAGATTATGTTGCCATCCCTGTGATTACTGCCGCAGAAACAATGGCATTGCAGAAGATATGAACCTTGTCATTGGTGAAGCTGGCAGAAAGTTTTTCTGACCACAGCAAGAAGCAAAGTACAAGAATGAAGGACTAGATTTCCAATAATGATATATTAAAACCGCATTTCCTTTATTCTCCTGAAGATTTGCAGATAAAGAGCGAAATTGGTAGAAGCAGGCCCCAGCCCATCCAGGAATCTGGAAAACAGTGTAACATAAAGAAAATAAAGCAGAATTGGACTAAAGAAAGTACAAAATCTTGTTGAGGAATTATCAGTGAATTGGCATGGCTCATGAAATTTGATCATTTTGCAACTCCACTCTATCCTGCCTCTCAGTATTCTGTAAGTTTTAATCAGATCCCCCTTCATCCTTCTAAATTCTATCAAAAACAGACCCAGAGTATTCAACCACTCCTTATATGGCAAGTCCTTCATTCCCAGGATCATTCTTGCAAACCTCTCTGGATCACTCCAAGGCCAGCAGATTGCTCCTTAGAAATGGGACTGATGAGACCACTAGGCATTAACTGTCAACCTCTTAACAATATACTTTTAAACACTTTATGCTATTTATTATTAATACTTAGACATCAATTGTGCATTATTATTTTGAAAAAATTCAAATAATCTCATACGATGAATAATTTTGAATTAAAATCACAATAGATTTGACATAACAAAGAATATGGAGTTTTGTAATGCAAAGGGAGTGTCTCTACAGCTGGACCAGAAAGTCTAGTTTCAAGTCCCACCAGCCCTGGAGGTGTGTCATTATATGTCTGAACAGATTGATTAAAAACAACTTATTAATAGAGACTATTCTGAACATAACAGCCAGTGAACAAGCAATAAGATGAATGATTACTGAATTTCTTTCTGGTGGGATTGATTTAGTGAGAAAGATTAGCTGGCACTCTGTCAGACCTTTTGCTTTGCAGTGGGTGCCATGCCTTGGGATCTTGAAAATCCAACTGAATCAACATAATAGCAGGCGGGTCTGAATTTCATTTCTCCTTGAAAGGTCAAATTGGCCTTTTATAATACGTAGAACTCCTATGCCTCAGAGACTGCACACAGACAGGGTGTTAGCCAAAAGAAAACCTACACAGTAATGCAGCTACTCTGAAGACACACACAGGAATCAGTGTGCAAATACCATTTGCAGCATTGACTTCCTGTTTCACAAATCACGAGGGCATATGGACCTCAGAGGTCTGCGCAGACAAAAATAAAATTAGCAGAACATTGCTCACCATCACCTTTTCAGGGGCAATTAAGGATATGCAACAAATGTTGGCCTACCTCGCAAGGACCATATCCCATGAACAATTACATAAATATTGTTTAAATTGTTTGATCAGCTTGAGGATGGAGAGGTTTTACATACTCCATAAAACCCATAAAACACAGGAGCAGGATTAGGACTTTTGGTCTTTCAGGTTTGCTCCACCATTTAATCATGGCTGACATGTTTTTCAACCCTATTCTCCTGCCTTCTCCTGAAACCCTTGATCCCCTTACTAATCAAGAACCTATCTATCACTGTCTTAAAAACACTTGATGACTTGGCCTTCACAGCCCTCAGCAGCAATGAGTTCCACAAATTAACCACCCTCTGGATGAAGAAATTCCTTCTATTCTCAGTTCTAAAGGGTCGTCCCTTCATTCCGAGGCTGTGCTTTGGGTTCTAGTGTCTCCTACTCCTGGGAACATCTTCTCCACGTCCATTCTATCCAGGCCTCTCAGTATTCTGTAAGTTTCAATCAGATCCCCCTGCATCCTTCTAAACTCCATCAAGTACAGATCCAGAGTTCTCGATCACTCCTTATTTGACAAGCCCTTCATCCCTGGGATTATTCTTGTAAACCTCTCTGGACTCCTCCAAGGCCAGCACATCCTTCCTTAGAGACGGGCCCCAAACTGCTCACAATATTCAAAATGTGGTCTGACCAGAGCCTTATACAGGTTCAGCAGTACATCCCTGCTGCTGTATTGTAGCCCTCTCAAACTCAATGTCAACATTGCATTTGCCTTCCTAACTGCCAACTGAATCTGCATGTTAACTTTAAGAGAGTCCTGAACTAGGACTCTAAAGTCCCTTTGTGCTTCTGATTTCCAAAACCTCTCCCTGTTTAGAAAATAGTCTGCTCCTCTATTCTTCTTACCAAACAGTTTACTCTCACACTTTCCCACATTGTATTCCACCTTCTGCAGCCTCCTGACTTCCTCTATATTTGTGTCATTTGCCAATTTAGCAACAATGTCCTCAGTTCCTCATCCAGATTGTTAATGTATAATGTTTCTAGTTGTGGTCCCAACACGGACCCCTGTGGGACTCTACTAGTCACTGGCTACCATCCTGAAAATGACCCCTTTATCCCTACTTTCTGCCGGTCAGCCCATGCCAGTACCTTGCCCCTAACACCATGGGTTCTTCTCTTATTTAGCAGCCTCCTGTGCGGCACCTTGTCATAGGCCTTCTGAAAATCCAAATAAATCATGTCCACTGGCTCTCCTTTATCTAATCTGCTCATTACCTCCTTCAAGAATTCTAACAGATACTCTGATGCAACAGTGCTAATTCTGTACTGGAAGGTGCTATACAATACCAAATCCCACAGGTCAAAAAGAAAGCTATGCAGAAACAAGGGGAGGTAATCATGGCAGTGGGTGTACCATGCCCATTCTGGGAATAAAAAATGATTATTCTTATCAGTTCAGGCAAGAAGGGTTAGTCTCACAATCCAAAAACTCAACATGCTGAGCAAATCTGATACCAAGAATGACATCCCTGCATTGTTAAAATACACAAATTATTCACAATTGATGACCATGAAGGGACATTATTCATGTTAAATCCCCAATTTTCATCTGGAAATGTTCCAAGGACAGAATGGTTGTAATATTGCTGAACTAATAATCCAGAAGCCCAAGTTAATGCTCTGGGGTCATTAATTCAAATCCTACTGCATCAGCTGGTGGAATTTAAATTCAATTATTTAATAAATCTGGCATTAGAGGCTAGTCTTAGCTTTCAAACTAGCAGATTGTTGTAAAAACTCATCTGGTTTAATAGTGTCCTTTAGTGGCAGAAACTTGCTCTCTAACTTGATCAGGCCCGCATGATACTCCAGGCCTACAGCAATCTAGCTGACACTAGCTGCCCTCTGAAATAGCCTAGCAAGTCATACAGTTGTATGGAACAGCGACAGAAAAGTGAAACAAAAAGAACTATGCAGCATTGACCTTTAGGCACTAGAAATGGCAATGGTACACACTGCCCAGTCAAATCTGCAAAGTCCTCCTAAATTCTTGGGGGCTTATGCCAAATTTGGCAGAGTGGTCCCAAAGACCAATTGAGCAACTGCCTGAAATAGTTATAATTATCAAATACCTTACAGGCAATGTCCTAGGCAACACCATCAAAATCCCTGGTGATTTATTGACCCACTAGCAGGACAGCGGTGGTAGCACAGTGGTATTCAGTCAACAGGGAGATGTTCTGGAAATCTGCCAAAATGATTTGAATAACCAGCATGTCTCGTGGCATCATAGCTTCATGCTGGCTGTCAGCTGATGAATCAGCACTCCTCCATGTTGGACTGTACTTGAAAGAACCTCTGAGAATAGCAAGGGCAAAGAATGTGCTCAGAGTGGGGATCTTTTATAGCCATCACCAACGTTGTCTCAGTATCACCACTACTGACAAAGAACTGAAAAACGTATCTGCCAGTCAGGGCCTTTGGAAAGTGATGAAGGATGTGCTGTTGATGACATGTTCATGGCAAGAAGGGAGAAGGTGTATTGATGGTGCATTGACCAGTATTTAGAGAGAAAGTCTTCTGCCTGAGAGTTGGGAGTATCTCTCGTAGCTGCAAGACAGATGTCCTTGTATCCTTTCAAGTTGTTGGTGTTCCTCTTGCTAAATCCCTTGGTGGGGGTGGGGTGGTGGCAGCAATTTTCCTTCTCTGGGATCTCCGTGATAAAGGTTCTTTTTGAGGCAAAGTTATGCAGCATATAATTATATTTACTGAAATGTCACTGCATGATAAGTTTGCACGGAACTTGTCTGAGGCACCAAAAGGTTTTTTTTTCATTCTTTCACAGGATTTCAGCATTGACCAGGCCAGCCTTTATTGCCCATCCATAATTGCCTTTGAGGAAGTGGTGGTGAGCTGCCTTCTTGAACTATTTCAGTTCATGTGGTATGGTTACATCTACAGTGCTGCTAGGGAGGGAAGGAGCTTCAGGATTTTGAGCCAGTAACAGTGAAAGAATGGCAATACTGTTCCAAAACAGGATGCTGATTTTGTAGGGGAACTTACATGTCCTCATGTATTTGCTGCTCTTGACAGCTAGGTAGGAGAGGTTTGGAAGTTGCTTCCTAAGGAATCTTTTATAGTTGCTGTAGTGCATCTTGTAGACAGTACATACTGCTGGCACTGTGCGTTGGTGGTGGAGGAAGTGAATGCTGAAGGTTGGGGTGACAATCAAGCAGGCTGCTTTGTCCTGGATGGTGTCGAGCTTTTTGTGTGTTGCAGGAGCTGCACTCAACCATACAATCCTAATAGAACTAGCCTTGGTGATCTTAATTATAGTTTTGCACGTAAATGAAACTTAATATTAACATTAGTCAATTCATGGTCTGAGAACATGTAGCTGCGTCAGCTGTGGCAACAAAGGATAGCAAATTGAAGAACTCAGTTACATAATACAGCGCTACCAATTACAAATAGGCCCTGCACTGAACGAGTAGAATTCATTACTGTTGACAAACATCATGATTTTGACCAAAGGTGAAGGAAACAAACTTCAATATAAAGGCAACTAATTTCTTACAAGGTACACACAGTCGCTTCCCAATCATGTCTCATTATTAAATTTTGGCAACCTAAGAATCACCAGCATTGTTGATGGTGCTGGAGAGGTTATTGCATATTCAACCATGCAGGATCATTCATTGGCCCATGCATATAAAGTTTAAGGATATGGGGATGAAACTGTTACGCAGACTGTACATTTCAATGTCTTCCAGCTGCATGACTGGAGATAATGCAGGAAAAGAGTTACATTGTGTTAATCACTGCACACATAGCAAGTAATATACTTACAAAGGACACAAATACCTTTCACATGGAAGCATTAGGGTGATGAAGGATGCATCTTATCTTGTAGAGGCAGCTGTAGGGCATGGTTTCACCTAACATATGAGCAGCCTGATCAGGACCCAAGGGGAATGAGCTGCTATTGAAGGTGGGGGAGGCAGGTACAATTACAACATTTAAAAGGCATGTGGATGGGTACATGAATAGGATATGGGCCAAATGCTGGCAAATGGGACTAGGTCAGATTGGGATATCTGATCGGCATGGATGAGTTGAACAGAAGGGTCTACATCCATGCCGTATAACTCTATGACTGTATTACAAGGATTAGAGTAGCTATGTCAAGACATCAAATGGAAATCATTCATTCCATTCTTGGTATTTCTTCCTCTTTCGTTCCATGAGAGGATGGGGCACTTGGAGAGAGAGCAAAGTACCTCAACTTGTTCTCACTGAACCAGTGGTGCAAACATATGTAGCTAAAGCAATGGAATGAAGGTCTAAGCATGTATCCAAGAGATCCTGCAATATCTGCTGGAACAGGATCTCAGTGGGAAACACAATCTTTGCCACCTCTGCCAGATGTTCCTCTGTTTGCCTCCGCATCTCCATCAGCTCTTTAATGGCCAGGACAATAGGGTCAGCAGGGGCCTGTTTTTCAGCAGTCCTCCAAGTGTCAGAGATTTCAGCTAGTTCTTCCTCCTGTAGCTATGGGTCCACGTTAGTGCTGTGATCACCAGAACATGACATTGAATCTACTCAAGATAGTCGGTCATTGGGATAAATGATTCTGCGCTGGTGAAGGGTAGGGAGAGAAACCTTGACAGTGCTTCCTTTGAGAATCCCAACTGTACCTCCTCAGAGGTGTGCTGGGCAAGGCTATTAGACATGGAGCTCGGACCTCAGCATCTTCTTGTTCTCTTTGTCCTGCTTTGAAAGTGGGATCTTGAGGCTGCAGAGGAAAACATAAAACGTTAGTGTTGTGACTTACCATTCTTACCCAAGGTTTCATTAATTTTGCTTCTTTCTCTGCAGCTCCCACCAGAGTTTCTCCAGCAATTTCTATGGGAGCAAAATGCCATCTCGGTGCCTTTTAAGCATCAGATGTTGGAGCCTAAAATGTCCCGGCTGGTGGCGGGGTTGGGGGTGGGTAGAATTTCTTGTTCACCTGCCTAAAATATTTGGCACTTTATCATTGCAAGAATACACAATGAGCTGAGAAGAATATAGTTGCATTGAAAAACTTGAAACAGAGTGGGAGAGTTTTCATTGCAGAGGCTTAATTTCAGCGTGAGGAGTCATTTATTTAAGACGGAGATGAGAAGGTTTTCTTTCCTCTTAGAAGGTAGTGAATTTGTGGAATTCTTAACCACAGATGGCTGCTGAGCCTGGGTCATTAAGTATATTCAAAGCTGAGATAGACAGATTATTAATCAGTAAGGGGATCAGAGGTTATGGGGAAAAGGCAGGGGAGTGGAGTCGAGGATTATCAGATCAGACATGGTCTCATTGAATGGCAGAGGAGACTTGATGGGCTGAATGGCTTAGTTCTGCTTCTGTGTTATTTGGTCTTTTGGTCAGACAATCATTTTGTATCCATTAAAATTGAATTGCCTAACCAAAATTAAGTTCTTATGTTCTTATGCCTATGGCCTTATTTTACCTGAGTGGCCTTATTTTATCTGAGTGAAAATTCCTCTTGTTCTTATGCCTGACTTCATACTTGGTCTCAAAAAGAAAATTTCACCCAGTGATACAGTTCTCAATGAATCACAGTTGAGCTGCAACGTAGGTTAGACACATCGTCATTTAAGGGAGGGGCAGGAAAAGCAGGATGATTTACTACAATATGATCACGTTGTAGGAAAATAAATTTATAGGAAGAGGAAGGTGTGATTGATACTCTGCAGAATGCATTGAAAACCACTGGAATCCAAGGAGGAACATTTACAGAGATTATTTCTAACAGATATGATGAAATTCTACTGGTGTGGACAAGGAAGAAGGCTATGGGGTGGATGGCCAGGATTTAACCAAGCCTTCGAAAAGGAACAGGAAGTTGAGTGGGACAGACAGAATAGAAAGGTTTTAGTTATAGTGCATTTAGTAACTAGGGAGAAAGAGGCTCAGGCATGTGTGCAACTGGAAAATGAAGGGTACAAATCGTTGTCCTGATCCATTTCAGAACTAAAAACAATGGAGGAAAAGGGAAAGAAAGGTCTGTCAATAGAGAACCAGGAGCTAAGTGCCAGAATAAAGAGCAGAAGCTGGAGTCCAGTATTCTCTAGATGTTAATTTCTTCATTCAGGGATATAGTGGACTGGAACCTCTGCGGTCTGTGTGGTAAAGGTCATCAATCCTTTAGGTAGTAAGCGCCAGGATTTTCACACGGCAAAAATGAAAGAAGTGTTATATTTTAAAGTCAGAGTGATGTGCACATGGAAAGGGACCAGCAGTTGGTGGTTGTCCCATTTACCTGTTGCCCTTGTTCACCTTTGTTCTCAAAGTTTTACATTTACAAAGGAGCTGCATTCCAGAGGTGAGGGCTGAGAGCGATTGCCCTTGACATCAAAGCCAGATTTGATAAGTGTGGCATCAAGGAGCCCAAGCAAAACTGAATCAATGGAAATCAGGGAAAACTCTCCACTGGTTGAAGTCATATCTGGCACATAGGAAGAAGGCTGTGGTAGTTGATGGTCAGTCATCTCAGCTCCAGGATATCTCTGTAGGGTTTTTCTTGGTTATGTCCTAGGGCCAATTATCTTTAGCTCCTTCAATGATCTTCCCTCCATCATAAGGTCAGAACTGGGGATGTTCATTGATGATTGCACAATGTTCAACACCATTTTTCTTGAGTTCAGATAATACTGTCCCACATGGTTTCTGTACAATGCCAATCAGCTCCCCTGCTGAGAAGCAATAAGAATAGGACCCAGCACCTCCAAACCAAGGTGTTCAAAATGTAAATTCACACTTCTTCCACCTCCAACAGTGGCAGCAGTGTGTACCATCTCAAAGATAAGCTGCAGCAAGTAATCAAGGCCTCCTTAATAATTTCTGCAGGAATTCATCAACGTCTTTAGATAGAACCTTCCAAAGCCATGACCACAATCACTTAAAAGGACAAGGGCAACAGATACATGGGAACAAGTTCCCCTCCAAGTAAGTCACCATCCCAATGTGGACATATATCACTGTTCCTTCACTGAGGCTGAGGCAAAATCCTGGAATTCTCCCCCTAAGGGCATTGTAGATTTACCTACAGCAAATGGACTGCTGTGGCTTAAGAAGGCAGCTGGCCACCACCTTCTCAAAGGAAACTAGTGACAGGCAATAAACAGTGGTCCAGCCAATGATGGCCATACCATGAGGCCTTGATTACTTGCTTCACTTGGAGGTGGAGGAAATGTGAATTTGTATTTTGAACACCTCAGTTTGGAGATGCTGGGTCCTGCACTGCAGGAGTCCTATTCTTATTGCTTCAGCGAGGGAGCTGATTGATATTGTACAGAAACCATGTGGGGCAGTATTATCTGAACTCAAGAAATATAAAGCTAGCCTAATTGCAACCATGTAACTACTGTTGATTGTTATAAAAACCCACCTGGTTCACTAATGATCTTTAGGGAAGGAAATCTGCCATTCTGACCTGGTCTGGTTTCCATGTGATTCCAGACTGGCAGGAATGGCGTTGATTCTTAATTGCCATCCAGGCAATTAGGGGTGGGCTATAAATACTGGCTTAGCCAGTGTCACCCACATTCATGAGCAAATTAAAAAAAGTCTGCTCTTCTTGAAGGAACGTTGTCTCTATTAAAAAGAAGCTAATCTACTGACCTGCTCATAAATCATTTTAGAATGAAATTGGAATGTTTTGGGGTAGCAAGTAAGGGAGATGGCTCCCAGATTTAGTGAAGCCACCTTGGGGGTGTTGGTGATGCAGGTGGAGACTGGTAGGGAAGCCATGTTTGCCTAGGTGACCCTCATGTACCAGTGACAGCTGGGAATGGGAACTGTTCACCAGGGAGGTAAATGACTTGGGCCTGACCTGAAGACATGACAGAAGAAGTAAGCATTATGACTCACACAGAAATGAATGAATGCATTCTCACATTCTTAAGATAGGCTGTTTGGAACAGGCCAGACAGCAGGGTAAATGAAATTTGGTATTGTGCAATATGACAGGATAAACTAATAACCTCAGAGTTAAGGAACCCATAGGCAGAAACAACCACAACATGATTAAATTTTGCTTTCAGTTTAAAAGTGGGTCTGAAACTATCACTCTAAATCTAAATAAGAGAATGTGGACATGAAATCTGAACTAGGTAAAGTGAAAAGTCATATTAGGTTCAGGATGTATCAACAGAAACACAGTGGCAAACATTTAAGGGATATTTCAGCAAAGTTAGAATAAGTATTTTCCTATATAAAGGACACATCTAAAGATAGGGCCTACCATCTGTGATTAATTACTGAGGTTAGGGAAAGCCTCAAACTTAAGGAAAAAGCATGTAACTGCAGTTGATGAAATGAACAAATAATTTGCTTTTCTTTTCACTATAGTGAATACAAAAAACAAATCTAGTAATAGCTGTAAATCAAGAGGTGGAAGGGAGAGAGAACATTGTGAAATTACAGTCATGAGGGAAGGGGTGCTAAGAAAACCAAAGTTGCAGGCTGTCAAAATTTCAGATTCAGATGGACTTCATCCTAGGATCTTAAAGGAAGTTGCTAATGAGGTAAAAAATGCCCTGCTGTTGATTTTCCAAAACCCCCAGCTTCTGGAAAGTTTCCATTGATCAGGAAAGTATCAATTAAAATCCCTCTAGTTAAGAAGTGAAGGGGGCCAATAACAGGATGCTGTAGTCCAGTTAGCTTGATGTCTATCTTTGGAAATGATCATTAAGGAGATTATAGATGCACACTTAGAAAAACTCAAGGTAATCAGAGAGCGTCAATGTAGTTTTGTGAAAGGGAAATCATGTTTATTCAAGGAATCATCATTCTTTGAAAGAATTATATTGATGTTCAGAAGGCATTTCATAAGATGTTAAATCAAATGTTATTGAAGAAAATAAAAGTTCATGGTGTAGGGAGTGAAAATTAGCATGGATAAAAATTTGGCTGGCAGACGAGAAGAAAAGATTATTTATGAATGAGATTTTGTCTCATTGTCAGGATATGACAAATTGAGTCACACAAGGTTCCATATTGTGGCCTCAATTTTTTACAATTTATAATCAATGACTTAGATGTGGGGAGTGAAAAAATGGTGGCTAATTCACAGATGACACAAAGATGGGTAGGAAAGTGTTTTGTAAAGAAGGCATAAAAAGACAGAAGAAATCTGCAGCACAAAGCTGTATTAGGAGTCCTAGTGAAGGATTCTCTTAAGGCTAATATGTAGGTTCAGTTGCAGTTAGGAAGGCAAATGCAATGTTAGCATTCATTTTGAGAGGGCTAGAATACATGAGCGGAAACTTATTGCTGAGGCTGTATAAGGCTCTGGTCAGACCGCACTTGGAATATTGTGAGCAGTTTTGGGGCCCATAACTAAGGAAAGGGTGTTGGCTTTGGAGGGAGTCCAGAGGAGGTTTACAAGAATAATCTTGGGAATGAAGGGCTTGTCATATGAGGAGCGGTTGAGTACTCTGTGTCCGTACTTGATGGAGTTTAGGAGAATGAAGTGGAGAAATCTCATTGAAACTTACAGAATACCGAGAGGCCTGGATAGAGTGAACGTGGAGAATGTTTCTATGAGTAAGAGAGACTGGAACCCAAGGAGACAGCCTCAGAATAAAGGGACGACTCTTTAGAACTGGGATGAGGAGGAATTTCTTTAGCCAGAATGTGGTTAATCTGTGGAATTCATTGCTGTAGAAGGCTGTGGAGGCCAAGTCATTGCGTGTCTTTAACACAAGGTTAAATATCACTTAACAGCAGTTAATAGCCCAACAGGTTTATTTGAAAATGCAAGTTTTGGGAGCTCAGCTCCTTCCTCAGGCAAAGTGTGAGAGAGAGGGTATAAGACACAGAATTTATAAGCAGAAAGGTAACAACTCTAAAACTGGCCGCCTTTTGTTGAATCTTTAAGCAGTTAGGAAGGAAGCTACTGATTAAAATGCAAAATCCAGATTCCTCTCAAGTCATTGTCCCGAGATAATTAAAGGTTTTATCAATGTATACAAGAAGTCACATGTCAGGTCAGACAATTCATTTTAGGCGTGAGGTCTTGCTTAGAATCTGTCTATGTTTTAAACTGAGGTCAAGTTTTTTTTAAAGCAAAACAGAATGTATCTGCAACTACACAACCATCTTGGATGAAATAATTCCTTTGTGTGTGTGTGTGTGAGAGAGAGAGAGAAAGAGAGAGAGATGGAGAGAGAGAGAGAGAGAGAAAGTGTGTGTGAGGGAGAGTGTGAGTGTGAGGCAGCATATGTGTGTGTGAGAGTGTGTGTGTGTGTGTGCATGTGTGTGTGTGTGTGTGTGGGAGTATGTGGTGTGGTGGGGTCACCTGTAGTGTGACATGACCCAAGATCATGATTGAAGCCATCCTCATGCGTATGGAACTTGGCTATAAGCCTCTGTTCAGCGATTTTGAGTTATTGTGTATCTCAAAGTCCACCTCGAAGGTCGCTTGCTCGAAGAGCGGAGGCTGAATATCCTTGACCCCTGAAGTGTTCCCCCACTGGGAGGGAACACCCCTGTCCTGTGACCATTATGTGGTGTCCATTCATCCATTGTCGTAGCAACTGCATGAACTTACCAATATACCAAGCCTCGGGGCGTCTTTGCCTGCATTGTATGAGATAGACAACATTGGCTGAGTCACATGAGTATCTGCCATGTAAGTGGTGTTCCCACGTGTGACAGTAGTATCCAGTCAATGATCTGACATGTCTTGCAGAGGTTGCCATGGCAGGATTGTGTGGTGTTGTGGTTGATGTTGTCCTGAAGGCTAGGTAGTTTGCTGCGAACAATGGTCTGTTAAAGGTTTGGCAGTTGTTTGAAGGCAAGAAGTGGAAGCATAGGGAAGATCGTGGTGAGGTACTCATCTTCATCAATAATGTCTTGAAGGCTGCGAAGAACATGGCATAGTTTCTCCGCTCCAGGGAAGTACTGAAGGGTAGCCTATCGGTTGTGTGTTGTAACTGTCTTCTGAGGAGGTCATTATGGTTTTTCACTGTGGCACAATGGAATTGGTGATTGATGAGTTGAGCATCGTATCCTGTTCTTATGACAGAATCCTTCAACACCTTGCCTTCAAACAACCGCCAAACCTTAAACTGACCATTGTTCACAGCAAACTACGCAGCCTGCAGGACGACATCGATCATGACACCACACAACCCTGCCATGGAAACCTCTGCAAGTCATGTCAGATTATTGACATGGATACTAACATCACACGTGGGAACACCACTCACCATGTACATGGCGGATACTCATGTGACTTGGCCAGTGTTGTCTATCTCATACAATGTAGGCAAGGATGCCACAAGGCATAGTATATTGGCGAGACCATGCAGGCGCTGTGACAACGGATGAATGGACACCGCACAATGATCACTGGATAGAGGTGTTCCCTCCCAATGGGGGAACACTTCAAGGATCAAGGACATTCAGCCTCTGATCTTCGGGTAAGCATCCTTCAAGGTGGACTTTGAGATACATAACAACACAAAATTGCTGAGCAGAGGCTGATAGCCAAGTTCCATACTCATGAGGATGGCCTCAATTGTGATCATGGATTCATGTCTCACTATGAATGACCCACCACAATATATACTCCCACACACACACACATATACACAGACCCTCTCACACATATACACTCCCTCACCGTCTCTCAAGCACGTACATACACATGTATACACACACACACAATCTTTCTCTGTCTTTCTCTCACACACGCACACACACACACACACACACACACACACACACACACGGACGTGTGCACACACGCACATGCACACACATGGATGCACGCACACAGATACACACATACACACATGGACGTGTGTGCGCGCACATACACACATACACACGCACACACACATACATACACACACACACACACACACAATGACTTGAAAGGAATCTGGATTTTGCATTTCAGTCAGTAGTCTCCTTCCTAACTGATTGAAGATTCAACAAGACGCAGCCAGTTTTAGGGTTGTTACCTTTCTGCTTATAAATTTTGAGTCTTATACCGTCTCTGTCACACTACACCTGAGGAAGGATCTGAGGTTTGAAAACTTGCATTTTCAAATAAATCTGTTGGGCAATAACCTGGTATAATGTGATTTATGACATTGTCCACCCTAGTCCAATATCAGCATCTCCACATCATGTCTTTAAGACAGAGATAAATAGATTCTTGATTAGTAAGGGGATCAAGGGTCATGGGGTGAAGGCAGGAAAATGGGATTGAGAAATATATCAGCCATGATTGAATGGTGAAGCAAACTCAATGAGCTAAGTGGCCAAATTCTTTACCTACATCTTATGGCCTTCTCAGGAAGTTGCAGACATATATAGATAGGTTGAATGAGCAGGCAAAAATCTGAAAGATGGAGTGTGTTATGGGAAAATATGAAATTGGCAGTTGGCACTTGGGCAGGAAAAGAATTTAAAAAGCTGAAAATTACTTAAATTGAGAACAAATACGGAATTCTTAAGTATAGAGGGATTTAGGTGTTTTGGTGCATGACTCACAAAAAAGTTAATATGCAGGTACAGCGAATGATCAAGAAGATTAATGACTTGCTTTCCTTTATTATGGAAGTTATTGAACAAGGAAATAAGGATGTTTTCCATCAGTTATATAGAGTATAGGTGAGACCATATCTCAAATGCTGTGTGCGGTTTTGGTCTTCTTCTTTAATGTATTGAATTGGTGAAATTTCAGAGGAGATTTACTGGATTGATACCTGGAATGAGCAGATTGTCTTATTGGATAGCTTAGACTTGTTTCCACTGGAGTTTAGAAGAGTGACGCGTGACTTGATTGAAGTATGTAAGATCCTGAATGGGCTTGACAAGATGGATATTGAAAGGATGTTTCCTCCTGTGGGTCAGCCCCGAACTAGGGAGCACTGGTCACCCTTTCAGGACAGACATAAGGAGAATTTCTTTTCTCAGAGGATTGTGAGACTTTGGCACTGTCTGCCTCAGAAGCCAGTAGAAGCGAGGTTATTGAACATTTTTAAGACTAGGGTGGATAGATTCTTATTAGGCAGAGGAATCAAGAACTATTGGGAGTGAATAGGAACATGGAATTTGAAACACAAACAGATGTTATCCTGTTGAATGGTGGAGCAGTCCTCAGGGGCTGAATGGTCCACTTTTGCTCATATTTTATATGTTTGTAAGTGTATACAACTGATAGAAGCATCAATTGTAACTTCTGACTCAGACTTTCATCACTCACCTAGAAGCACTGGTTTGATGCTGATAGGAGAATGATGGATGGGCTAAGCTATAAGCTTATAGATTATGATGAAATACAATTCTACTACTGATGACCCACAGTTGAATGCCCAGCTTTGAGGTGCTGGGTCTTTTGAAACTATCCCATTTAGACTGTGAAGTGTCATAGACTTAATGGAGGTTTATCCTCAGAGTGAAGATGGAACGTTTTCTCTAACACTGTGTGGTGGTCATTTCAAGCAAGGCAGATTCACCTGTGATTATTGATTAATGAGGGTGAAGTTGTAAAGGTTTTGTCTTTCAGTTGGTCTCTCACTATTTGCTGCAAGCTCAGTTTGGCAGTCCTGAAATCTAGCACCCCTGTCTTTAGGACTGCAATAGCCTGGTCAGTGGCAGTGCCTCAGGACACTTTTGGCGATGGACATTAAGGTCCCTCACACAAAATTTGTGCCCTTACTACCCTCAGTGTTTCTTCCAAGTGGTGATCAACATGGCGAAGTATAACCGAGGGAGGACAGTAAGTGACAATCAACAGAAAAATTCCTTTCTAGTAATCGAGTTGTTGCCATGAGACTTCATTGTTTGAGGAGTCAATGTTGAGGATTCCCCTATTGTAAAGCTATTTTATATTTAATAGCACTTTGAGTACTTGAATTTAAGGAATCGTACATTTTTAAATACTTGCCAATAACAAGGTTCATAACTTGTGATAATTGTTGGTCACTTAACATGCTTGATCGTGCTTCAGAAAAAGCAGCTGACTGTTGTATGACTGGATTTTATGGCTGTCCTGTTTGAATAGAGCTCATAGACTTGGAGTTCCTGATTTGGAGTTAGTTGGAGGAAAGCCTAAGGATGAGCTTCCAGCTCAGGTCTCGTGTTTCTTTGTGGTGAATTCAATGTAAAGCTGGATTGTTCTTCTCAAAGAGAGTGACTAGAAAAATTTCCTAATGTTGTATTTCCTGAGCAAGCTGAGCTTGTCAACACCCTAGAGACAACTTGCATGATTTGTGGCGACTACAAGTGTAAGACCACCAGACCAACAGATTTCCAAAC
Organism: Rhincodon typus; assembly: GCF_021869965.1. NCBI lineage: Eukaryota > Metazoa > Chordata > Chondrichthyes > Orectolobiformes > Rhincodontidae > Rhincodon > Rhincodon typus. Next base: position 51,334,618 of record NC_063340.1, on the reverse strand, counting down.
ATTTTAGGCCTTTTCTTTTCTTGTCTTCAGGAATAACCAGTCTTGAGTGGAAAACAAGTGAATCTAGACAGTAAGAAATCGTGTTATTTTCTCTTTACCTGAACTGCGTAGGTATATTTGTTGTCTGTGTTTATTTTGCATTAGTTAGAGGGGTAAACGTTTATATTTTCGTGTGACAAATTGTGTATGTTAACCAATTCTGTATCCTCATTGGACAGGTTTTGTTTTATAATAAATCAATAATTTTGTGTTTACTAAACAAACCTGTTTGATGGATCTTTTCTTCCTAAGTCAAACATAGAGAAAGCATACAATTGGCTATATTGAGACATGGGTAAAATATCTTTTTAATTCATGTTGTCATCTGTGGAGCAACAGGTATCAAGAAAAATAGTGTATGGCTCAATCTGGGTTGTAACATGTCCCATTGATCCATTCCCTCTGCTGGGCCTACCCTATCCCTAACTGGATGAACACAGTGATAGCGATGGTGGAGTTTTGCATGTTGGCTGAAAGTTATGATTTGATAAGTAAGACTATTATCTAGGTGGTTGCTTTACTAGTTTGTGGGACAATACTCTCAATTTAGACACAATCTCTCAAATGTTATTATAGAGGAATCTGCAATGGTAACTGTAAATTAATCTAAAAGAGTCTAAGTGTTAATACTGATTGAGAGCAATAAGCACCACCCATTGAGGAATGAAGGGGAGAGTAACTAAAGATGTTAATGGAGGCAGAACTAATGGAGGCCCTTTAAAAGTCTCTGTAATAATATGTACAATATCCTTGTCGCATGTAAATAGATGCAGGGATGTAGTAGACTATACCTTGTTTACCACAAAAGGCTGTTCTTCTTGCTGACTATAGCCATTCACATTAAACAAATGTGAGCTCTGGAGAAGTGTATAGCAAGAAGTTACACGTGGCAGCACATACAATATTGTGTTTAGCCTCACCATACACCATGGGGATCAGTGACGGCGATCAGAAGGTTTGCTTTAGATTCACATGCACGGCAATCAGCAGTGCTGATCTGAATGGGATCTGAAGACTGATCTGTCTACTCATGCAGCATAGTGAGTAGTGCTGTGAAGGTAATTGGTAGAGATATGAAGATCTGATGAACCCCAGAAGAAAAAACCTGAGGAACATCCAATAATAAAATGCTCTTGGAGGAAAACAGAAAGAGTATATGATTTAATAAGAGATGCTATGGAACAAAAGAAATCTGAAGCTGCAAGGCAAAGGTACTGGCTGTATCACAAAGCAATGAGTCTGTGGGAGTATTCTTGAGTCCAGCTTTAGTAAGAGAGGGAACAGACATTGGAGATCACTTAAGTCAAAACTACAATTCTTTCGTTAAAAGGGGATAGTTCAGATGATGCAATATTCAGGTTGACAGGGTTTAAAAAATAAGCTTTAGATCACATCAGATTGTGCTAATAGTACATGCAAATACAAGAAAGCATGGCTAGAAGCAAACAGAAGTAACAGGGCTGAGACAGTGACTTGTAATTTGGGATCAAAAAGTCAAGGACATGAGAAACTCAGTAATTAGAAGCAGATGGGCTTTGAACAAATTAAAGACATTAGCTGGTCTAGTCTAATGGAAATTTTTTAGGCGATCCTGCGGAAAGCAGAAATCATCTGATAAAATCCACAAGAAAAGCAGGAATCATCCAGTAATACTGCAAAAAGTGGATATCATTCATTAAAGCCTCAAAAAATTAGTATTACTCCATTAAAGCTGTTTAAAATAGGATATACTGCCATTAAAACCTCAAAAGAGACAGAATTCACAATAGAAGCCACAAACAAAGAAAGAACCCGAATTATTGCAAAATAAAAATCTTTAAAACAGTTAAAGGATTTGAGCACAGTACACCAGGTTATAATCCAACAGGTGTATTTGAAAATGCAAACTTTCAGAGCTCAACTCCTCCCTCAGGCATGGTGTGAGAGAGAGGGTATAAGACACAGAATTTGTTAAGTAGAAAGGTAACAACCCTAAAACTGGCTGCCTCTTGTTGAATCTTTAATCAGTTAGGAAAGAGACTACTGATTGAAATGCAAAATTCAGATTCCTTTCAAGATATTGTACCAAGATGTCTGACCTGAGATGTCACCTCTTATATCTATAGATAATACCTTTAATGAGTTACACCTGAGGAAGGAGATGAGCTTATAAAGCTTGCGTTTTCAAATAAGCCTGTTGGACTATAGTCTGGTATCAAGTGATTTTTGGCCAACACTGGCATCTCCACATCATATCTGAGCATAATCAGAAGCCATGGTATCAGTAAAAATATTGTCAGGAAGATTTAATTTCAGAGATGGGTCAAATAGAACACAAAATTTGACATCCTAGAAAAAAAACCAATTCTTGAGGTATAGAATGGCTTCAAAACTGGATAATAAGTCAGAAGCTGAACGAGTAAATATACTTTTGTACATAATTGTGAATACAGTCAATGATGTTGGAGCTCACCAAGGTGTAAAAGAAGAAACAGAGACATTTACTTAGAGTCTTTGACAATTATTACAACCTCAGCATGAATAAAATTCTTGAAAGGGCACGATTTAAGAGAAGATTTCAGCATTTAAGTGAATCCATTGATAATCGCAGTAATGATCTTTACAGACTAGCGAAGAGATGCAACTATGGTGACTTAAAGTCAGAATTTATAAGGGACCAAATTGTTGTTGACATTACTGATGAGTCTTTGTCAAATTTATTACAGTCCAAAGACTCTGAAGAAAGGATTCAGATGTTGAATGAAGCAGAAGTCTGGAAATCTAACAGATCAGATAGATCAGAATAAAAGCAATTGCTAAGGTACAGAACCACAAAGGATACATGTAATAAGCCATTGCAGCAGGTAGGACAGATATTAGACTTTAAATGTCCTTACCAGTGCTGCTGAGCAAAAAAAAACCTCCCAAGCTTGGACCAAAACCAAATGCTTTTATTATATAATATTGGATCACTTTCAAGAAAATGTGCTGAAGTAGGACACAGTCACACAAAAACAGATCCAGGCCTAAAATTTCAGACTTCAAGAACCGGCAAGGTCTCTGGGAAAACACAAGTAAAGAGATAACCACTTGAGACAATTGCTGTATCTTCAACTGAATTGAGTCAGATTGCAATAGAGTTTAATGAATAATAAGTTCTGACACATTCAATTCTGATGCAGAGGTGACTCATAAGAGACATGTTCAAGTGGAAATTCTTCTCTCCTTATCTTCCATAGGAGAATCACCAATAGCAAGATCAAGCCAACGAAGAATTAATCTTCAAACAACATAACTGAAAAGTAACAAGTTGGATCCGCCAATAGTTCAATCACTGAGGGCAAGTGAAAAGGTGCAAACTAATCAACACATTGAGGTAGTAGCTTTACCTATGCCATTTCAGATCTACAGATGGAATGAGAACAAAAATTAATTCAAGATGTCATGCATACAACTCCATATAAGCTACCACTAAGAAGACACCAGCAAAGTCCCAAGGTTCAGTATACTGCAAAGAAAAAATTGCTTGCTGTATCCAAAAGGAATAATTTAATTTTTGAAAGAAATCCAAAAGATAAGAATCTTCCAGTTCAGAGAGAACTACAGACCTCTGGCTGTCAGGAAGACAACCCAAAATAAACTAGTTCTACCATCAATCTCTTCCAACTACTCTTCCAAGTCTGAAGGTAACATATTCACTAAGAGTAGTAAAACCTCCATATCATCTGAAATGTCACATCAAAGTCTTGGGGGAGATGACGTGGTAGTAAATGTAATTATGTAAACAATGGAAAATAATAATGTAATCATAAAAAAAGGGGGAATTGTATTGAATATGGATCTGAAAGAGTCCTGATAAAGTTAATATCACATGAGTGCCATAGGCACCTTTCACTGGGATGATGTCATGAGGTCTGGGGGGAGATTAATGAGAAGGTATTAGAGCTGAGACCAAGTCCTTCTTACAGTCGCTGTAATAACTTATACCATGGGCTGAATTTTACCATAAATTGGCTGTGTCAATTTTCTCAAGTTTCTTGGAGGGTTTCTCTCTGTGAAGCCTGCTGTAATCACCTTTTCCTTAATTCAATGTAACAATTTATATAATTTTGATTTAAATATCTGATGAGACTTGTGAGCTTCTTACAAAGCACTAGAAAGAGTTCTACATGCCTGTGGACTAGACACAGCTGGTCCAGTAATTGGAAGAAGTTGATCATTAATGCAGAATTATTTTCATGAAAAGAATGGGGAAATAAATTAACTAGTGCAATCAAAATAAGAATTTAATAGAAATCCACAAAAAAAATCTAGCACTGCTAGGAAATTATTCCATGCTTTTCACACAGAAAGAGAACAAATCTGAACTGAAACAGGGCAGGGAGTGGTGAACAGCAGACAAAGGTCAAGGTCTGTCAGTCAAATGGAGGCCTGAAGAAGTAAATGAGAGAAGGACTAGGAAACAAGACAGAGATTGAGACTGATCCAATGCAAGTGACACTGAAATCAAAACAGAGCAGTTATAAGAGAAAGAACCAACAGAGCATGCATAAAGGTAAGCTACATCATAAGTACTGGAAAAATCCTTTTTGGTTCCTGTGTGAATTCTGAATGGGAACTGTTGTGGTGGATGATTGGAGCAATCATTCAGGTTTGCTATGTTACAGTATGGAACTGGAGTTTTGTTCTTCTATCTGACTCTGCTGTGAGAAACAATAAACAATGTATCAAATTGGAAAGCTGGAACATTGGGTTACAGATTCAAAAAAAATTATGTAGATAGATGCCTGTGCTTGTTCATTATCAAGGAATTCCTTGACAGGTTTTATCACATTCATTGTATTAAATATATTTCTACAAGATTCAACATGACATCTGTCATGTATTTGACCACTTGACTGCATACTAAAATGGATGTTACTTTATAAAATATGTGTACTTCTGCTCTATTTCTGTGTGCGCTCTGGAGCAATTCTTGGGCTGTGTAACATCATTCTTTCAAAAAAACTCCTCTCAACCGATATCAAACTACTCATGTGACCGTATACCATACTGCTGACACAGTACAATCACCAAATACGCAAACTAAACATAAAACTGCAAAACAAACTTCTCGACATGATAGTGCTCAAATGCACTCATTCAGATGAAAACGCAGGAATTGACAAATGTCAAAATGATAAAACCTGACAAAGCCAACCTATTCAGATCCAATACATAGAACAGCTTGCACTTTAGATCTAAATGAAATACCTTCAACTGGTGAGTTTGTTGCCATCTGAAATCACTTAAACAGAGTGGGAATAACATTTGTTGTTAAGTTCTTAATTTTTTTTACACAGAGAGTGAATCATGTGTGGAATGAACTTCCAGAGGAAGTGGTGGACATGGGTACAGTTGCAATGTTTAAAATATATTTAGATAAGTACATGAATAAGAAATGTTTGGAGGGTTATGGGCCAAGCACATACAAATGGAACTATCTTAGTTTGGGATTATGGTCGGCATGGACTGGTTGGACCAAAGGGTCTGTTTCTGTGCCGTATGACTCTATGAGAACACCACCATACAAAAAACATTTGGGCACTCTCGGTGCAGTGATATTATCCCTACCTTTGGGCCAGAAGGCCTTGGTTCAAGCCTCACCTGCTCCATATGTGTGTTATAACATCTCTGAACAGGTTGATTAAAAAATACATGTCTCCGAGAAACTTGATGAAAATTGAAAAGCTTTCCCAGCAATGATATGTTGATATTTGAAGATCTCACAGCCATTGCTTGCTTATTATCCTGTCAATGATCATTATTCCTTGAAGGTTTGTGTTGTACAAAGAGTAATGTGGTAAATCATGATGATGTAACTGTTCATATGACTCTGACATCAGGAGGAAAGAAGACACCATTTAAAATAAGCATGTCAAAGACCGGTCTTAGACGCTGCACTAGAGCACTATATTTGCTGACCTAATGGTAAATAAAGGAGTGTTATGGTACATAGGGAATTGAAGGACCCTACTTAGAGACAAGGAGCAATCAGCCTCAAGGACAGAGTATGTGCAGATACCCATAGCCCAGAGATACTGCAGACCAGTATCTCAGTGTGTGACTGGCAGTATTGGCTTAAACAACAAGATAAAGCAGAAAGCACTTTTTGTTCAACTTATCTCTCTTTTTATTACAGATAATAATACACTTACTAGATGCTCCACTTCTTCAAAACATTACTTTTGCTCCAATCTTTAGACGCTCAGGAAAGACAAATATCATTTCATATGACCTCAGGGCAAACTAAGGGCTACTCCAGAAAATTGAAATATAACATTCTGCTAGAATTGGATAAATATTTGGAGGAAAAATATGTACAGGACTTTTGGGCAGAGTGGGATGAAGTGGATAGGTCTACTGAAGAGCCAACACGGGTACAATGGACCCAATGGTCTATCATTCTATGATTACATAAGAATGAACTACATTCATTCTCCAGCTATAGTTGAATTTATTGGGATTATTCAGTTCTGAGTGGCCTTCCAGTTGGTCTGAAATCAGATTCTTGCCATCTTTTGGATGTGATGAAAACAGAGGTGTCATCTGTTCATTTAGTGGATGTGGATGATTTGACAAATTGTCTGATTCCTGGCTAAGATTTATTCTTTAACTACCATTATTAAAATAGTTTAATTGGTCATTAAACCCATGAGGTGGTGAGGTAGTGGAAATGTCACTTGTTTTGTAATCAGGAGTCCCAGACTAAGATTCTGGGGACATGGGCTCAAATTCCACCATGTCAACTGGTGGAATTTAATTTATTTAATAAATATGAAATAATAATGAGAGATTACAAAACCATTGTAAAAATCAGTCTTGTTCACTAACGGCCTTTTGGGAGGAAATCTACTGTCATTACCCGGCCTGGTCTACATGTGACAGCATTGTGGGTGAATCTTAACTGCTGATGGATATGGTCAAAGAACCCACACAGATCAAGGACAATAAAGGATGGCCAACAAATGCTGGCCTGGTTATTGATACCCGCATCTCATAAAAGAGTTTACCTCACTGTTATTTATGATGTCTTGCTGAGTGCAAATGGACTGCTACATTTTCCTACAAGAACATACTTGAGAAGTAATTAATTGACAGATGGGCTTTGTTTCCAGTCACTGGTCAGGAAAAAATGAATACTCTTCAGGAATTTTCACTAGGGTTTTGGTCAATGGAACAGCCTGGCAACTGCAAGGGACTCCTTTCACAGCTCTGGTGAAATTGATGTTTTTTTTAAAAAAAGGTTTATTAAGATCTCTTAAGTCTGTTTTATTGAACAAACCTTACAACCTACACAGTCCCCTCCCATTGAATCTTCTTTAATTATTGATCATCATTGCCATACCTTCTTAAAAGGTCTGAACGTAACTGTTATTGACTCCAATTTGTTGTGATCATGAAAGCAAATACTCTCCTCCATCCCATGGGGTTTGGAGCCATGAGTTATCTGATAGTAAAATTTCATTTGGAAGTATCAAGTGACAAGTTATTATAATTGAGTTATCTTTAATTAGCCACATTGCAGTCAGAAGTTTGGCTGACAGCCTTTCTTAAGAGTTACAGTTTTTTCAGCTTTCCATCTGGAACAACATCAGCTAGGAATTTGAACAACCAACATCTCACGCTGACTTTGGATTCTTAGTCATTGATGTGCGAAAAAGGGATTTAACTGTCTTGTGAATAGCTGCTGGTTTCACTGTACTTTTCCTACTGACCTTGCCTTTGGTTATAATTTTAATATTGATTAATGCTGAACTATATGACTTTGGGAAAATCACACTTATGTCAGCAATACTGTGATCAAAATGGAAGCTATTCAATAGCCAAATTCCTTTGTCAAGGACTTGGGCCTGCCACACAGTCTTATCAGTGTGGGATTAGCTTGGTATAACTCTAACATAATGCTTGTCCTGTACTAAGCTAACAAACTAATTGGCTAAAGAAACACAAGCGAGATAAAGTCAATCACTTCTTGCTTGTTCAGGTGGATAGATAAGTTTTTTTTAAAAATCCTTAACATCTGGATTACTGGCAACAGTGTACAATGTGGCAACAGTGTACAATGTGGCAACATTTGCAATCAGCAGAACTACATAAGTTTGTAAATGGCAGAAGTAAAATTTGGCTATGTACCTACAAATTTCTTAGGCTTGCTCATAAAGTTGACAGTCTAAATTTATAGAAAAAGGAAATGTTGAATTAATAGGCTGGAGTGTGACACAAATTGTGACCTTTGTGCCATTTTAATTTCAGCAGCAGCTGATTTTATAAAAAAGGTTTTAAAAAGAGGTACAGAATTGAATTTTACAGTTCTTCCTTTGCTTCAAATAGATTATTCAGTTTTACTCTTGCAGTAGAGTCAGATATCTAATTTTAAAAAGTGTTAATTTGTGAAACATTGCAGTTAGTCATTCAGAAAAAGTATTTATAAATGTTACTAGTGAATCTGCTGTGATGTTGCAAACAGCAAGGCAGAGAATGTGATTTCATTTCTGAGTGTCTGTAGTTTCTCATTTTCTCCTCCTCTTTCCATAAAACTTTATTTTGCAACAACACCAGTGGAGCTTGAGAGAAATATCAGCACAGACATGGAAAGAAAATTCTATTCCAGGAATAGTGAGGCTTCTGTAGAGACTTGAACGTTAGATCTACACAGGCACTTCAGTGCAGTATTGAGGGAATGAGGTCCAATTGAAGGTGCTTATTTTCAGATGAGAAACTAAACAAAAGCCAAATCTCAGGGAGGATGTTAAGGGTCCCACGCGTTATTTGAAGGGGAACAGGGAAATTCACTCAGTACTTTGGTTAACATTTACCTCTCAGCTCATGTAACTAAATCAGATGTCTGGCTCAAAAACAGAAATTGTTGGAGAAACTCAGCAGGTCTGGCAGCATCTGTGGAGAGAGGCTTTTCAGTTCCACTGACCTTCCTTCACAACCATTTCATTGCAGTTTCTGGGATCCTGCTTTGCTGTGTTTCCTACATTACAAAAGTGACCACATAAGTATGAATTTGAATGGGACTAATATACTGGCAGTGAGATTTGACAGACCTACTTGGACGGATTTAAACTAGTAACGGGAGGGGGGGCACGGTGTTGTGGTGAGTGACCCAGGGAAATAGTGAGAAAAGAGATCAGTCTGAGACTGCTGCCGTTGTGAAAAGAAGCAAGTCAAACAGTGAGGGCAGGCAGCAACAAAGCAGAGAACGAAATAGGACTGATAAATTAAACTCCATTTATTTCAATGCAAGATATTCAACCCTGGTTGAAGGCATGTCAGGAACAGTACCAGGCAAACCTAAAAACGAGGTCTCAACCTGGTGAAGCTACAACAACAGAAGGACTACTTACAGGCTAATTGGGAAGGAGATGGCCTAGTGTTGTTATTGCTGGTCTGTTAATCCAGAGACCCAGGTAATTCTTCGGGATCTGAGTTGGAAACCCACCATGGCATTGTATCTAGTTGCCAGAGCCATGATCTTCTTTATTCAAACTTCACGTATTAAGTAGAAGAGGAGAGGCAAGAAAGCAAAACACTGAATTTTTACTTCAGGAACTTAGGACCATGGAGGAACCATATTCATCATATGGTCTTTTGAGTATCTCTGCTATTTAGGGGAATCTTTACAGAAAAAAGTAGCTCAGCATTTTTGAGCGGAAGAGGAACCCACAAGCCTTATACAATAAGGAATAAAAATGTACAGTCACATAGAAAAAAAAGCTCAAACACAGTTTATGAAATACAAGTAAATACTTACTGTGGCCTAGAAAAATGTAAATCTCTGGTTAAATATTTCTTGATTTTGAACATTCTCCCTATTTTTCTGGAGTTAAGATGCATTCTTCTTATGTTACAATCCCTCAATAAGCCATCTGGCAAAATAAGGCTCATATATTTCCATAAAATTGGAGGAATTCTATCAGAGTTGGTGAGTGTCATTGCTGTCTTGTGAAAATTGCTGTCTTGAATCTGCTTTTTTCTAGTCTAATGCTGTTCTTGCTTGAATATTTTGAATCCTGGTGAAACCTTTTTACAGAATCACAGAATTGTTTTAGTGCGGAAGGAGGCCATTTGGCCCATCATGTTCACATTTGCTGTCTGAGGATTTTAACCTAATGCCATTCTGCTGCATTTTCCCAATAACTCTGCACATTGCTTTTCCTTAAGCAATCATCTAATGCCCATTTGAATGCCTCAGTTGAAGCTGCCTCCACCACACTTCTAGGCATGTATTTCATAAACTCCCTACTCACTGAGTGAAAAAGATTTTTCTCACCTTTTCCTTTTGCAAAACATAAAACCATACTGTCTGGTTCTCAATCCATTTATGAGTGGGAATAGTTTCTTCCTATCCACTCTATCCATTCATAGAGGTGTACAGCATGGAAACAAGCCCTTTGGCCCACCATGCCGACCAGAGTTCCTAAACTGAACTAGTCCCATTTGCCTGTGATTGGTTAATATCCCTCTAAACCTTTCCTTTTTATGTACTTATCCAAGTGTCTTTTAAATGCTGAAATTGTACCCACCTCTACTAATTCCTCTGGCAGGCCCTTCATGATTTTGAGAACTATAACAAATCTCTCTCATAACTAAAGTGTCTCATCCCTGGATCTATTACTGTAAGCCGCTTCTGCACTGTCTCCACAGCATTCATATCTTTCAGATGGTGTGGCACCCAGAACTGTACGCAATACTCCAGCTGAGATATAGCCAATATTTATAAAGGTTCACTATGAAATTCCCTGCCTAGAATACTGCATTTTTTTTACTGACAGCTATCTCTAAATGCCCTGCCATTTTTAATTACTTTTGTACATATACATCTAGGTCTCTCTGTTCCTGCATACACTTTATATAATACCCTTTATTTTACCCTGTCTCTCTATGTTCTCCATATCAAAGTACATCACCTTACACTTCATCACATTGAACTTTATCTGCCACCCATCCCCCCATTCCACCAAAGTGTCAACTTCCTGATACACCATATTGACACCAACTACAGCTCAAGTTCCAGAGCAGACAGTTTGAGCTACTGCAGTTGATGAAACTTCCTGCCCATATAGTTAGCTAGGATAAGTAAAGCTGGTCCAAAGTAATTAAGCTAAAGCCAAACCAAAACTAGGCAGCATAGATTTAAGGTGGGCGGGTAAATACTTAAAAAAGGAGCTGAGGGGTAACTTTTTTTACACAGAGGGTGGAGTGTGTATGGAGCCAGCTGCCAGAGGAGGTAGTGGAGGCTGGTACAATTACAACATTTAAAAGGCATCTGGATGGATAAATGAATGGGAAGGGTTTACAGGGATATGGGCAAGGGGAGGCGATGGCCTAGTGGTATTATCAGTGGACTGTTAATCCAGAGACCCAGATAACATTCTGGGGACCCGGGTTCAAATTGCACCACGGCAGATGGTGGGATTTGAATTCAGTAAAATATCTGGATTTAAGAATCTGATGATGACCATGTCGATTGTTGGGGAAAACCCATCTGATTCACCAATGTCCTTCAGGGAAGGAAACTGCCATCCTTACCTGGTCTGGCCTACATGTGACTCCAGACCCACAGCAATGTGGTTGACTCCAAATTAGGGATGGGCAATAAATTCTGCCTGGTCAGTGACACTCTCATCCCATGAACAAATTTTTTTTAAAAATTGTTGGCAAATGTTACTAGGTCAGATTGTGATGTCTGGTTGGCATGGGCGAGTTGGACTGAAGGCTCTGTTTCTGTGCTCTGTGACTCTATGACTCTGGGCAGGGATTTTACTGTAAAAGAAAATATGAACTTTATGGCATCAAAACATCACAAATTGCAGAGAAAACTTGAATTGCAAATTGCAAACTTGAATTTCTGGTTTCCTCCCCCCGCCCCCGTCCTCAATGTCCAACTCTCCACACCACACCCAGCCTAGCCCACGACCAGCAAATAAAAACAGAGAAAGTACTTTAAAAGTATTTCATTGCTTACAAGCACTTTGGGGCACTCTGAATACTAAAACCTGTTGCAAATTATAGCACTTTTGAATTAAAGAAATTCAAAAATATTAAAATTATAAAGAACTTTTTCAGGATCTCTCTAAACAGTCGCAAAGCTGTTCTGTCTTGATCATTTGAGGGTAAAGATTACCAGTGTAGAAGTGACTAGATAGTGAGTTCAAAGTAATTGCAGGAATGTCAAGGTTTTAATGACTTTGGAAATAGTTTGCGCTTGCTCGCTACAACACCATCTTACAATATACATGATTTCAGCATTCTCAGAAGTGCTGGACTGCAACTGAAGATTCTTACAATAGAAGGATAAAATCGTGTTTGTTTAAGGAAGTCTGTTTTATTTTTCTGCTCAATTCTGATGAACTGTGATACAAAGACATTTCCGAAACCAAATGGTCACTTCTCGCTTACTTCTACTAGCCTTATCTACTTTTCCTGTTTTTTTTAAAAACAAGCAAACTAGGATGTGTTTTGATGTCAACAAGTATAAAGGTCGTTTGATATCTAGAAGTTTAATTTCCTTCTCCCCTTTGGCATACATACTAGTTCTACAAAAACATTTGATTAGTGAAAAGTACTCATTTCAGATAGTTTTGTCTACTGTTCTTTATGGAAATCACATACAACATACAGAAATCTAAATTGGGTTTGAACACAAACACAAAAGGTTGGAAAATCAGATTAGATGCAGCTCTCTCAAGGTTGTACTGTTAATACCTTTCATGCATTTGTGCATTATAATGTTAGTTCTCCAAGAGATTTACTGTGTTTGCAACTTGTATTTTAAGACAGCATTGTAGATGAATTAGTTATATGCCAGCGAACCAATCTGACAATTTATAGATTGGTCACATTTAGAAAATTAATGAATGGGTTTCATAGACAACAGTCACTATTTCGACCTAAGTTCAAAATGACCATTTGTGTACGCAAGTATCAGTTGACAAAAATGCAATAAAGGTATAGTAACATGCATTTTTATTGAATCTTTAACATTCTCAGACATCCCAAGTACTTCACTGCCAATTAAGTAATTGTCTAGGATAGTCACTATTGAAATGTACGTAAATTTGTGGTTAATTTGCAAGTTTGAACACACCAAGGTCCAACAAATGGCAATACAATAAATTACTGGATAATATATTTAGTAGGCCCGGCTAAGCTGCCTATTCAGCTGTTTGCTTGTATCCTACAGCATAGAGAAGGCAAATGGATATTTATTGTGGAGAAATGCACATTGTAACAAAAAGCACAGTACAAAAAAAGGACAGAACAGCAGGCAAGGAATTCAATAATCCGCTCAGCCTTAACTTGCTCCAGACATGTCCACCAAGACCAGTGGTTTAAAGCAGCAGAGACAGCTGAGTGGATTTACTGGGTCAGTAGGAGGGGCAGCACACGATGAAATCTACTCAAGCAGCAGCTAATTAATCTATTACTAAGTATGAACATGGTAGTAAAAAAACAAACAGGGATGGCAGTCGGAACCGTGACAGCTTCTTTTATTCTTGGTCCTAGGTGAAGCGGGTGGAAAGTTTACAGACTGACTCATGGGACTATAAATACTGACGTGAGTTTTACTGAAGAGGTGCCTCACCCAGCTCCAGAGCAACCAAACAGACCGTTCCCCATATCACTATGACCATCACTAACCCACTATTAGTTATTTAATTGTTCTCATCATCTTCAAAGAGACAGTTCCCCCCCTTTCACTCTCGCGTCTCTAGTAACAAAGGAAATGATTAATGTACTAGAGTAAGATCATTTCCTGGGCGCCATTTGAAGCAGTCGCATAGATTTACTCTACACTTTCTTTCTGATTCGGTTATTACTTTTAGGGAGGAATATTTCCAACGACGTCTCTCTCTTTTAGACTGTTATGACGATTTTTAATGGGGAGTGCCTCCTACTGACGGCAATTTATGGTCTTCCCCCCAGCCCCCCAAGAAGTGCGCCTCCAACTTCAGCCACCAGAAAGAGCTTGCATTTGTATAGCACCGTTCATATCCTAGCCAGCACAAAGAATTAAGTGCGTTTAAAATGCAGTCACGCAACTAGTTCACAGAACACTGTTTGGGAGATGAATACTCGATATCAAAACCAAAGTGACCGATTCCAAGGAAACATAACCCTACATGGACAGTGGGAGAAGTGTTGGAAGATTGAATATTTGAGGTGTTGAGGACGAGGGAGTTGTGGTGGTGACTGGTTTAAGCCTGGCCACCCCGGGGGGGGAGGGATAGAGGCTTCAAGCGGAGACCTCTCCTTCTACCTCCAGGCTGACACCCCTCACGCTAGCTTCTTTACGGAGACTCAGGCTGCGCTTTCCCCACACCGCAGGCATCTTCATGAGTCAGACCCCTGGCTGGATGTTACAGTAGTAGTTGTGCAGCAGCAGGCTGCTAGGTCCAAGGGCACAATAAATACTAGGATACCAGAAATTTGGAGCAAATGGTATGAAGCAGAAAGCAATGAACGAAATTACAGCGTGATGTTGTAAAATACAGGATGGCTAGTCATCCCGTCCAGGATCCTGGAGAGATCTTCAAAGCACTACCGTGGGATCTTTAATACCTTCAATTTAACCTGCTATTCAAAAGATGGCCTACTAATACAGTGTAACACTGCCTCAGTCCTGCTCTCAAATTCCACCTCCACTTTTGTACCCGACCTTCTGAAGTGAAACCTCTTTACAAGGAAGGAAATTCTACAATTGTTGCAGTTTCCTGTGTTGACCACCTCTTTTAAAAAAAACAAGAAATGTTGAAAGTTATTCCCCTTCCTTGTGCTGAACAGTCCTAGAAATGACATCATTGGTACTGTCTAGCGATCTCTAGGATGACAATAACGTAATTAAAAAATGTTTAGAACATTCTAATGTTAAGAAAAGTTTTGCAAATAGTGTATTCATTTTGTGAGCCAAATTTTCACCAACAAAGCAAACCTCAGAATGAAGTCATAATTTTGACTACATTCCTAATTCTTAGGCTTGACAAGAGCTAACCACTATGAAAAATTTATGGTGATAACTTTAAGGCAAGTGGATGGAACAATGACAGATTAAATTTAACACAGTCAAGTTCAAACAAAAATATTACACATAGGAAGAAAAAGTGGATATATGTACTTCACTATGAGAAAATCATGTTTTAGATATGTTTTGTAAAATAATTAAATGATGTACCAATTTCTGTGGTTTTAACATGTCTGTATTGGTTTAAACATGACACACAGAATTTAAGTGTATCGTTGTAACTCTGATTTGCTTATTTGCCTTTAAGTGCATGAAGCAGACCCCAGTCTGACATAATCTAGCATCAATTGATAACAGCCTGGGTTTTTGCCTCAACGTGGATGTACAGAATTTGAAGCACCTACCCTCATGTCCCCCTTTGTTAACTAACTGCCACCTCACATTCCTTACACATCACCCTTTGCCATTATGCCCTCCATGTCAACTCACTAAGTATCCACCATTGGTAGACCTTAGGAACCACACTAAGATAAAATGCTAAATCTCAACTACAATTTTCACTACAAAAATCCATCTCATTCATAAAAGTCCATTTAGCAGATTCAAAACACATGAATTTCTTAATTTCCATATCAAAACAAACAATTGCATTTAGAACTCAGCATTAAAGATAGCTAATTCTTTAATAATCTCTTTGAGTTGCCAATCAAACTATGAATTTACAGCCTCTTGTGATTATAACAGGCTGTGAAAAGCAGTCAGATGATGCAATCATGACAGCACTTGAGATCACATCAACAAACAATTTTTAAATTACTTGCACATTTTTTTCAAATCAAGACAGAGGCAGGTTTAAAGGTCAGCATATTTAAATAGCTTGAAAGTTGTAGAGACCTATCTGACCTTCACAAGCTTTTTCTTCTGCTTTAAAGGTTGTGAATTTGTAAGGCCTTTGCTGTGGCAAAAGATAGATTTGTTTGAACCTGGCACTATGTTCAAATAACAGAGACAACAAGGTGCAGGGCTGGATGAACACAGCAGGCCAAGCAGCATCATAGTCATACTATGTTCAAATAGTTCTGCTGTGTTCAGAATCCTTCCATGTATGAGACACAGACCTTTGCCCCACCAGCTAATTGGAAATTGAGGTAGGACTCTTGAATCCAGAGTCTCAATGGAATACTAGGCCAAGGTGTCTGGATGTGAAAATTATCCAACTTAGGAGTATAATAGACTAGGAGCTATTATCAGATATTCAGGGCCAATTAAATATCAACTATATGCCCTGGTAACTGGTCAATAGGCTTAAGAGGTTTGCTAGATAACAAGCAAAGAGAGCTAGGGGTGCAGGTATAAAGTTCCTTGAAAGTGGTGTTGCAGGTAGGCAGACAGTGTGATGAAGAAGGCGTTTGGCATGCTTACCTTCACTGGTCTTAACACTGGATATATGAGTTGGGATGTCATATTGTGACTGTACAGGTTTGGTGAGGCCACTTTTGGAATACTGTGTACAACTCTGGTTGCCCTTCTACAGGAAGGATATTGTTAAACTTGAAAGGGTGCAGAAAAGATTTACAAGTTTGTTGCTAGGGCTGAAGAGTTTGAGCTATAGGGAGAGGCTGAATAGGCTGGGGATCTTTTTCCCCCAGGGCATTGGAGACTGAGGGGTGCCCTTATAGAAGTTTATAAAATCATGAGGGGTATTGATAGGGTCAATAGCCAAGGTCTTTTTCAAGGGTGGGGAGCCCAAAACTAGAGGACATTAGGCGAGAGGGGAACGATTTAAAAATGATCTGATGGGTTAACCTTTTCACACTGAGGAGCATGTATAGAATGAGCTGCCACAGGAAGTGTTGGAGTGGGTATAATTACAACATCTAAAAGGTATCTGGATGGGTATATAAATAAAGTGTTTACAGGGATGTGGGCCAAGTGATGGCAAAAGGGACTAGGTTAGATTGTGATGTCTGGGTGACATGGATGAGTTGGACTGAAGGGTCTGTTTCCATGTTGTGTGACTCTATGACTTTCTCACTGTTTAGTGTATAATAAAGGAATTTGAAACCATCTTCTTAGTCGTGGAGCTAAAACTGGTCCAAAGACCAAGAACAATTGCTACCTCAAATCTGAGAAGCATAAGAAGCCCGAACAGGCTACAGAAATCTGAAAATTCTAAGAGTTTAAAAAGAAAGTACTGTTTGAGAAGTCTGCAAAATGAAAGGAGTTCAGGTTTTGCATGCTCCATTGGTCATTGTTGCAATGGGAAGTATAACCTGAAAATTGTGTAATTACTGCCTCACTTACTAAGTCCTATTTTATGCTTAATAAATCTTTTCACTTTGCTACAATTTGATGGTGTCTGTTGACTTATTAATCGTGGTCAAATTCCTTACATCAAGAATAGTGTTGAATTAGTAAAGGATGTAATTTACAAGTATTAATACATTCAAATATTTGAAATACTCAGTCAATGTAGAACAACAATCAACAAAACAATTACACTGCTGAATTATGAGCTAAAGTAAGTCAAATAAAATTGTGACCATGTTTTATTTATGCTAGTCAAACCATACCTTGTGTACCATTTCCAGTTGAGCTTACTGAGAAACAAGGGAGGTATTCAAAAGCTAGAGGCAATGTAGAAAAGAGAGAAAATCCTAATGCCTGGGATAGATTTTCAGTATGCCACATGGGCTTAAATGTGACAGTGTGGATGATCACCTGATGTAGAAACCACCTGATTTTAACAGCCAAGGATAAGGGATGCAGCATTGGGAAAGAGTGTGACATAGGAAACACGACGATATAGAATGCAAATGACAGTGAAGAGCACAACGGGATAAAATGGAGGTTAGAAAATTGTGGAGAAATGGTAAGTGTGATGATCACGAGGCAATTTTAGCAAGTTTATAACAAAGAAGGTTATCCTCTAAAATGGACAGTTATTCTCTGTCCACCTCACTGTCCTACATCTGATCACAAAATCTGGGGCATTGTGGTGGTTGTGAAAATTAGGAAGCACACAGGTGGGGTCCCAGCTCACAGGAAGCAAGAACGAGAACAAGAAGAGTGCAGACTAGAGGGCTGAAGGGTTGGGAGTGAATGTATGCTGCAAAGAAATAAATCATTGGGGATATCTTTTAGATTGATCCACCCCTGCTCCTATTATCTTGATCCAAAACCTGATTGGATCCCTGGTCAGGCTTGCCATTCATCAAAAAGAATAATGGAAGTGAAAGATCTCTCAGAAAAATATTTTGAGGAAAAAAATGGAACCAAAGTAAAAAAAAACATTATCATAAAAAAGCAAAAGGGAGAGTAAAAAGCAGATGTTCGAACCTTTTATCCTCCACTGTGTAAAGAGAAATCTATTTACATAGCAGCGTTGCTGCACTGCAACAGAGCACAGCAAAGAACATTTTGTCCTTAAGGGAAAATTAGATACTCTGTGAAGAGAGCAGAACTGTGTGATTGTTCTTGGATTGCTCCAGAAAAGAGCTGATGCAGACCTGATAGGTTCAATGGCCTCTTTCTGTACTGTGAACATCATTGTTTCTAAAACCACAGAAAGAGTGGAGTCAATGAAGGGAAATAGTTGAGAACCGATCATAAAGAGATACTTGCCAACTTACTGTGGACAATGTCATCAGGAATTAACAAGTTATATGTATCAATGTACTTAAAATATTTCACCATAAATCCAACTTAATTCCCATTCTCTTTATTCATAAACCTTCAGAACTATAAAAATGTTAGAATGTGGTTTTGGTACATTTTAACTAAATTAATTTTATTTATATTTCTGTATTATTCTGGATCAGTCTTGCTTTCATTTCATTTGAAACAATATTTCTTTTGCACAATCACAAGAAATAAGTACATTATCCTGAAGTTCAACATGAAAATACTAATTCTGTCATAATTTATTTGTCTATTGTTTTTCAGAGCGAGAACTTCATTGGCAAAGCCACTATTTATTACCAATCCCTATCTGGCTGTCCTGAGGTGTTCCTTCCCTTTCTCTTCAACTACAGTAGTCCATGGATTGCAGGTGTTCTCACAATACTGTTAGAAAGTGGGAGGGATATGGGCCAAACGCAGGGAAGTGGGACTAGTTTAGCTTGGAAAACTTGGCCAGTATGGACGAGTTGGACCAAAGGATCTGTTTCCATGCTGTACGACTCTATGACTGTATAACTGTTGGTGAGTTGCTACCGTGCATCCTGTCGATAGTAAACATAGCAGCCAAGGTAGTTTGAGAGTCTATGTTTAGTCTGATGAGGACCCCATCAAACACATTGTTTTGTCCCAAATGGCACAGAGCATCTTGGTTGTTGTTTCAGTTATGAATATCTAGGCAGGTGAAGAGTAATAAGTTATGGGTTAGGTTTTATGTGTACACACAAGGTATGTTTTCAGCAAGGTGTACATAAAATAGGTTGGTGGCTAGTCCCCCAAGCTCACCTGCCATATGTAAATAAACAATTGAAGGTCAATTAGGCTTGTTAACAAGCTTATTAAACTGAATGATACACTGCCCACACTGACTGGGCAGCCAAACAGAAAACCACAAGTTGATTGACTAATCAGTCTTAAACCTCCTTCCCCCCTTGCTGCCTGTAGGTGCTCCTTACATCTGTGCTCAACAATTAATAGCCATGACACATTTGTTTTTAACCTTAAATAAACATTAAATATGTGACTACCTAAAGATTAACAGTGGGTACTTCATTCAGGAGGTTCCCTGTTCGCATTGAGGGTACCCCTCAAGATGTCATTTCCCCTCTTTCTTCCATGTGGCATACCCTTCAAAACTCCTCCCACCCCACATCTCCTCTTCCTTTTTTGTGCTGCAGAATCACTTCCTGCCTTAAAACATTAGGACTTACGACAATTCTCTTTGAGCCTCTATCTGCAGTCTGAGCAGTACCCATCACTGAGCCCTAGTCAATCTGATAAGTCAGCAGCTCCGAAAGGTGAGACTTATTTCCACATTCACCATTAAGCACTTTAGCTCACAGTACTAGTGGCAGGGGGCTGCGGGACAGGCTTCTCAATGTTTCGGCTTCCAGCTCACATTCTTCTGGCAGAGGGGCAGTGGTGGGTGAGCATTCTGCCTGCCCATCCTCCTCACACCACCCCCTCCCCACATCCTCTTATTCCTCTGATGTGTGCCTTATGGGTATTGGAGTTTTGAAAAGTCAAAGTGAATATCTTTAACCCTGAATTTGATACATTCTTGATTGACAAGGGAGCCAAGAGGATTAGGGAGATAGACCTGAAAATTGAGTTGAGGCCACAATCAGATCAGCTATGATCTTACCAAACGTTGGAACAAACTAGATGGGTCAAATGGGCTGTTCGTGTTCCTAATTTACATCCCCAGCAGTCTGATTTGGTTGACCCTTTCCCTTCCCATCATCCCCTTCCATACACATCTAAACCCACCTAAGTACTCCTCAATTCTCCTTGAGGCATTCTGGGCTGGTCTGCAGTGTGTTTCTTTGTTCTCTTGTTGCAGTTGAAACTCCCTGCATTTTACTGCTGTTCACTCAGTTTGCTGTGGTCACACTATGATTAGCATGGCATTGAACATGTTGCTTTTCTGGCTTGATTGCCTGCCTAGTTTTAGTTCTGGTCTTATCATCTCAAATGTTTTGCAATATGCACACTTAACATGATGATCTTCCCACATCCCACACTAGCTGTTTTGTTTCCAATCCAATCCCAATGCTACTTAAACAGTGTCATTGTATTTTAGCTTTTTGCATTAGGAGGGAGTATTGTTGCCAACCCTCCAGGATTGATCCCAAGTTACCAGGGATTGAAAATGAACTTCGAGTACTCTGCAAGCAGCTGGGGGTGAATCATAGGATATTAAAACATTCTTTTAATGTTTAAACTCACTCAGAGATAGTAAGAACTGCCGATGCTGGAGTCAGAGATAGCACAGTGTGGAGCTGGATGAACGCAGCAGGCCAGGCAGCATCAGAGGAGCAGGAAAGCTGACATTTCAGGTGGGGACCCTTTTTCAGAAATGGGAAGTTTTGGCATTGTATAATGTGACAGGATTATTTAATAACTTCAAGGTAAGCAACAAACATAATATGACTGAATTTTACATTCAATTTGGAAGGGAGAAGAGTGTATCTAATACTTGTAATTTAAACTTAAGCAAAGGCGACTATGTGGGTATGAAAGCTGAGCTAGCTGAAGTGAATTGAGCTAGGGGATAGATCAATAAAGAAGCAACAGCAGATATTTAAGGAGATACTTCCAAATACACAGAATAAGTACATGTATCTTCCTAGCATAAAGACAATCTCGCAGGGGATGACCCACTATCTGTGGTTAACTAAAAAAAAGTCAAACTTAAGGGAAAGCATTTAATTGTGCAAAGACAAATGGCAGGTCAGACGAGTGAACAAAATATAAAGAATGTTAGAGAATGACAAAAAGATTAATAAGAAGAAAGAAATTAGAATTTTGGAGGAAACAAGTGAGAAATTTAAAAAAAAGGATAGCAAGAGTTTTGATAGATATTTACAAAGGAAAAAAGTAAGTAAAGTGAGTGCTGGATATCATCCCAGGGGTTTCATATGGCAGGTGTGATGTGTGTCAGGTCCAGTGGTGGTGCCTTGGTGCTGATGTTGAGTGTCAGGCTGGTAGGATGGGGCAGTTATTGGGTCCACTGGCAGAGGTGCCCATATCCAGGGGAGTGTCATGCCAGTGGATGAGGGGTTCACATTGGTCAACAATCCAAGGGTTGTATGACATAGATGGAGATTTAGTTGCGGGTGTCAATATTGAGCCTGGCATTCAGTTTAACAGTTATCCAGGAATTAAAATAGGTTTTTAATCCTCGAACATTTCCTAAGTAACTATTAGCTTAATTGTTTCGGATCCTTCAACTTTAATGGATTCTTTTGGCAATTGCACATTGGAATCTTAAGGTAATCCTCTGGATCAACTGTGTCTGGGATTCTACACAATTCTGACATGCAACTTCTCTCTAAACTACAGAAATAGTTTTCTGCCCATCAGAATATCTGAGTCTCTGCCTCAGAGGAGGTGGAGGCAGGGTCGAATATTTTTAAGGTGGAGGTAGACAAATTCTTGTTAGACAATCAAAGGTTATTGGGAGTAATGGAATGCGGAATTCCAAACAAACAAATTTGCCATGACTTTATTGAATGGCTGAAGGAACCAAGCAGTCTGCTTAAGCTCCTAATTCGTATGTTCATAAATTTCCCGGAAGTCATCCAGTTAAAGTTGGAAACAATAGTACAAAGGATTTTCAAACAAGCTCAGCTTCATTTCTACCTTGTCTGTCAGCAGTACGAAGGGGAAAGAACCTCAAGCACATAAATCCTTCAGGTGTGCCAAGTGAGATCCAATCATGTTAAGGAAGAGAGATGTTTGTGCAATTTATTGCCATTCACCAGGTAGAGACTAGTATGGTGGAGCAACAAACCTCAGTATAATTTCATTTAAATTATTGACAAGCAATTCGTTTTGCTAGATCATACAGACTATATTTTTATCTTTCATGTTAGATTACATTCATTTTGGCAAAACAGTATTCCTGTGTGTTAATGATTTGTAGCAACATTTTAATTTCCCAATAGGATTGATTATAGAAATACCAACAGATCTGACTGAACAATTTTCTTTTAATCTTATAGAACTCCTGAATATATGCATGTGTGGAGTGCAGTTTTGATGCTTATAGTGGTTCTGCTGTAACCCAAACATGTCAGAGCTTCATAGATTATAAAGCAGCAAATTTACTGAACTTGACAAAACTAAATTACATATTTGACATGAAGAAAAACTATTACATCTCCCTGAAGATGATACATACTGGGTTTAGCATTGACAAGGGGGCAATGATGATTGGAAACACATTTAAGATATTTAGCAAAAAAAAAGCTTAATTTTACACACAGCACGATTAGTGCTATAAGTAGAGTTAATAAGAACTTTCACAAGCAGTACTTACTAGAAAAGGAAAGATTTACATTCCTTAAGTAAAGAGGAAGGAGTGGATCTAATTGGAAGGCTTTTTCAAAGAGATAGCACAAATGTGTTGAATGGCCACTATCTATGCTCCAAGGTTCAATGATTCACAACAGATTAAGAATGAAAGCTTCTGGGCATCTAGAAGAACAAACTGTTCAGAATGTTTTATATAACATGTGGAATATGTTTACTGCTTGGCAACTGATGTAAAATTTACTAATTTGGCAATATTTCATTTCAGTACTACCAAATGAATTGATACTTTCTCTGTTTCATCCCCCAACCATGATCAATTGTAATGAATCGAGGAAACATCATGCCCCAGATTTTACAATCAGCAGTGAACAAATGGTGCTAGCTTACTATGGACACATGCACAGGAATTTGTGGTGTTGACCATAGCAACCCTGTTTTGTGGCCAATGAGTGGAGCCAGACAAGGAGCCAGAATCACAAGTGGAATGCTGTCACAATTTTAACTTTATTACTAAATTGTCTAAGCAGAATCTCAAAAACATGGACAACTAATAAAATAATGCACTATAGAATTTCTATGTTAAAGGTACACTTAAAGATTTATGTGTTCACACTAGTATATAACTAAATCACCAAAAAAACTGGTATTACCCCTTCTGAGGTAGTTAGCCAGGCCACTTTAATATAAGGGTCATTCTCTTGCTTGTGGCTTCAAGGTCTTCTTCATGACGGTTAGTCTGTGGTTGTCACAGATGATCTGTTGAAGTACCAGTTCTTTTATACCTCTTTTCTTTGGCTTGAAGAATAGCTTTAGTCAATCACAAGCTGCTGACCATTGGTCGTAGACTTGACAATCCACCATCCAGCTTCTCTTAAGATATGATCTTGGTTTGCGATTATCTGTTCTTTTGTTAGTTGTTAGATATGATCTAATCTTGTGATTATATCTTTTGTTAGTTGCTTCTTCTACTATCGGCATGACCTTCCAACTCCGTAGTCAGAACTGCTGACTGTATTCCTGTGAGGCATGTCGAGGCATGTCTTGAAGCTAGCATACCAACATGACCATTTTTCCCATTGTGCTCTGAATTAGGAACTTAGCCAAAGGGGGTATGGCTAAAGTGATTTATGGAAATCTCCTTTATTAGAAGTCTGGGATCTTTGTGGACATGTCTAGCAATAGTGATTTCTTTAACACTATCTCTTTCACAGGACAGGGGAATTGCTGGCTACACCAGCATTTGTTATCCATCTCTAATCATGGTTGAGAAGGTGGTGGTGAATCACCATTTTGAACTGCTGGACTCCATGTTGTGTAGGTATGCCTATAGAGCTGCTAGGAAGGGAGTCACCTGGTTTTAACCCAGCAACAGTGAAGGAATATTCCTAGTTCTAAGCCAAGACGGTATGTGACTTGGAGATGTTGGGTGTTCCCGTGCATTGGCTGCCCTTATCCTTTAAAAGGGGCTGCTGGTGTGGAAAATACAGGTGAAAAAGACTTAAATGAGTTGCTACGGTGCATCTTGTACATGTTACACACTGCTGCCATTGTGTGACTGTGGTGGGGGGAGTGATTTTTAAAATGGTTGATGTAGGGGTGCCAGTCCTGCAGGCTGCTTTATCCTGAAAAGTGTTGAAATTCTTGAATGTTGTCGCACTTGTACCCATCCAGGCAGGAAGAGAGTATCCCATCACACTCCTAACTTGCACCTTTATAATAGTGGACCCATTGGGACATTTGGGGAGTCAGCTGGTGAGTTACTCACTATAGAGTGCCACACTTCTAACCTGCTGCTGCATTTGTATGGCTCATGCATTTCATTTTCTGGTAAATGGTAACCCTCAGGATGTTGCTAGTGGGGGGGTTTGCAATGGTAATGCCATTGAATGTCAAGGGAACATTGATAGATTCTCCCTTTTTGGAGAGAGTTATTGCCTACTTTGTGCTACAGATGTAATTTGCCACTTATTAGCCCAAGCCTGAATGGTGTCTAGGTTTTCAGATATTGACGGCTTCAGTATCTGAGAAATCGGAACCGGTCAGTGTAAGTAAGCATAAAGGGAGATGATAGTTTAGTGGTATGATTTGTATACTATTAAATCAGAGTCCAAGATAGCGTCTGGGGACCTGGGATCTAATTCTGATGTGGCAGATGGTGGAAGTTGAATTCAATAAGAATCTGGAATTAAGAGTCTAATGATGACCCTGAAAGTGTTGTAAATTTTCAGGAAAAAAAAATCTTGTTCACTAATGTCCTTTAGGGAAGAAAACTGTCGTCCTTCCTTGTCTGGCTTACATGTCACTCCGCACCAACACTGAGGTTGACTCTTAACTGCCCTCTAGGCAATTCAGGATGGGCAATAAATGCTGACCTAGCAAGAAACGACCACATCCCATGAATGAATAAAAATAAAGGATGTTTAATTCTATATTTATTGGATGAAGAAAGCAAAATAAAGAGAAGGACAGACATGAACTAGAAAAGATGTTTTAATTTAAATTATCAATGTTTTAAAATCTTGAACAACAAAAATATCTGAAGGAATGAAACTTCCCATTTGTAGAAGTCCACATTGTGTCAGAGAAGTAATTTTCAGTAATTAACACTTAGTACATTATTAAAATTTCACCAATAAATGAATAGACCAGTCTTAATATTTTCCTGATATGTTTAATGGGTATCTATTGAATAAGTACTACAACTCCACCACTTCAAGTTGTTCTATGTGTTTCAATGCTGAGCCTTTAGACAAGAGGCTGTTACCGAAGAAACAGGGCATTTCAGGAAGGTTGTGCCTGATTTCTATATTTAATCGGCTGTGTAGGGTTGTTGGAAATTGCAGTCCAATTTAGTCTTTGATAAAATCTGGACTCATCTATTGGTGGAAAGGTTCAGCTGATGGGAGGTTCACTTGAAAATCTATTGCATCAGTGCAGAGGTGGATGATGGAATAACTCCACAGAGATCATTATCCCATCACCAAATCATCCTTTATTTGCACATGGAAAGTCCTTTGACATTGATCCAGCTCTTTCAGAGCCAGCCCTCAGAATGAACAGAATGCCTGACACTCCTGTTTATATTCTGTCAGGCAGAGCTCCCTGATTGGAGTATTAATCTGGTCCAATCAGGGAACTCATATTCTATGAGCCCCACCTGGCCGACCTTGTTACAATTACTACATTACTCTCCTTCTGAGTATGAGGACATTTTTTTTTGTATTTTTCTCCCAGGACGTGTTAGTACCAGGTCAGGTTCCTCCAACACTGCCTTTGATGTGGGCGGCAGGTAACACACAGTAGCTCGCCACTTGCGTCTGGAGTGTCTCAGAAGAAATTCATTCTCCTCTTCAGGCGGCAAAGGTATCAAGGTGACAACATCCGTCATGTCCACCTCAGATTCTGAGATATCTTTAAAGTTTGACAGAGAGGGAGAACCCACGGGTTCCAGAATGGAAAGGCAGTCAAGGAGCTGGGCACCATTTGCTCCCACACCATTTGCAAGTTTGCAGCTTTCATATGATCTACCTGCTTGTTTAGGACCATTGCATCTAGATGAAGTTTATATGTCACTGGACCTGACCTCACATCGACTATGCCTCTTCCCTATGCAGGGCCATTCCCATGGTTCCTACACCAAACCTCATTCCCTGAAGTAAACTGTCTCTCTCGCTTAGTGGAGTCTTGTGTCTGGCATTGGCATTCCTGATGCTGTTTAACCGTCCCTCCCCAGTCCAGGAAGATCCGATTTAACCTGTTGCAGAGTCTTCTCTCCATTAGCAACTCTGCTGGAACTATCCCTGTAATTGCATGAGGAGTGGTCCTATAATCAAATAGGAACTCGGACAGTTTGGTATCTAGTAAAGCTGCATGCTTTTCCTTTAAGCCTGCTTTCAAAGTTTGGACTGCTCTTTCTAGATGATGGATTGTATGGAGCTGCCCTTACACGACAAATACCATTTAGCTTAGGAAATACTCAAACTACCCTGCTGGTAAATGATGGCCAGTTATCTGTGACCAACACTTCCGGGAGTCCATGTCTTGTGAAAGGTGCATGCAGTTTTTCCAATTGTCATCCCCGTGTTTGATGAATGAACTCTATGAATGCCCAGCCACTTTGTGTGTGCATCCACAATCACTAAGAACATTGAGCCCATGAAAGGACCTGCATATTTGACATGTGACTAAATCCAGGGTTTACTGGACATTCCCACGAATGTGGGGGAGCTGCTGGTGGTAATTTTGTCCTTGTTGGCATTCTGGGCGCTGCCCCACCAACACAACTATGTCTGCATGCAATCCTGGCCACCAGACATAATGTCTTGCCAACATTTTCATTTTGGAAACCCCTGGATGACCCTTGTGAGTTCAGCCAGTGTCTGGCAGTGACCTTTGTTGGGACAATTACTCTTGCTCCTCATAATAATGTGCTATCCTCTACTGTGATCTGGTCTCTCCAGGTCCAAAAAAGTTTCAGTTCTTTTTGTGACAGCCCTTTGGCTTCTCCCATCACTACCAGCTATTTCAGTTTTGCCAGCACTGGATCTTTCTGCATCTAAAATTTGATATTGTCAGCTGTGTCTGGAAGTGCATGTAGAAAATTTAAAGCTACTACAGACTCTTCCAGTGGTGGCTCAATGCATCTGCATTTGCTACTTGGCCTAATTATACACACTTAGTATTAGAACCCACTGCTGAATTCAGCCTGAAGCTATGGTACTGCCTTGTTCTCTTTAAGTAGACCTAACAGGGGATTATGGTCCACTATTATTACAAATTTACATCCATAAAGGTATTGGTGGAACTTCCTGACTCTAAAATAACCACCAAACCTTCTTTCCCTATCTGCATTAGCTAAAGTGCTAGATGCTTACACGATTGGGCATTCCTCTCCATTGGGCCACCTATGAGCTAATACTATTACGATGCCATAAGGGGGGGCATTGTATGTTAATATCAGATCTTGCTTGGGACCATAGTGTGCCAACATCTTAGAGGATGATGGCTGGTGCTTCAGTTCCTTGAAAACTATGGCTTGGGCTCTGTGACCATTTCCAAGGCTGACATTTTTATAAGAATGGATGCAAATGTGGCAGGATAGAGACCAGTTTATGTATGAACTTTCCGTAATAGTTCATTAGTCCAAGCAAAGACCTAAGCTCTGGTACAGATGTGGGAGCCGGGGTACCTTTGATTGCCCTCACTTTATCTTCCAATGGGTGTAACCCAGTTTAGTCAACCCTGTAGCCCAAGTAGGTCACTTGACGGTGCCTGAAACACACATTTTTCCCTTCTAAGGGGTATGCCCGCCTGCGAGAAATGTCCAAAGGACAATGTCAAAGTTCTCTAAGTGCTCTTTATTGGCCCAGTCATTAGCAGGTCATCTAGATAAATGGCAATCTGGCGTAGACCTTGCAAAACGTTCTTCATTGTCTACTGAAAAATTGCACAGGCTGATGATACCCTAAAACCCACTCTCATTGCCAGTGAAACAACTCCACAGAGGCCATCACCAAATCACCCTTTATTTACACATGGATAGTCCTCTACATTGATCCAACTTCCTCTAAGCCAGCTGTCAAATTGAACAGAACCTCTGACACTCCCGTTTATATTCTGTCAGCCAGGGCTCCCTAATTTAGCCAAATTAACAGACCCAATCAGGGAAATTATATTCTATGTGGTCCTTGTTATAATCACTTCAGATGGAATTGATAACTTGCCTGGAATTTAAAAGGATTTTTAAAAAAAATTATTTGAACTAGCTTGAATTACACTTGTTTTCTTCTTTTATCACTTTATAATTCTCGTAAAATGTGACTTGCTAATATCCTCTGATTTTGTTTTTTTCCAAATAATATCTTGTTGATTACCTGGAATATGCTGGATGCTGTATTACATCTGATTGTTGTCAACAGTTTCAGGTATAGTATAACGTTACCACATCTGGTCGAATTGACAATGGTCAGAGGGGGAA
>NC_063340.1:51300906-51305112 GCF_021869965.1 Rhincodon typus | reverse complement strand
CCTGAGCTATGTTATGGACCTGACCATGACACCTCAGAGATGTCATGTTGAACTCTCTGATGCAAACTGTCTGGTGTGATAAATTTGAAAGGATGCATGCAGGATACAACAAGCTAAGCAACCGTGTTGTATTTTGAATTGCACCCTGTGGTAATACATACTGCTGTTACTGATTGGAGTTTTCATTCCACAGTTGTGTTAGAATGTCTGGAAGGATTCCCAGTCTTTAGAATTGTATTCAGTACCAGAAAATATACAACATAGCTCATATGTAACAACTGTTTCATTAATGCCCAATCATATTTTTAATTTGCACAATTATCTTTGATAAATTCATTTAGATAAAGTCATCATTTGGATATGGATAGCATTACTAATCTTGTTATTTTTATTTTAGGATATCGATGCAGTGATAGAGCAAGCGAAAGAGGTATAGTGTTCATTTATTTCAATTAATCAATTCTCAGAATAAATAAAACACTGATAAATGTGTTTGTTTGCATGTAATCATCAAAATACAAATATTTTTAAATTGGTATTGCTGGTTTTAGGGCTATAACTACTAGTCAGAAATTCCTCCAAACTGCTGTGGCTATAATGTGTAACTTCTTGGGAAAGGTAGTTGCAATCCTGTTTACACATGCAATAGAGCTTTCACTGCACTTCTGGTGAAATTACAAGAAAGTTTGAGCATTTCTAAACAAATTCTATACTTATCTTTTAAATACCAATTTTACCCCATCTGGACCAATATTTTCAAATTGGACGGTCTGATGAGAATGCAACCATGTGTTTCTGACTATATGTAGTCTGGCTGTTTCACAGAAAGCCATATTAAACAATGTAACAGACTCAGTTTCATAACTGACACTCCTTAGCTGATGTGGTGTAACATGTGACAAGGTGGGTTATCACCTTAGCTTTCATTCTTGATAATGATGCAGCTTTTAGTTAGAGCTAAGCAACAGTGTTCTATTTTGAATTGCACCCTGTGGTAATACATACTGCTGTTACTGTTTTGAGTACGATAATCTAGTGCAGCAATTTTTGATCTTCACAGGCTGGACTTCTAGCTCTTGTGGCAGTAACGGAGCATTCTGGAGAATTTGAAAGGCTTGTAGAACTTTCAGATAGGTAGGTACACCATATCTTCTCCACAGTTATTTGTAAAATATCCAAACCCTAAAGCAATCTAATCAGTCAGTGGTAAGGGTATCATGTATTGTATTATTGACTTATCCAGATTTGGTGGATCTTCGGTTTTACTCAGAATAGTGCAGAAATAGTTGACTCTAACTGAGATTTTAGCAGAGGTACTAATTTTAGCTTTATTATTATTACTTAGCTGAGAATGGGGTAAGTAAAACAAATTGCAATCAAGCAATTCATAGGAACAGAAGTAAGCTGTTTAGCCCCCTGAACCTGTCCTGTCATTCAATGAGATCGTGGCTGATCTGTGGCCCAAGTCCATATACCTGCCTTTGGCCCATTTCCATTAATATATTTGCTTAACAAAAAAATTATCTATTTCAGATTTAAAATCTAGCATCAACTGCCAGTTATGAAGAGTTCCAAACATCTATCACCCTTGTGTGTAAAAGTGCTTCTAATATCTCTCCTAAATAATGTGGCCTTAATTCTTCTTTAGATTATGTGCCCTAGTTCTAGAATCTCCAACCAGTGGAAATAGTTTATCTTTATCTACTCTGTCTTGTCTTGTTAATATTTTGAAGACTTTGATCAGATCACCTCTTATCCTTCTAAATTCTAGAGAAAACGGGCCTAATTTGTACAATCTGTCCTCATAAGTTAGCCACTGAAATACAGGCATCATTCTAAACCTATGTTGTACTCACCCCAAGGCCTTTTTGAGGTGTGGGACACAGATCTGCTCACAGGACTTCAAATGGGGTCTAACCAGAGTCCTAAAAGAAAGCGGTATATGGACATTGGATTAAAGTGTAAGCGTCCTCTTAGCTAAGCTGCACATGACCTTCACATGAAGAATGGACTCTTCACTGAGAAACTAGAGCATTCTACCACCTGTATCTGTAAATTTCAATTTGAGTCAGACCCATTTGAAGTGATACTGTTTAAATGGAGCAGGAAAAACCTTTAGTCTGAAACTGTTAAAGTGATAAATGTGTCACATGGTTCAATTTTGTGTTTTTACAGTTAATAGAAGGCTTCCACAATTTATATTTTCAAAGGACTCAGATGCCTGGACAAAACTAACTACAAATCATCTATTCTGCTCAAAACTCCTGATTTGAAAGACCAATAGAGTGCGGCATGCAACCATTTGGGGAACAGTTAGATTCAAAAGAAATCATTTGTGCAAATAATAGTATCTTACCATATGTGAACCATTATTGAATATTACATCTTCAGTATTAAAATTGCAATGTAATTGAATGCCAAACCCATCAAAATTTGACCTTCAATACAGTACCCGCACCTTTGGCCATGCTTTTAGTTGCCCAAATTTCTCTCCTTCATCTCTCAGTCGGGCTTTCAGCTGCCTAAACTTTTCTCCCTAATCTCTCAGACATGCCTGTCCTCTTTGCAGTCCTACTAAAAATCCACCTTTTGTCACGAAGCTTTTTGGTAGTCCATCCATTTTTTTTCAAATACAATACTATAAATCACCTTGGGACATTTTCTACTGTAAAGATTCAACGTAAGTGCTAGTTGTTCTTGTAATATTTAGTTTCCTAGTCATGAAATATTTGAGTGAAAGCATGCAAATTTAAATTTAAATGATCTCCTTAAAAATTCTGCAAAGACTTAAATATGTTGCATGTCACATCAACATGATCAAAATTTCTGTTTCAAACCAACTTATGAAACCAGGTTAAGGCTATATCATGTAGATTAATAGTAAGTAACATAAGAGTGCCAAAACAGCAAAATGACCTACTTGATAGAAGGATTGTTACACTATTTCAATTGATGATTCAAGTGTAAAGTGTCTTCTTTTAGAACTGCATCTTGACGAGCTCTAATATTTTGGAACAAAGACAGCTATTTAGAGCAATCTAGCAAAATCTGGAACCAATTTTATGAGAGAACTATTTAAACTAGCACATAACAACTATTTCAAAAGTCATAGTTTTGAAAAAATATGTAACAATATTTTACATATTTTCTGCTTTCTTTAACTACATTTTCCCTCTTGAAGGTGCTGACACTTTGAGACACTAGTCTTTTGAATGTTTTTCCTTTTTTTTTTGCAGCTTATTTAATCAGATTCATTGAAAGGTTGAATGTTCAAAGCGAGCTAGTCACAACAGCAATGAACTTCAGTTTAAAAATAACTGCCACATCACTGAAACGAAACATCATAGATTAACTATTTCATGTATTGATTGTCTTTTAGAATTTCCATGTTAATTAACTGAGTCAAATGAATTTGCTAGCTTCTTTGTGATTTCATTGCCATATCACAGCAGGGTGTCAAATTCCTCACTGCAGAGTAAAAATTGGGTAGCTTCCATTAAGGACAGCTAATCACACGAATTTTGGTCAGTGAGTTGAAAGTCTATGCTGAATTCCTTACAGTTACTAGTTAACAATCAGGAGGACAACTGCAAATTTCTACTCTTCTAGAAAGAACATTGGTACTAATCATTGTTCTTGAGGGCAATCATAGTGTTTTCACAATTAATTGGTTTGGGATGCTTTAAAAACACAGATCATGGTTGAATTTTACATTGAGGAATGAGGTCCTTGAGTGCTAGAATCAGTAATAAGCCCACTTGAGCATGGCTAGTTAGCCATTGGAGAGGATGCCCATCTCAGAACGCCAGCCAGTCAAACTCACCAGGAGTACTGCCTGCTTCTGGGACAACAGTCAGGGAGCAATATGAAATCCAGACGAGGTACGATTTGCCGAGACCGGGTTGTGGACCTTGGCAATGGATTTGGGTAATCAGGATCAACATGGTGAGATATACAGGGAAAACATGAATTGAGGAAGGAGGTGACTGAAATACATTAGGGTTGAGGACTTCCAATGAGCACATTGTGGGATGGGAATGCTGGTATCAAAAGTTTTTCCTCGATAAAATGTGACTACAACAACAACTCAAGAAGGTCAGTACCATCCAGGATAACAAGGTGTAGAGCTGGATGAACACAGCAGGCCAAGCAGCATCATAGGAGCAGGAAGGCTGACGTTTCGGGCCTAGATCCTTCATCAGAAAG
>NC_063340.1:51280112-51300506 GCF_021869965.1 Rhincodon typus | reverse complement strand
CTTTCTGATGAAGGATCTAGGCCCGAAACGTCAGCCTTCCTGCTCCTATGATGCTGCTTGGCCTGCTGTGTTCATCCAGCTGTACACCTTGTTATCTCAGATTTTCCAGCATCTGCAGTTCCTACTATCTCTGATACCATCCAGGATAAACCAGGTCTGATAGTAACACTTTAAATACTTAAACCCTACACCATTGTCTCACTATAGCAACAGTGTGTACAGTCTACATGTAACTTCAACAGCTCACCAAGGCTCCTAAGACAGGCCTTCCATACCTTTTGACCTCTAGCACCTAGATGGACAATAGTAGCCTATAAATGGGAACATCACCACCTGCAAGTTCCCTCCAAGCCACACGTGACCCTGACTTGTCAGTATATTATTGTTCCTTCACCATTGCTGGGTAAAATTCCTGGAACTCTTATCCTTAACAATTTTTTGTGCAGAACAGTGAATGTACCAAAACCACATGGACTGCAGCAGTTCAATAAGCACTGTCAACACCCAACTTCTCTCGGACAATTAGGCATTGGTAATAACCTGTGAATGAATGTTTTAAAAAACTAGTATACATTTGCCTACAATTTAGTGCTGTTGTTGTCCAGCACCAACTGACCTCCTTCTGAGGAACCAGCACCAACTTGATTCACTCTGCATAGTATCAGGAATGATTGAAGGCACTGGATAGCGCAAAGGCTGTGAACCCTGACAACATTCTGGTGAGAGTACATTGAATGGGGCTACAGAGCTAGCAATGCTTCCATTCAAGCTGTTCCACTATAGCCATAACACAGGCATCTACTCAATAGTGTGGAAAATTGCACAGGTATCCTTGAAAAACAGGGCAAAACTCATCGTTAGTTGGAGACATTCTCAGTACAAAGCAAGATAGTTGTAGTTGTTGGAGATCAATCAAGAATATTGTTGCAGGAGTTTCTCGGGCTAATATCCTGGGCACAACCATCTTCAGTTACTTCATCAATGATCTTCCTGCCGTCATAAGGTCAGAAGTGAGGATGTTTGCTGATCGTTGCACAGTGCTTGATTGGCACTTCATCCATCACCTTCAACATTTTTTACTACCTTCACCACTGACACAGCGGCAGCAATGTGTCCCATCTGTACAGTGCACCACAGTAATTCATCAAGCCTCTTCTGATGACAACACCTTCCAAACCTGTGACCTCTGCCACTTGGATGAGCAATGACAGCTGATGTTTCACTTGAAAGTTTTCCTCACAATTTTGACTTGAAACTTGATCACTGTTCCATCACTGTCACTGTGTCAAAATTCTGAAATTTCCTTCTGAACAGTATTGTGGATCCCTACACCCCAGAAACTGCAGCGATTCAAGAAGGCAACTAATCATCTCCTCCTCCAAGGCAATTAAGAATGAACAATAAGTTCATGGCTGGCCAGTGATGCCCACATTCCATGAACAAATAGAAAAAGCTTTTCATCATTTTCAGTCTCCCAATATAATGATTAATAGGTTGCTCTACAAATTCCCCTCCACCCTGTGTTATCATGAATACCACATTTATGTGTATGGTGTTAAATTAATGGTGTGATCTAATCTCTCAGATACTTTCAAATGTTCTTTTACAGTTTCATTGTCTCATAGTTCCTCCCTACCCCATGTTACCACCAGTCCCACATTTTTATACCAGGCGCCTATCTAATTGTCTCCCCTAATGCCACAATTATAGTTAATTCTTTTATTGTTTTTCAGTCTTATAATTCATCCCACTGTATGTTATTCCCAATTGCATATTTTGTTATTTGCTCAATTTGCAGATGTAAACATTGACTCAAGTTCTTGTTTGACTATTCTAACTTCCGTGCAAAGAACAGCGCATATTGGTCATATCTGAACTTAGTGATGTTGATTGTTCAGAAACCTATATCATCGCTGTTAACAAATCCAGTTACTAAATCTAACAAAAAAATCTTAATATGATCTTAGTGGATACTTGGCCTGGTCAAAGGAGAAAAATTGCTTCTTTGATTTCAGACAAGAAAGAAATTTACTGATATGGTGAGTCAGGCAGAAGATTTTTGTGATATTCTGGCCGATTTTCCTGGCTGATATAATTTGTGTGCCATGATTACATTTCAAAATTTGGATGACTTTAGTTTGAACAGAAACAAATAGTATAATTGAATGGGTGAAAGCCCTGTGTGATGTGTATTGAACTAGAGATCGAAAGCAGTCAGATTTGATTGCTGGTTTATGATAAGTCATTGATTTAAACCAGAATGACAGTGAAACTAGTATTCCCAGGGTAGAAAGGAAGTATCTGATTTCTGCTGGAAAAACATTCATAAATAAATGTTGGGAGAGAACAGGACCAAACTTAGTTCTGATGCTCCTCTTCTAAACCTCACTGATAAATATTTCATATAAATGATTTTCATGGGCTGTAAACAGTCTGAACAAGTTTTCAAGCAGACTTAAAGGTTTTGAACTAACTTGTGTTTGTGAAAAACAAATGAAATAATTTGGCTTATTGTTAATATCTCTGACAGTTTTTATTTATTTATTTGAAGGATATTCCACTGTTGTTTCATAAGATATATTTTTTTAATGAAAGTACTAAAGCAGTTAAAACTAATTTTTATTATTTCTAATCATTCTTTCTGCCCATTCTTTCCAACATTAATCATATATCTATGGTATCGATCTTTTCGTGGTTGCAAACATCAATGATTACTGTTTTGGACAGCTTGTTCTCACAATTTCTTCATGTGCTGTTCCATTCTGTTGGCTGCCGTTTTGCACATTTTATGAAATTACATGTAGATTCACACTAACCTGTTAGGAAGATAGTACTTTCTCTTCAGTGCAGATAAAACCACCCATATGTTTCTGTCAGAACTTGCACGGTATTGAACAATGTCTGAAAAATATTTAAACTTGTACTGACTTGACGTGATTAACATTGCAAACAGATATAGTCACAGAACTTGTGTTGTTAAAATTACATTGTAGAAAAGTGAAGTAGGGAAACACCAGAAGAGAGAAAGCACTCCAAGCTTGCTTTTAACACCAAGATCAAAGTAGTCCTGTCTATTCATGGTGACACATCATTAATCATTTCTACTTTTCAGGTATATACCATATTACTATATGATCTGTAGACTCTCAGTATTTGATGGATTTTAAATTAGATGGCATCCAAGGTAAAGAAAACAGGTGCTTTCTAATAAATAATTTGCACCCAACATGACACTGCAGACTTATGCATTGACATGGTCAAACTTGTATCACATAGAGTAGTTGAGGCATTAACCATAGTTGCATTTAAGACAACACTGGGTTAATGCATAGGAGAGACCTCAATAGAAGAAAACCTTGATAGAGGAAAATTAGGTAAGATGGGAAAAGACTCATGTGAAGTATAAACACTGGCATAGACCAGTTAGGCTGAATGATCTGTTTTTGTGCTGTTAATTCTAGGTAACAATTCAATCATATGGAAGATTCACTCTTTGAATTAACCTGCAAATAATAGTGAACAACAGAACTCTGAGGTATTGTGTGACTGTTCTTGACTGGCCTGATAATACTGTTATAAAAAAAGATCATGTTTGAAACCGGCTAAACAACAGTTAGCTCTGTAAAAGTGCATTAAATGCAGGTTATGCCACTGTGAAGATTTCATGACTGAAACTGCTAAAAAACAGGAATATAATATTCCTTTTATTAACCTTCTTTGCTTCCTTTACATAGCTTATATTTCTCATTGACAAAATAACATTGAACATTTATTTTCAGATACTCAGGATTTGTGCTACCATGTCTTGGTGTTCATCCAGTGCAAGAAAATCCACCACAAGGACAGCGTGCAGCCACTTTGCAGGTAATCTCAAGGCAAAAACCTGTGTCATCTTTCAAGATTTAAGTGTGGAGTTTCATTGCTTTAGGTTTTGAATTGTTTTTGATAATATTAAAGATATCAGTTTTAAATTTAGAAAATTTTTTCTGTCTTTTTCCCTCTCTTAATCAGATCTTTATTTTTCTCACTTTTTTTTTGTCTGTTGTGATTTTTGAATTCATCAAATTGAATTCACCTTCCTCTGTAATCCTCCTGTTCATTTCTCAATCTTTTTATTTCATTGATACATGAATCACAAGAAGTTAGAATGCATATTAAGCAAGTGATTAGGATAGCAACTAGAATGTTGGCATTTATTGCAAGGAGAATGGAATATAAAGGTAGGAATGTTTTACCCAGTCTTGGCGAGACCACATCTGGGATAAGGTGTACAGTTTCAATCTCCTTATCTGGAAAAGAATATAATTGTTTTAAGAGCAGTTCAGAGAAGGTTCACAGGACTTGTTTCTGGGACGAAAGGCTTATCTTATAAAGATGGATTCATAGGTTGGGCCAATCCCGTTTGGATTTTAATAGAAGGAGAGATAATTTTCTTGAAACAAAGAAGATCCTGAGATGACTTGATCAGGTCGATACTGAGAGGATGTTTTCTCTTGTGGGTGACTAGAACTAGAGGATACAGTTTAATAATAAAAAGTCTCTTAGGACTAAGATTAGGAGAATTCTTTTTCTCTCTGGGGGTCATTAGTCTGTGGAATTCTCATTAGAAATTAGTGGAAGATAGGTCATTGAATTTATTCAAGACTGAGTTTGACAAATTTTGATTGGCAAGTGATTCAGAGTTATGGAAGAGGAGTAGGCAGAAAAGTAGAATTGAGACTCAGATTTATCATGATCTTATCAAATGGCAAAACACGCTTGAAGGATAAAATGCTCTACTCCTGTTCCTATGTGTTGTTTCTGAGATGTACTCTTTGCTCTGATGTTTGATAATGTCCTAAATGCCCTATTGCCCAAGTTGTGGTCATGCTATCAGAAGGTTCGTAGGCAAAATATATAAAACCTAGCAGTACAATTATAAGCCTAACTAATGGGCACACCATGAGATGCTGTTTGTACAAAATCCCATCCTTTGTCCTTGTGTTTGGTCAAAAACAAGCATTGATCTCATCTGTTCATTTTGGCTTGTTTGCTTCTATTTATCAAACTCATTTTCTCTCCTCCAGGATTTGCAGACTGCACTTCCACTAATAGAAAAATATAAAGAATATTTACTGGCAATTGGAGAGGTAATTTCATTTCAATATTTCAGATTTTCTATACTATTCATGAAACCTAGATCTTGGCAACAAGGAAAATCAGACAAAATCTATATTGTAGAGGTAAGAAATAAAAAGGGAAAGACAACATTGATGAGTCTAGTCTGTATGAACCCCAACAGTAGCTGGACGGTGGGACAGAGAAGAAATCAGGAGAATACAAAGGGCATGTAATAAATGCAGTACAGTAATCATGGGTGACTTTAATCTTTATGGAGATTGGGGTAGTCTGACTGGCAGAGGCAGCCATGAAGAAGAATTCATGGAGTGTATTTGGGACAGTTTCCTAGAACAATATGTTCCAACCATTGATCAGGCTGTTTTGGATCTGGTGATGCATAATTAGGCAGGTTTAATAAATGATGTCGGAATAAAAGAAGCAGTTGATCATAGTATGGCAGAATTTAGCATTGAGGGAGAGATTTGGATCAGAAACAACTGTGTTTAAATTAAATAAGGGTAATTATAAAGGAATGAGGGCCGAGTTGGCTGGAGTAGCTTAGCAGCAAAGATAGTTGAGGAACAATGGCAGACATTTAAGAAAATGATTAATGGCTTACAACAAAGATATATCCCAGCGAGGAAGAAGGACTCTATGAAAGGGATAAGCTAACCATGGTTAACCAGAGCAGTCAAAGAAAGCATCAAATTGAAAGAAAAAGCAATGTGGCAAAGATTAGTGGTAAGCCAGAGGATTGGGAAAGTTAAAAACCAAAATAAGACAACGAAAATAAGGGACAAAATAAACTTTGAAGGTAACCTTGCAAGCACTATCAAAACAGAAACATCCTTTAAATACACGAAGAGAGAAGCTAAAGTGAACATAGGCCCCTTAGAGAACAAAGCTGAGGAAATAATAATGGGGAATCATGAAACAAATATTCTGTATCAGTCTTCACAGTAGAAGACAAAAATGGCATTCTAACATTACTGAGGGGCAAAAAGAGGAGAGGAAATAAATACAATAACTATCATTCAAGAAAAATCACTAGGCAAACTAACTATAGATTGATAGGTGTCCTGGACCTGATGGGATACATCTACGATATTAAAGGATCTAAGTACAGAGATAGTGGATGCACTGGTAGTAATCTTTCAAGAATCCTTAAATGCTGGAAGAGTCCCAGTTGACTGGAAAACTGCCAATGTAATACCTTCATTTAAAAAGCAAAGGAGGCAAAAAACAGATTAACAATAAGCCAGTTAGTTGAACGTCTGTTCGAAAAATAT
Organism: Rhincodon typus; assembly: GCF_021869965.1. Classification (NCBI taxonomy): domain Eukaryota; kingdom Metazoa; phylum Chordata; class Chondrichthyes; order Orectolobiformes; family Rhincodontidae; genus Rhincodon; species Rhincodon typus. The sequence continues at coordinate 51,294,117 of NC_063340.1, read as the reverse complement.
TAGAATCCATTATAAAGGATGTAATAGCAGAATACTATCACCTGCAAGATTCCCTCCACACCACTCATCATTCTCTTTTGAAACAATATTTACTGTCGCTGGGTCGATATCCTGAATTCCCTTCTTCATAGCATTATGGATATTCCTACAACCTGAAGACTCCAGCAATTCAAGAAAGCAGCTCACCATCACCTTCACTAAGATAATGGATAGGCAATAAATGCTGTGCTGTCCAGTGATGTCCATGCCTCATGAATGAATAAAGTAAAAGTAAAACATACAGACCATACCTGAGTAAATCATACAGGCCAGATTCACTGGTGATTTACTTCAGAATAATTTTCTACAGCATCTTCAAATTATGTATGTAATTTGATTGTGTAATCCCATTGTGTAAATTTTATAGTCCTGTAATTTTAGGTCTTGAGACAACTGGATTTTGTTTTTGAAAAAGTGAGGTATTTTCATAAGTTGACATTTTGACGTGCTAAATGACATGCTACATATGCTGGAGAAGAGCAAATTGAATTTGGATCTTTGGATCCCATTGAGGTTTTTTTGTCATTTTAGTTCTTTAATAATCTAATTGATAGCAATTAGTGGTTATGATTATTCAATAACTCCATTATCATTGTATCATTGCAATTGATGGGATAGTAGAAAGCTAACTAGATGGATCAAAATCCTTTGACAACAAACAATTTCTATTTTTCTGTGAAAGCAGGACAGTGGCTTCCTTGCTTACTGATCATGATGAATAAGGCCAGGTTCTATATTTCATGGACAAAGTGTGTTTGTACATTTCGTACATCTACCCAGGCATTCACTCATTAACCAATACAGCAATTTACAAATACAGCTGTGTTATTCATTTGTATAGAGGGCTTCTTATTTATAATTTCAAGTTCCTCTGAGTATATTGCCTTCTGCTCCTTGTTATGTTCTGGCTGGAGACCGATAACTTGAAAATAAATTTTGAACTCTCAGCATTAACTGATAGAGTTCTACTATTACAACTGAGACAAGAAGAGTGCATGTCTGCTTCAGTCTTGCTACTCTACTGGTCTCACACATGCACACCAATCACAGACACCCTCATACACTCAGGCGCTGTCCCTCTCACACTTCATTCATTTGTGGGATGTGGACACCATTGGCTGGGCCAACATTTATTGCCCATCCCTAATTGCTGGTCACGTGTAGGCCAGACTGGGTAAGGATAGCAGATTTCCTTCCCTAGAGGACATTAGTGAAGCTTTCAGGAAGAAAACACTTTTGGCCATTAATGATTAATTCTTGAAAGAAAGAAGTATGTCAGGAATGTTCAGATGGCTGGCATCCTGGCAGATATCGACAAGTCGTGAAACACGTACAATTTTCTCTGGGATCTTTGCAGATCCGGAAATAGCAAGACAGATTCCCTCAAGGTTCTTAAAAGAGCAGCTCGATCAATGGTCCATGTATCATACCAGATGTACAAGAAAGGTTTTTTTTGTCAGAAACAGGAGAGCTGAGCTAACGGGAAGCTTATTTTCTTCAACAGTTTGGACACCAACTCCCCCTATACCCAAAATATTGATCAAACAGAAACCAACTCTCTGGTAGGCAGGTGGTCTCCCACAAACATGTCTAGCAATTAGCTGAAATCATATCGTTTCCTAGAAATGTCTTATGTCCAAAATGTCTTGATGTCCAAAATGAACCTTTTAGAAAAGAACAAGCCAGGTATTCATAGAACTGGAAATAAATCAATTTTTCCACAATCCTTCAAATCTCAAGTGCTCAAAAATTATTAAATATAAAGCTGCCGTAACATTAACCACAAGGTTTCGTGTTCTAAACTAAATATTTTACTCATCAACAGCTAAATAAAAGTAAGTTAAACTAACATAACATTATATTGTGTAAAAGCAAATGCTTTAGACCCCAATTTCTAAATTGTGTACTCCATGATTTACTTTAATTTCAACCCAAGAGTACCCCTACACTTTACAGGATCTTGAGGGTTCCTTCACTTCTGAGAACAAACTAAGGTGTGCCTCAGCTTTCGGGAATTGTTGACTATCCTCAGTATTCACTCGATTGCCTGAGGTATGATATTTCTTGCGTCCTTCGACTTGCTTCCAATTAGGTGACCCTTTAATTCTCCTTCAACACTGTCCATGCTTGTGGACAGCCCAGCTCAAGCAAGGGCCTCACTGCACCTTGCTTATGTCTCCAAATCAAAGATCACCCTCTGTTACTGGTCTATGGTTCCTAGCACATTGCCTTTCTGCTGGTCTGAAAGTCACTTCCAGGCTACCCAGACTCAAGTTTTCTTGTGACAAATCACGGATAAAGTCCAAAACCAAAATGTGTTACCTACAATATATCTTTGCAACATGACACACCAGGAATAGACATTTCTGCTGATTATCCCTAATTTCCCAATCTTCCCTTTGTTTGGGAAAATCACATGGATAATTTAAACCCCTACTGAGATAAGTCTAGACATCCTGTCTTCATAATAAAACTCAGAAAGCATCACCCATTGTTTAGTATTTATCACTTCTAATTCTGATCTTATTAAATAAATATAAGCCAACCTTTGAATTGCAATTGCTACCTATCTATTTATCAGTTTATTCATCTATGAGTTTTCATTTTTCACGTTTAAAAATGTTAATCCCAAAGTTGAAAGTAATATTACTAAAGTATATGAATCATGAAATTGCATATTTTTTTAATTCTCCTTTAATCTTACCCTTCATGTGAACTCTCCCACCCATTTTCACATCTATGTCCTTAGCCCTACTATCTCCCATGACCCGACATTCCCACATGTTAGTCACCCACAGGGTCATATCTGAACACTTCTTTGTATCGCTCTCTACCTCCAACCCCCTCCCAACTATACCATCTTTTGTATACACGCTTGGAAAAAAGATCTTTCCTAATTTGCTTATAACTGCATTTTCAAAAAAAAAAAACAACCCACAACTGCTCCATCATTCAAACGACCACCTCATCTCCAACGTCCACTTTCTCTCCAAAGTTTTTAGGCATATTGTCACCTGCTAAATCATGCTTTTCAGAGACTCAGTAAGTTTGAACCCTCTAGTAGGTTACCTTCAGCACCTGCCATTGTATTGAAATAGCTCTTAGCAAAGTGACAGATGTTATCCTGTGTGTTTGTGACAAAGTAAACTGTACTTTCTTGATTCTTCTCAGTATAAGTCAATACAGTTTCAAAAACAGGTAACAGGGCAGGGAGTAAAGAAACATTAAGGAATCCAACTTCAGATACAGCAGGAAATGGCAAAGCTGTAAGTATATTGATTAAACTAAAAGAGAGAAATAGCAAACAGATGAATAAACCATCAGTGCTTGAGGGACAGTTTAGAGTGTATGGCCCCAATAGCATAAAGAATAAATTAAATAAGCTGCAGGCACGAATTCAAATTGGAGATTTTGATGTCGTAGCTATTACTGAGATATGGCTGCAGCACGGTCATGATTGGGAACTAAATATGCCAGGTTATAGGTTTACAGGGCGGATAGGGAAAATGGCAGAAGGGGTGGAGTAGCCTTACTGATTAGAAACAAAACCATTTCAGTGGTGTGGGAGGCCATAATGAGGGAAAAGTATCCAGTGGAAACCTTATGGATGGAACCAAGGAATAATAAAGGATCTAAAACTGTAATAGGTGTTGCATATAGACCCTTTCGGTAGTAACTCTGAAGTACTTGATTGTATAAATGCAGAAGTTAGGCAAGTGTGTAGCAAAGCCAGTGTAGTATAAATGGGGAGTTTTGACTTGAACATAAATTGGGAGAGGTAGAAGTAGCTGTCAGAAAGGTAGTGAATTTCTGGAGTGTGTCTGGATTAGTTCCCTACAGCAACATGTCCTCAATGCAACAAAGGGGCCAGCAATATTGGATTTAGTAATGAGTAATGAGGCAGATTTAATTAGTAACCTAATTATGCATGAATTTTTATCAAATAGTGATTATAACATGATTGAGTTCAATGTAGCATTTGAAAGTGAAAAGCATGAGTCAGCTACTGGAATTTTAGATTTAGGTAAGGCAGACTTTAAGAAGGTGAGACAGACTGTCCACAGTAAACTAGGAAAATCTGCCAATGGCTAAAACAATTGAAGAATGGAGGATGTTTAAAGAAATATTTAATACAATACAGAACCAGTTTATATACCTGAAAGGGAAAGCTGTACTTCACGGGAAAAAAACCTATGCCAACTAAATAGATAAGGACAGTATACAACTAAAAGGAAGACTTCCAAAAATGGAATAAACACAGATTTGCCAAATGGGCAAGATAGAAAGACCAGCAAAGGGCCACAAAGAGGGGGAGGCGATGGCCTAGTGGTATTATCGCTGGACTGTTAATCCAGAGACCCAGATAACATTCTGGGGACCTGGGTTTGAATCCCGCCATGGCAGATGGTGGAATTTGAATTTGATAAATATCTAGAATTAAGAATCTAATGATGACCGTGAATCCATTGTCAATTGTCGTAAAAACCCATCTGGTTCACTAAAGTCCTTTAGGGAAGGAAACTGCCACTCTTACCCGGCCTGGCCTACATGTGACCCCAGACCCACAGCAACGTGGTTGACTCTTAACTGCCCTCTGGGCAATTAGGGATGGGCAATAAATGCTGCCTAGCCAGCGACGCCCTCATCCCGTGAATGAATTTTAAAAAAAGCTTGTAAGAACTACTGATAGGGATTATAAAAGGAAACCTGCAAAGAACCCTACTTTAATCATGCTTTGGGAAGAATGTTGTGAAACTGGAAAGGGTTCAGAAAAGATTTGCAAGGATGTTGCCAGGATGGAAGGGTTTGACCTTTGGGAGAGGCTGAATTGGTTGGGACTATTTTCCCTGGAGTGTCTGAGGCTGAGGGGTGACCTTATGGAGGTTTATAAAATCATGAGGGGTATGGATAGGGTGAATAGTCAAGGTCTTTTCCCTGGCATGGGGGAGTCCAAAACTAGAGGGCATAGGTTTAAGGTGAGAAGGAAAAGATTTAAAAGGGTCCCAAGGGGCAACTTTTTCATGTAGAGGATAGTGCGTGTAAGGAATGAGCTTCCAGAGGAAGTGGTGGAGGCTGGTACAATTATAACATTTAAAAGGCATCTGTATGGGAATATGAATAGGAAGGGTTTAGAGGGATGTGGGCCAAATGCTGGAAAGTGGGACTAGATTAACATAGATATCTGGTCGTCATCGATGAGTTGGACCGAAGGGTCTGTTTCCGTCCTGTACAGCCGTATGACTCTATGACCTTCCTAGTTAATTGGTTGCAGCGAGGTAATTTTAAAGGATCACATCTCTTGTGGATGCCGGACTAAATGTTTTAAAATAAGCCAATTAAACCTGGCATTTTTGAGTTAACGGAATACTGAGTTTATTAGTAACTCTCACACACAATTCAATTGAAATGAGAGGTGAGTCCAAAAAAGAAAAGTAGATGATGAGGATATTTAGCGTTTACATTGGGTGATACCAGTAGTGCTGAGTTTGGTTGGTGAAACTGTTGACCCCAGAAAACATTGAGGAGCCAAAAAGGGATTACACAGGCTGGAGAACCATGAAACCCCTCTTTGAGTCTCCAGCAGACTGTTGGGGAAACAGTCCAGGGAAACATCAAGGGGTTCTTTATCCTCAAAGGTGTTCAGAAGACAAGAGAGAGAGCAATGGGGACAACTGTCCAAATTCCAAAAAAGTCTGCAGAATCCACTCCTGCTGCAGATGATGGGGGTCAGTGTTGAGGTGGACCACCGGGAGGTGAGCAGCTGCCAAAGCTCGTTGTTTGAGTCGGAAGCCTCCAAAATAATCTTCTGGTCCAGAGTCTGCACTGTGGAGCAGGATGAGAAGTGTTCACAATGGCTCATTAATGTCACCTCAGTCTGACATCCTGAGGATCAGCAAATCCTTTTATGCCAGATTGTATGACATGAAGCCCACAGACAACGCAGCATCCCAGTCATTTCTGTCCTCTATCAGTCTGTTCTGATCAGGATGCTGTATGGGACCTTTTCAGGGGCCTTGGTAAAACTCATGTGGACTGCATCAAATGTGCTATTCTTATCAAACCTTCTTGTTATCGCTTCAAAATTTTCAATTAGATTATTCATTTATTTGCCTCAAAAATTCAAGCATGGAGCTCTTGTGATACTGTGGTCGTGTCCCTACCTCTTGGCCAGGAGGCCTGGGTTCAAGTCCCACCTGCTCCAAAGGTGTATGATAACATTTCTGAACAGGTTGATTGGAAAATATCTAAAAAGTCCATGCTGACTGTTCTTGATTAGCCAGTACCTTTTTAAAAGATTGCTAACACCAACCTTAAGGACTTTTCTCCAATAATCTGTTGTCAGTAAGATTAAGTTGATTGGCTATAATTCTCACTCAATCCTTTCTCCATCTTTTAAGCAATGGTATATTGTTAGCAGTGTTCCATTCCTCTGGCATGATTGTCCTGCAGAAAATTGGAAAATAATGCTCAAAGCAGATGATGGACGTAATAGTTGGACGTTGGTAGATTGTAGGTACCTAAAAAGTTCATAGCTAAAAGCATTAAATACTGAAGCTCAAATTTGTGAACACTCTTGTAAAGTGAAGCCACATCAGAATTGATGGACTGAAAAATATTGTTTTATCTCATTTTCCGTTGATAGATTAATATGTGTACCTTGAATGTGTAATTATGCATCAAAGATCTCATACTTTGTATTTTATTCCAGGTTGGATTGGACTTCACGCCGCGAATTGCCTGCACTGAGGCACAGAAAAATGAACAGAGAAAGGTCTTCATTGAACAGATTGAAATTGCAAAGCAACTGGATTTACCTTTGTAATGTAGAACTTTATTTCTGTGAGAACTGAGAGATGGGGTATAGGAAAGTCCAAGCTACCTGCTAACTATTCATGGCAGGAAAAGATGATTGTACAGGCTGACAATTCAAATTTATCAGCTGTTTGATATTACAACTATGTGGTTAATAGTATAATGAAACAAACTATTTATTTTTCCAAACTCTCCCATCTATTTTCTTACCACTGTTAGTAATAATGCTATAGTACTTACATTGTGCCTCATCAAGTTGCAGTTTTCTTTGAACAGATACATAATATAATCATGCCTCAGAATTTGTACGATGAAGTTGTTTGCTGAAGAAGCCAGGTATACTTTAGAGCCATAATTCCTAGTTTGAGGAATTATTAAAATTAGAGACCTCATTATACAATTTGCTGGATTCCATGCACCTCCAGCTAAAAGGTGAAGGGAACCTGTTGAGGGGAACACTGGTCACCCTGCAGCCATTAAATGGCCAATTGAACTGTGTCCCAAAGTGCTGGAGAAAAACCTGCCTTTGATTGGTTGATAGCTTCTGAAACCAGACTTTCTGATCCAGGAGTTGTAGAAGTCTCACCTTCACTTGTTAACAGATAATTGCCCTTCAGCCCTTTTGGATCAGAAGTCACACCTGAATCAGAGGCTGGGAGCTCTTCAACACTTAGGGACAGAGGTGTGCAGCATTGGATCAGGTTTTGGGGCACTGTTTGGGGACACACTGGGTCTCATGCTGGCAGGCCAAAGAAAGAGACTGGGGTTTGTGCAGGCATGGGGGATTGTCAACCTGGGATGGGGGTATTATGTTACACCAAAGGGTGACCTCTGATGGAACCAGGGACCAGTTAAGAAGGGCCGTGCCTGACCCTTCCCCATGCAAGGAAATCTGTTGGTGTGTCTGCTTGGCATGGCTTTCTTCTGCTGCCAGTTAAATCCTGGAAATGGTAGGATGAGGCACTCGAGTGAGCTTTAATTATCCATTTAGGAACTTCAGTTGGTCCACTGGCAGATGAGTTTCCTGATGCCAGCCACATCACTGGTATAATTACTTTGGCGGCATAGGCAGGAAGGTGGTGGGCAAGCTCCATTCTGCATTTTAGAGTCCTCTACCTTCAAAGTGATTGGCAGGGTGGTGATAAATGCAGCTCTTTATGATCTGCACCTTTGTGGACCAGAAATTTCTGAATTAGCCAGTTTATCCTGGGGTTCCACAAAACATCATATGGAGTGATGTACTACAGTAGTAGTTTTATTCAGCTTCAAATGCCAATACACAGGATTCTAAATTCTAAACCCATCGTAAATTGCACTGTTTAAAAGTTGTTCACCTATTTATCAAAATAGAAATAATGGTCAAAGAGGCAGTGCTTACTGAAATGTCTTGTAGAACCTTTCAGTGCATCTTAGGAGATAAAGCAGCTATTGTAAAACATAATGTTAAAGTTATTTTCAGAAAGCCTGCTCCCTATTTTATTTCAAGGTAATTATTAAATAAGATTTAAAGGCTGCATAATAGTGATGGATAGTTAAACAACTAACGGAAGAAGGAGGCCCCATGAACACCCCCATCCCTAATGTTGATGAAGCCTGCACATGAGCACAAAAGATTAAGTTAAAATGTTAGCAACCCTCTTCAGCCAGAAGGTACAAGTAGATCCATCTTGACCTCCACCTGATGCCCACACCATCATGGATGCCAAACATGGGCCAATTTGATTCACTTCACATGATATCAACAAATGGTTTAATGCAATGGATACATGGAGCAAAAGGTGTGGACCCTGATAACATCCTGGCTTAAGATCTGTGCTCCTGAACTGCCTTGTCCCTAATCAAGCTCTTCCGGCACTGCTACAATATTGGCATACATCAAGAGAAATGAAAAATTGCCCAGACAAGAACAGGATAAAACCAATCTTTCCAACTACCACTCTTATCACTGTATCAATTATTCTCAATTATAAGAAAAGTACAGAGCGATATGGCGTACTGCGCTATCAAGCACGTAATAACCTTTTCACTGACTCTGCGAGACTACCTGGCTCCAGACTTCCATAGACCAGTGGTAAACAAGATCAAAGCTGAATTCCAGAGTGCGGTGAAAGTGTTCACCCCTGATGTCAAGGCATCAAGAATCCCAAGTAAAATTGAAATGAGAGGAAATCGGGATAAAACCTTCCATTGACTGGAGTTGTTTCTAGCACAAAGAAGGATTCTTATAATTGTTGAAGACAATGTATCTCAACTTCAGAACATTGCTGCTTGAGTTCGTTAGTAATGTCCTAGGATCAGTCATTTTTGACAGCTTCATCGATTACCTTACCTCCATTATGAAGTTGGAAGTCAGGATGTCTGCTAATGCTTGCCTCGTGTTCAGTTTCATTCACTGCTCCTCAGTTAATGAAGTTGCCCATGACTATTTGCAGCAAGACCTCGACAATTTGGGCTTCAAAGTGGCAAGTGACATTCATGCTATACAAATGCCAGGCAAGATCCGGTCGAGGAGGTGTACAAGTTGGAAAATTCCCCTTCAGGGCCCAAAAAGGAATTGGATAAGTGCCTAAAAATAAATGCTGTTATAGAAGAAGTGGACTGGGGAAGTCAGACTAGCCATGTTGTTCTTGCAGTGATCTGGCATGAAGACAAATGGACACAATAAAGGCAACACGCTTGCACCTGGTAACAAGATGGAATTTCTGATGCACGACCACCTGAGTCCGCAAAGGTACAAGGACATCATTTCCAGCTGGGCAATGTGAGTCCTAGATGGGACGTGAGACATTTGTTAATTCGTAACATGACAGCTGAGCGGAGAGAGCGTAAGAGAGACAGCTCAAGAGGGAGAGGTGGTGGTAAAACCCAAGGAAAGCCACTGGAGTCTTGAGTATGTTGCGGTCAGGTGATGGGGGCTCCCACGTTCCCTCCATCTTCCCATTGTAGGTTGCTGCAGTCCTACTCCTAGCCTACATTGCAAATAAACTTTCCATTTTATAGACTAATTCTAACATCCTACCCCTGACAACACCCCCCCTAGACACTGCACCCAGGAGGTTGGAGGCCAAATCAGCTGTTATGACTGGATATGTTCCTGCACTGACCACCAGTCTTAGTTCGTATGTTGGAAGCATCTGGAGCAAATGAAGAGGCTTTCCCTTTTAAAAGTGACTTGTGGATTTATTTACATATGAACAGATGAATCAGGAGCAGAAGCTATTCAGCCTTCAAGCCTGCTCTGCCATTAAGTGAGGTCATGGTTAATCTGTTAACCTGTTTGTGCCTTATTTACTTCTCTTTTTGAAAATAAGTGCAAGTCAGTATTTCAGAGTTTGTCTGACTGCTGCAAGATGTGTGAGAGTAAAATAATGTTATTTTGTCAGTCTAAGACGTTAGTGCAAAGGATTGTATAGAAAAATAATTTACCTATTTTATCTTGACATTATTATTTAAAGTGCGTTTGATGCAGATTTTATTAGAATTGGTCAGCATAGGAGAAATTAAGGTTGAGGGAATAAGGCACCTGAAACATTATTAGTATCATGGTCCATTATTTCTCTCCCAGGCCACCATTTCCACCATTGTCTTCTCAAGTGTAATTAGGGATGGGCAATAAATGCTAGTCTTGGCAGAGAAGTCCAGAGCCAGTGAATCATTGCCTTTTAAAAATGGCTTCCTCTTGTACATGATCTACATGCTGAAGAAAGAGGAGCAATTTGAGATCGTAAGGAAAGTCAGTTTAATCATGTAGTGCCACAGGAGAGTCAGACCACTCCACCACTACAAATCCAGCATTATCTGTAAATGAAGGCTACATTCTGAGATATTTCCCAGAATCCTTATCTCAAGTTACCACTCTCTAGATAGTCCGTACATTCTCACATTCCGATCACTTAATCTGAACTATCAACAACTTCTCTTCCCCAGCACTCCTTCCAACGCTATAGCAAAAATGCTGTCCCCTCCACACTTCAGCTCAGTTCTGATGAGGAGTCGTTTAGACTGAGGATGTTCTCTTGCTCTCTCTCTCTCCCTGGTTGCAGCCTGACCTGCTGTGATCTCCAGTATTTGTTGTTTTCAGTACAGATTCCAGCAACTGCAATAATTTGCCTCTAGTCCATGCAACCTACCTCTTTCAGTATCCTTTAGTTAGCCCTCCTAATATTTCCTTCATCTCTTTTGATTAGACATATGTAGAGTCCTGTGAAGTGAATTTCTTCATTAAGTATGTTAATTAATGAAAATGTCTGTTCAATCATGAAACTTTGAGCATTATTTGACTGTCTCATCTCACAAGGATTTGTTTCCTCTCAAATTCTAAATGATCTATCTTTAAAATCCTTGTTCCTTACCTTGCTATAGCATGTGATCCTGTGATATAACACCTGTTTCCCAATGTCAGAATACAAAACCAAACACCAATTCAAATGATTTCTTACAACATCTTTCACAAGTCATCATTTGTTCTGTCACAGTGGGTATCCCTCATGGCCATTGTTATTGCAAATAATTATGGCCCTGGTGATGGAATTGACAACTTTCATTAGGTTCCCAGGTCCTGGGTGGGCATGAGAGAGCTTGACTCTGCATCGTGAGGTCCTTAGCAGGGTCTGCTGCTGCTTCTACCAGGAGATATTGGAGTGCTGTTATATGCTGGTGCCATGAGGGAATGCAGCTTACTAGGAATCTCCATTGATGCTCAGAAAGATTTTGATTTCAGGCACTTAGTCCATTAACAGACTTTGTGAAAGATAAAGTTCTTGGGAGACAGTCAATCAAATATCCTGTGAGTTCCTTTGTATCACCTACACATGCATTGAAATAACATGGAAGTTAAGTGTGTCCTATTTCATTTTGCCAGGGAATGTTGTTTGGATACATTTTTGCTGATTAGTTCTGCTTGGTTTTTACCAAGAAAGTGCTGATAAATCAGTGGCAATTAAATCATCTGATGTAAAGCCACATACACTGAGAAAGCATTGACATTGCAACGCATCCAGTGATTTTTGGCGCAGTCATTATGATTGATGTTAACCCAGCGCTCGATATACTTAATTCAATTTTGAAGATCATAGGGGTGATTTTGACTTTGGAAAAATCAAAAGTGATGGTCTAATACCTGTTTTCCATTGTCTCTAAACTCAAATTTACAGCACATAATCAAAGTTACCATGAGGTGTTCATTTCAAATGGCTGCTTCCAAAGTAATGGTGCCTGCAACATTGGTGGAAGCTTATAGCACCACTGTAAAATGTTTGAATTTAATTTGGCAGTGTTTCCTATCATGCATTTCTCCAGGATATGATGATTTCCAGCCTGGGCATTAAAAGAAATAGATAAGAAATTTGCAGATGCCTTAATAATAATCTTGAAAAGATGCCTTGATTTCAGAATTGTGCCATTGGGTTGAAAAAATTGCCAACATTTCCCCATTATCAAAGAAACATGAGAAAGAGGATCAACTAACTACAAGTCTGTTTGTCTAACATCAGTTGTGGAGAAGATATAAGAATCTGTCATTAGGAACAGAGTGATTGGGCACTTGAGAAGATTTGAGTGGGCTAGAGATAGCATGGATTTCTAATGAGTAAATTGTATCTGACTGATTTTATTAATTTTTTTAATGTTATTAAAGTGGTAGGGAAGGCTTGGCCATCGATCCTATCTGTATGAAGTTTCAGAAGGCACTTGATAACGGCACAGAGAAAAGTTTTATGAGCAAAACTGAAAGCATACCAGATTGCTGGTAGCCACTCCATATCTTGGAAATTGGTTAGGATGTAGGAGAGAGAGAGCAGAAATAACAGTTGGTTATTCTGATTGGTGAGTTGCAACATATGGTGTTTCCTGGGGATGTATATTGCACAATGATTTGGATGAACTGATAAAAACATATATCAAAGTTTGCAGGTGACATTTCAATTGGGAGAAAAAATAAGTAGTACAGTTGACAGCAGGAAACTAAATAGTGAATAGAAAAAATGAATGGGCAGAACTGTGACAAATGGGATTCATTGTGGGAGTACGTCCTGTTTGATTCTTAAGAGACAAAATGATATTTTCTACATCCTAACCAATTGTAAAAAAACTCTAAGGACTCTAGAGAAGTAGAGATTTGAATGTCCTTGCATAGAAATCACTGCAACTTTTTGAATAGAATCAAAAAGATTATTGGAATCTTGGCCTTTATTTCAGGGGTCTTGAATACAAATGAGTATAAGTTATGGTTAAGTTATGCAGAGCTTTGGGCATATCCCATGTGCAGTAATTCAGTCAGCTTTAGGCACTTCACAGCAGGAATAAGATGTCAGCCTTGTTGGGGATGTAAGGCAATACTAATACTAAGGCAATAAATGTTAATTTACAAGGTTGTATAAACTTTTCTTATATTTGCTTTACTGTTGAAGAATGAGAGGTGATCGAATGTTGGCTGAATTTTCTGAGGAATGGCAATATCACATGTTACCACTCCACCCCTTTTTTACAAAAGGAGGGAGCTCTATATTACTGACAGGAGATTCCGAACAGGGCTCCTTCAGGAATACGGAGTTGTATTTCCATTCTGACAGTTTTCTCATAATGCAGAACTGTCAAGGGAAGGCAAACCATGCCCTCCTCCTTCCCCTTTTACAAAGCAGTCATCTGTAGTATTCTAAGGTTAAAATGTTCGGGATCACAGACAGCCACTTTGACAGCTGTTGTAAAATGGTAAATTCAGAAGGTAAGTGTGAGGTTAGGTGCCCGGAGAGTAGGGCACCATATGGGTAGGGGATAGGGTAAGAAGTAAGGAAGGTGCTAGTGTGCCGTGTAAAAAGGGTGCCAACAGGATAAGTTGCCTTCTGGATAGCGGGTATAGGTGCAAGAAGGTAGGGTAGCAGGTGGGCAGGATACCATCGGTAGGGTTTAGAGTGGAAGAAGGTAGGGATCTAGGTAACTGATGGAGTGTTTAGAGTCAGTCAAAGTGGGTGGGAGAAGTCACATCCAGCAGGGGAGGGTGGCCAATCAGGTCAGGAGTGGGGGAAAGCAATTCAGGTCCTAGGGAGCAGAGGCAGATTGGATCCAGAGCAGGGAAAGGACAGCCATACGAGGTGTAGGGCAATCAGATCTGGAACAGATGACTTGGATCAGCTCCCAGGGGATGAAGGAGGTCTGG
>NC_063340.1:51276033-51279612 GCF_021869965.1 Rhincodon typus | reverse complement strand
TCATGGTGTCTCACCAATGCGTTGACTACATACTATAACTAGTCAATTTTCTGCCTGAGGATAGTGGTGAACTACAGTGAAGTGCTGTTTTGGTGGCCACAGTTAGCTGACAGAATAATGATGAAGCTTGGACCTGAAAATTGTTGGGGCTGTCAATTTAGGTGGGCATCCTTGTTGGTATTGTGTTGGTTTGGTGCCCAAGCCAGAAGTTTAACTTTTCTTTTGTCTGTAAATTTTAGCAAAAAAGACTGATGTCAGTTAAAGGTTCTATAGTGATAGAAAGTGTTGTTAACAGGCTATTCACCATTGTTTAACTCTGCTCAAAGTATTTCTACTCTTTCAAAAATGGATTAACAACCAACAGCTAATAGAAAAAATGTACTTTTTGCTTTAGAGTGCTCTTGTGGAAAACTTTGGATGAATGACATGACCAAAAATTACCACAGCTTGTTGGAGCAGAAACAGTTTTCTGAGCTTAGTGGAGGAGAAGGACTGCACGATCAAGTATACTCCGTACAGGATAGACTGAGACTGAGAATACCTTGTTCATAAACACCTGCAGGGACAGTCCATCATCCACTCTATTGTATCCATAGCAGCAAAGGTCAATGATTTCCCTCAGATTTTATGCCACAGAATACATCAAAACATCCATGTGTGATTATCACAGGTGTCAGCTGCTTCCTGTGCACTGTTCCATTAAGAAGGTAACTGTTTCACCATAGATTCACCTAAATTAATATAAAGCAAAAGCAGCCTCAACAATTATTGGCTTTATGCAGGTAGATATTTCTGATTACACAAACAGCAATATGATGGTTCTGAGATTTTTGTTTTACACATTTCAGTGTGCCTTTGGAATTGGGATCGAAATTAATTGAAACCCACTTCTTGAACTGACCATCCTTCACTGATTAAACTTTTCTGTTGTTTTCTGCAGTCAGCATTGCATCTTGCTCATCCCCAGCAATGGAAGTCATGGCCTGAAAACTCTGGGCTTGCTGCACACCCCATGCATCTTGAGAGGTCCTGTGGTTGCAAACTGACCTCATTGCTCTATCCTCCGTGCCAGCTTGCTGCTGCTCCTGGGCTTACCACTGGCTGTACTCCTCCTCCATCGGAGTTCGCCTTCTTAGGTAGGCAACTGAAGTGACCGACAGTGGCACCAGTGGCAGGGCCATCATTCTCTGGGGAAAGAACCAAAACAAATTTTTTTTTGGTGAATTTGGTAAGTTTGGAGGCTGAATATTGATGAAGTGATTGTGACGTTAAGAAGACATTTAACAAGTATTAAATCCCGTCAACTGGCATCTTGCCACTACCTACTGAGAATTTCACCACCCTGCTTGTGGAATCCATAAAAGATGTACCAAGATGATCTCAATATCAAGATAGGCCTCACTGGACTCCTTGTTCAACTCTGCCACACATCTCTCCAAAGCCAACATCACCCAGACCCCTATAAGATTCCACCCATTGGTTTTAAGGACTGGATCATTTCACTGTGTAAAATGACTGCCATATTTGTTTACATTCATATATTTTCTGGAGATTTAACAAGCAATACAATTGATTCGTAATTGCCTTCTGAAATGGTGGAGCCATTCCGTTCAAGGGCATTTTCAGATGGGTAACAAATAAAGCTAACTTTATGGTCTTATGGTGCAATGGTACTATCCATACCTCTGGGCCAGAAGGTCCAGATTTAAGTTCCAACTCAGGATGTCATGGCCATGGAGTTATCTAATTATGTAATATTACACTGATGTTAAAAAAAATGCTGATCTTGCCAGTGATGCAATGAAAGAATAAAGAAAACTTTATAAATGCATCTTTTTTTCGTTAGGCACAAACCATAACATAGAATCATAGAGTAATACAGCATGGAAACAAATGCTTTGGTCCAACTTGTACGTGCCAACCAGATATCCTAAACTGATCTAGTCCCATTTGTCAGCATTTGGCCCATATACGTCAATATCCTTCCTATTCTGTACCCCGCCCCATGTTGCCTTTCCAATATTGTAATTGTACCACCTCCATCACCTCCTCTGGCAGCTCATTCCTTACATGCACCTCCCTCTGTGTAAAAAAGTTGCCCCTTGGGTCCCTTTTAAATCTTTCCCCTCTCACTTTAAACCTATGCCCTCTAGTTTTGGACTCCCCTACCCCAGGAAATAGACCCTGGCTATTCACCCTATTCATACCCCTCATAATTTTATAAACCTCTATAAGGTCACCCCTCAGCTTCCTGATGTATGTGGACCCTCCTCCTCCAATGAGTTGTTTAATTGTCCACCACCATTCACAACTGGATGTGGCTGAACTGCAGACTTTATATTTGAGCCATTGTCACTTAGCTGTGTCTGTCATTTACTGCGTATGCTGTTTGGTACTCAAATAGTCTGTTTGATAACGTCATCAGGTTGACACCTCATTTTTAGGTATCCCTGGTGCCACTTCTGGCATGCTCTCTTGCACTCTTCATTGAACCAGGGTTGATCTCCTGGCTTGATAATAATAGTTGAGTGGGGGATATGCTAGGCCATAAGGTTGCAGATTGTACTGGTCTACAATTCTGCTGCTGTTGATGGCCCACAGCTTATGGATCCCCAGACTTGAGTTGCTAGATCTGTTCGAAGTCTGTCTAATTTAGCACAGCAATAGTGCCACACAACATGATGCAAGGTATTCTCAATGTGAAGGTGGCTTCTGTTCCAAAGGAAGATGTTGAAAAACAATCATCAAGTGTGTACAGCTGCCTGAAAATAAGCGTAGTGTGAGTATCCTATGGCAATCTGATGCTGCAAGTTGTCTGCTACTGCCTACTAGCCATAAAGAAACGATCAACATGGTGGGATAGATAATCATAAAGGGGTCAACCCATGCTGAAATCACAAGCACAAACAAGAAGGAGGCATGATGAGTGGAATGGGAAGTTCAGATCCTCAGAAAGTTGGTGACTTTAAATGTTCAGTATTCTTCACACTTGCAATTAGCTTTAAAAAGGCTTTCTAGGAGATACTGCACTTTGGTGTGGATTTTTGCTTCCAGGTCAGATGAGAAGAAACAGGACAATTATCAGCTCCATGAACCTGACTTTTAAAATGGTTGCCCAGCTGTCGGATTTGTTTGGAGGTGGGATGGTGGTGCATTGCTCTGGATTGGAAGGCACAGTGTGCAAAACCAGAAGAAAGACTGCCAAGTGGGAAAGACAGCTGTGCGTAAGACTACCTTAAGGGCCTGGTATTGTGTCCAAGCTATAAAAATATACAATAAAACATGGAACATTCTTTCAGCACTTGCTCTTCAACAATAACGACCCTTCTGACCCCAATGACAAAATATGTCCCTCATTCACCTTTATGGCTTCATGCTCTCCATACTAAGGTAAAACCTATTCACCTAGAATCCACCATGGGCAGACCTAGGAGTCATGCTGAAATTACATAAACATAAAGTTGAATGAAAAAAAACTCATTCATTAAAAAAAAACACATTATCCATATTAGAGATAGCAGGAACTGCAGATGCTGGAGAATCTGAGATAACAAGGTGTAGAGCTGGATGAACACAGCA
>NC_063340.1:51254612-51275633 GCF_021869965.1 Rhincodon typus | reverse complement strand
AGGAGCAGGAAGGCTGACGTTTCGGGGAAGGGTCTAGGCCCGAAACGTCAGCCTTCCTGCTCCTCTGATGCTGCTTGGCTTGCTGTGTTCATCCAGCTCTACACCTTGTTATCTCACATTATCCATATTGTCACTCCTTTAACTGAATAAAGTTTATAACAACAAATATTTAGTTCAAGTGTGCAAACCCTTATTACAACAAG
Source organism: Rhincodon typus (assembly GCF_021869965.1). NCBI lineage: Eukaryota > Metazoa > Chordata > Chondrichthyes > Orectolobiformes > Rhincodontidae > Rhincodon > Rhincodon typus. The sequence goes on along the minus strand of NC_063340.1, from coordinate 51,275,430 downwards.
CATTGGAACTCATAGTCCCACATGTGTTAAGATGCTGTGCAAATCCCTGGAGTCATCACAAAATTTAAAGATTTTTTAAAAAATATACAAAATTCCCCAACTTACTTGGACTTTCAGACCTGAGTTGATAGAAAACATGGACCAGGTATCTATACTGAACAAGTATTACTGTTTATTACAGCTAATTAGACTCTGATTACAGGTAAAGAATTATAAACCCATCTCAAAATTACTAATATCAACTGCCATTTTGAAAGCTCTGGAAATATCAGGAGCATTCAACTCTGGTTCATTTATTAAGATTGTATTCAGCTTCTCAAATGCTGCTTGGTGTTCTCCCAACCACACCACTTTTAGTTATTTCTTTGACTGCAGAAAACAGAAATATTCTTGAGCTATGGAAGGACCATACACTTAGCTCTCTCTCTCTCTAACTTTTCCTAGCTCCAAACTGTTGTTCAGTTACCTGAGAACCAATCAGACAGTTGTCAGTAGTCGACACCAAAATCATCTACAATTCAAGCTTTAGTTAATGCTTGTTCAAACAGTTGTTTATGATGCTTGCCATGAGTGTCAGGTTACTTGCTTTTCAAAACTGTACCCCCCTTTCAAAAAGTGAGGTTAAAACATCTCTTTCTCATTTAAATCAACAACCTTTTAAAAGGCACATAACACAAATACAACCTCCTCACACATCAAAAAATCTGTAGCCACTTGTAACTGTCAATAAAACTGACAAACTGCTGGCACTCTGCTGTGATAATAGATCGCTAGGAAGTCACAGCCTCAGACTGAAATAGCAAGCAATAATTTCATTTTAACACTCCTGATACTTTTATCAAAGAATTAAAGAGGACTGTTAACTGCTTTGAAAGCTTGACAGCTCCATTTGGCGAGTCCTTTGGACACTTCTGACAGGTCAATTTGATATGTGCTTCTGATAGTTTTGACAGTTAATTTTGATAAGTGGCTCAATAGTTCCTAGGAGCTTGTCAGCAATGGGTTTATTCACTTTTTACGCACAGTTTGATGATTCCGAAGAGCAACTGACTTTTCCTAAGCGTGGTCTGGGGTAGGTCTAAAGAGGTATCCTACCTTTCCAAGGGTTCTGACTATCCAAAGACAGTTCGGACCTGCTGTTACCATGTTGAATCTCCACACCTAATTTGTTATACTCCAAGGTTACCAGAATCCCACTTCAGTGAAGGCAGATGATGACTTAAAGGAAAGCTGCCTCCATGAATTGGTAATGGGCCTAGGTGGCAAACAGGCCCAATTTATTCAAATGAGGTCCAGGAATTAAAGTATCAAAGGGCCCACACTGGTAAGACCATCCTGTCCATCTATTAAAGTTATACTAAAACTACACCTGTTTTTTCTCTTCTTTAAGTCTTTAGAATTGGCATAACTCCAAGTAGCATTTCAAGCAAGCATGCATCTAAGTGCTGTGCTAAAGCTCCATTCTCACTGTTTGGTTTCAGATGTAACTTGGATGAACTTCACTTTTAAGGTCAACCAGCATAATAACAAAGCTGAGATAATGGATCATCTGATTCTTCATAATTTCAACTTGTACTTTGTAAATCTTAAGAACTGCTTCGACTTTATTAAAGAAATAAATCTGCATCTATTTGACATATTTTATGCTACGTCAAGTTAAGTTTTGTAAAGTTGATGAAGGATTTTGGGATATTGAAGGCTGTGGGAAAAACAGCTTATCCTCTGGCTGACCCTTCTGCAGGCATTATTCCATTTACAATCTGAATATTAGGCCTAATTAAGGACTGTGACAGATTAAAGCAATGTCCTTGATTTTCCTGTCTTTGACTTTATGTTTCATCTATAATCCAGAAAAGTGGCTTAGTATGTTGACATCCAAATATTTTGCTCTTTTAAGTCTCATTTTGCTGGTACTTTCTCTCAGGATTTCTCAGGATGAATAGTTAAAAATTGATGTAACTTTGAATATTTGTTATTATGATACTAAAGTACATCTCTGACCTTTACTGAATACTTTTGTAGCATATCTTTGTAAACAAAATCTTACTGTCATATTCTACAGTTTTGAAAGTTTTGCTGTTTGTTGTTTCACTTACGAGAAATGATACAGAGAATGACACAATGTGTCTGAGCCTGAAGTAAAAGATCAAATTTTAGTAGAGCCAGGCCAGAATATTACAACTAGCCAAAGCTTCCCAAGTCTTGGACAACATGGGATATGGTGTGAATTTTGGGAGAATCATGTGAGAGTTTGAGGAAGACCTTCCTCAACACTGGGAGCAACAAATCACATGTTCTAACTAACTTTCAGATGTTGAGATGAGATTTTCATTAGTGAGTAGCAGGAGGCCTATAATTGGGGATTATTGATCATTATCACCCTAACACTATTTAATAGTACCCAAGATCCCCTTCTACTGCCTGCCAGATAGAAACCAGATGCTGGGAATTCCCTGCATGAGATTCAGAGTGTTATATGGTGATTCCAGCTTGACACTTGTTCCTTGGGATTTCTATCTCAGACACCCAACTCCAATATGTCAGGGAACATTCTATAGCAGCAGCCACGTGCACCGCAAAGATGCTGGTATCCGACATAATACAGTCTCTCTGCACCATCACGGCGCATCTCCAATTCACTTACAGCAAGTTTCTGCACTGCCGTGCTCCAGCTCTTCTCATTGTAATGTTACTCGCAGGACACTTTGGTGCAGGGACAGACATCCAGCTCACAGATTGGAGCAGGCTGCATTTCAGGGCTGCTCACTCATTCTCTTAGTGTAGAGAGACTTAGCATTGAACGCTCACAGCATCCCTGCCTTTCCATTTTGCATTTTGCCCCTTTAACCAGAGTTTACATGATCATAATTCTTCTGTCTTGCTTTGTCGTTTAATGCCAACACAAAGCCAGGGAGCTTGTCATGCTTGTCAGTAGTGATCAGCAAAGGATGTGGACTAGCAGTACAGCACTGTAATACATCAATCTCATAGTTGCACCCAGTTCTAGCAGCTTACGTGGCAAACACACTGCAGTGCAACAAGCAAACAGCCATTTCTTAAAGTAGTCCTCAGTTATGTCCAAAGAGAGACACCCTTCAGTCAGAGGCTCCTGAGACATAAAGTAAAGCCTGCTCAGGGTGCTCATGGTTAGGGGTCCCATACGTCTTCAGCCCCGAAAATGGGTCACAGTTTGCTTTGTGGGTCGAGTGCAACCGGTCTGTTGGTTGGAACCACAGTTGGAGAGCTGTACACTTATCAGTCAGCGGTCTGGTCAGTCATTGCTCGAGCTGTCCAGCTAAGTCATTCAATGTGGTGGGCTACGATCAGTCTTTGGTGATGGTGGGGCAGGACAGTGGGGGGTGGGGTCTGTTCTCTAGGCATGTTTATGAGCAGGCCAGCATTGCAGGCGGAAAAGTGGAGAACTTAATTATGGGGATTGTAGTTAGAACTGTGGAATGCAGAGGGAATGGCAATCCTGAAGGAGAAGCCAACTCAACATATAAAAAGCATCATGATACAGCATGGGTTGTCAACGTTATGCAGCACACTGGCTTCCAAGGGGACAGTGCACAACAAAATCTAGTATGTTTACTCAATATGCCTGGGGCTGGGGGAGGTACAGAGGGCAGATCCAGATGCAGACAGCCATATCTCTACCTACCCAGCAGACACAGAGTGCTGGACTTGGGTCTCCATGGCATTGTGAAGAGTGATATTGCCTGTAATCTAAACTTGTTTAATATGAAGTCCTCTCAAAAGAAAAAGTGAACTTTCATTTATAAAGCACATTCATGACTACAGGAAGTGCTAGAGCATTTTAAAGACTTAGAAGTTCTAATAATGCATAAGCAAAAGCTGCAGCCAATTTGCACATAGGCAGACTCATAAACAACAGAGGGGTAAATGACTAGATAATCTGTGTGAAGAGTTTTGGCTCATATAAGAACATCCAAAATAAGAAGGAGCAGGAGTGGGTCAAATGGCCATTTGAGCCTGATTCACCTTTAGTTCCAGAACGAGAACTGAAATGAGCATTACATTTGGTGCCATTATCCTGCCTTTTCCACATAACCTTGAATATTGTTTCTATTTGATGACCTAAGGTCTTTTTGAATGCCTCAGCTGAACCAGCCTCCATCACACTTTTAAGGCAGTGCATTTCAGACCCGAATCGTACATACAGTATAATGTTTTTGATCACATTGCATTTACTTCCTTTGAAAACTATCTTAAATCAGTGCCCATTCATTCTCACTACTTTTATGAGAAGAAACAGCTTCTCCCTATTTTCGTTGTTCAGAGCTTTCATTATTTTGAAAAAGTCTATCAAATGTCCTGTTAGCCTTCTCTCCGGAAAAAAGAGACTTCAAGTTCTGCATGCTACCTTGACAGCTGAAGTTATTTTTAATCCCTAGAATCATTCACATAAGTCTCTTCTACCCTCTCTTTAATGCATTCTTGTCTTTCCTAAAACGTAGCACCCAGAACTGTATGCAATACTCCAGCTGAGATCTAATAAGTGTCTTGTACAAAGTCAGCATAGACTGGTTTTCAATCCTTAAAATGTTGATTTGTGATAAAGATACTTCAAAAGCTTATCCATTTAAAATTTATTTATCTATTTAAACTTTCACATGGGCCACTAAATTGATGACTCATCTGCCTGTTCAGGTAAAAGATTCCACAACATTGTTTTAAAACAAAACAGCAGGATAGTTTACCTAATGTTCCTGTCAACACCTATTCACAAGGGACAGACATGAAAGGGGAGTTAATACTACAATCATACAAGCGATGGTCATGCCACACAACACATTTGTGAGGAAAGTCATAGTTCAGGGAATAAAAGGGACAGTAGCAATGTGGATACAAAATTGGCTGAGGGATAGAAAACAGAAAGTAGTCGCCAATACACATTTTTCAGGCTGGATGAAGTTTTCTAGTAGAGTACCCTAAGAGCCAGTATTGGGACTCACTTTTCCTGACACATTATTGATTTAGACCTTGTGTGCAGGAAACAATCTCCAAGTTTGCTTTCTTCTCTTCAAGGAGAACAAAGAGATGTGACAGAAGTTTTCAAAATTGTGCAAGGTCTGGATTGTGTAGATAGGGAGAAACTGTTCATGCTTATAAAAGGATTAACAAGGAGAGAATTTGGATGCATTATAAACTCTGAGGAGAGTGGTGTGGGACCTCCAGAGCTCTCAGAAAAGTTGATGAAATAGACAGATAGATGGCAGGTGCAGTTCAATATGGATAGATGAGTAGTGATGCATTTGGTTGGAAGAATGTGGACAGACCATATAAAGAGTGGTTTCAATACCTAAGGGAATGTAGGATCAGAAGGATTTATATATGCATAGATCATTGAAGGTGGCAGGACAGGTAGGGTGAGTAGTTAACAAAGCATATAGTATCCTGGCTTTTATTAATAGGGACATTGTGTACGAGAGCAAGAAGGCTGTACAAAACACTTAGCTGCATTATTGTGAATATTTCTGAGCACTGCAATATAGCATGTACGTGAACACACTGGAGACAGAACAAAAGAGATTTATGAAAATAGTTACAATGATGAAAAACTTTTGACTATAAAGAAGTTGGGACTGTTCCCCTTGAAGAGAAGAATGCTTAAGATGATGTGAGACATAGTAAGAACTGCTGATGCTGGAGTCACAAATAACAAAGTGTGGAGCTAGAGGAACACAGCAGGCATGGCAGCATCAGAGGAGTAGGAAAGTTGACATTTTGGGTCAGGACCCTTCTTCAGAACTGGGATGGGATTAAGAGATATGACACATGTTTTCAAAATTGTGCAAAGTCTGGATTGTGTGGATAGTGAGAATCTGTTTGTGCTTATAAAAGGATTAACAAAGAGAGGGTGCAGATTTAAAGTGATTTGCAAATAGAGCAAATGTGATTTGAGAAAAAAGCCTTTTCACACGAGTGGTTTGGATCTGGAATGGGCTTCTGAGGAATATGTGGAGACAGGTTCAATTCAGGCATGCAAGAAAGCTTAAACTACTATTTAAATAGAAATAATATGCAGAGTTACAGGGAAAACGCAGGAGAATGGCACAAAGTCAAAATGCTCATTGGATATCCAGTGCAGATGTAGTGGGCTGAATGGCCTTCTTCTGCACTGTAACATTTCTTTGATTTCCAGCTTCTTTTGCTTTTAGTTCATATTTACAGTGTTCTTTTCACCATCACTGATTTGATAAATTAGTGAACACAAAGTAATTTTTAGTCTTAGTTTTAATGTATGTAAATTGAAATGTAATGAAATAAATTGGGACAGCTATTATGAACTTTAAGGTTGCCTTTAACATGTCTTATTCTTACTTAACACTAAGATGTACAAAGAAAAGATAGCCTATGATAGAATCGTTCAATCTCCAGGAAATAACGCATTCTTACTCAACTTTGTTACTTTTTATTGTAGAGAGAATCTAGGTTATAAGTGGATTAATTTTTGAAGCTTTGGGAAAAGTTTGCATGCATTCCTCGTTGTCACTTCCATGACATTCTCCACTGAAATCCCTTTAACTTGTGCAATGTACTGACAGGAAATGGATATGTTCTTCGGCTCATTTCTCATCTGTAAAACAGCAATAAAAGTGTGTATCAGTGATAAAAACCAAAAGAACTGTTGATGCTGTAAATCAGGAACAAAAACAGAGGTTGCTGGAAAAGCTCAGCAAGTCTGTAGATCTGTGAAGAAAATATCAGAGTTAACATTTCGGGTCCGCTGACCCTTCCTCAGTACTTATGGTAGATGGGAAAATGTTGGTTTATATGCAGAAAATAGGGAGGGGGATGGGGTAGGGAGTAAACGATAGGATAGAGCACGGAGAGAAGGACAGTTGGATAGACAAAGGAGTTGATAACAATTTGGCTAGGATGGTGAATAGCTGTTAATGGGGACTGTTAGTGACTAATAATAGGTAGTGTGTAATGGCAGGCTATGTGATAAAAAGGCCTGCTGTGGGGGTAGGAGGCTAGGACCTGGGAGAGTTTAGGCACTAAAATTATTGAACTTGATATTGAGTCCCCGGAGGGCTGCAGGGTCCCCAAGTGGAAAATAAGGTGTTGTTCTTGTGGGAGTCGGTGGGTTTTTAGTGGATATTAGTGACCAGTCTATCCCCAGAAATAGAATCAGAGATGTCAAGGAAGGGAAGGGAAGAGTCAGAGATAGATCAGGTGAAAGTGAGGGCAGTGGAAATTGGAAGCGGAATTGATCAGTGATGTTCACCACAATACAGTGCAGTTGTAGGTTTCAATGTAGATAACAAATCAATTAATCTTCCTAATTTTAAATATTTTTGTACTTGCTGTCAGCTGCAACGTTCTTTCAAATAGATACCTCGAACCTTTGCCTTTCAATTTTTCTGAATCACATAATACTGACAGTAGATTTAGTTTGCAACACTAATAACCTTTTATAAAATTCCAGTTTCCTGGTCAGTTAATAAATGCAATGCCTAGTATAGAATTTAAGTATATAGACATGAGGGCCCAGATTTGATTCTTAGGCGGTGTTGAATAGGTTGATATCAGCAGGTGGAAGATTCTCTACTTGAAGCAAAGTGGAATCCAATGTAGTGAAATGTGATTCATGTTTGTAGGAAGAGAAGAAAAAAAAACAAATGTTTGGGTTTAAAATAGTGAGAAATTGTGGAATTAGTATTGTCCAGGGGTTTAGTGTGATCTTTTACACAAATTTCAGAAAGTCAGCATGATGGCAGAGCCAACAAATAGGAGTACAAATTGGTCCTTATGTGGAATGAACTGCCAGAGGAAGTGGTGGATGCAGGCACAGTTACAACATTTAAAATACATTTGGATAGGTACATGAACAGGAAAGATTTAGGGGGATATGAGCCATACGCAGGCAAATGGGACTAGTTTAGTTTGAGAAACTTGTTCGGCATTGACGAGTTGGACCGAAGAGTCTATTTCCATGCTGTATGATTCTATGGCTCTATCTATGACTCTAAGTGGTGGCATACCCAAAAACACATATTGGGGCACAGAAAGAAAATCCCCAGGAATTTACTGAGATCTTTCTGTAAAAAAATCATGGACAGAATCCTACATTGAGTGGGTGATGAAATGGCACTTTTTCCTCATTAAAGGGCCACTTATTATGGCTCTGACAAACTTTACATCATTGACCAGATGCACTACAAACTGGCTGATAGGTAAATTTTACCTTAAAAGCTGAGGCACAAATTTCACCTGAGGCATGCACCATCATTGGCAGAGCTGTTCTGGTTTCTAAGGCAGTTTGGAGGTTTAAGAGTATAAGACAGGACATGCTTCCATTGCATTCTTGCTGAAGCGAAAACACAGTTCCTCTAATATGTTTAAATAATGGTTTTTGCAAAAATAAACTTTGTTCATTAAATATTTAAAACAATACCCTAAAATGTTTCAGACTGGATGTTCTGGAAAATACAACAGATATAACATTTTTCCATTGAGCATGTTGTGCTCTTCAGTATCCCAATCCGATTCTAATACATGTGACATTTTCTATATACAGTCAGTGACAAACATGCAGCCTGATAGAAACCGAAAGAACTGTGGATGCTGTAAATCAGGAACAAAAACAAAGTTGCTGGAAAAGTTCAGCAGGTCTGGCAGCATCTGTGAAGGAAAAAAAGAGTTAACGTTTCGGGTCCGGTGACCCTTCCTCAGAACACCGCCTGATAGTACACTTTGGCTGAAATGCCTGAGACAGTGGCCTTTCCTCACTGTACCTTTGTGACAGATACCCCAAGCTTTAGTTATGTCCCTTAGCATGTATCTCTGGACTTTGGGATGTGCCAATCTACAGCATTCTGTTGAGGACAACTCTAATTTAAATAACTGGTACAGTCGCACTATTTGGCTCCTTTAGCACGCATGTGTCTGCTAAGATATACTCCGATGAAAGTCACTTTCTCTTTTGAGGATAGGTTGGACAAGCTTGGTTTGTATCCGGATTTTAGAAGAATAAGAGGCAAGTTAATTGAAACATGTAAGATCTTGAAGGGATCTTGATGAGGTAGATGAGGAGAGAATCTTTCCTTTTATGGGAGAATCTAAAACAAGGGATCATTGCTTAAAAAACAGGGGTTGCCCACTTGAACAGAGATTAGGGGAACATTTTTGCTCTCAGAGGGTTGAGAGTCTTTGGAACTCTTCCTAAAACAGTGATAGATGCAGAGCTCTTGAACATTTTTGAGGCAGAGATAGTGAGAATCTTGTTAAGCAAGGGGGCGAAGAAGGCAGGCAGACTTGCGGTTATAAACAAATCAACTATGATTTTATTGATGGTGGAGCAGGCTGAAGGGACTGAATGGCCTGCTCCCAATTTGTACATTCGTTTGTTAATATGTTAATGGCTGTAGACTTCTCATACTCCACCTGGAATTACCAATAGAAAACTCATTCACTCTAAACCAGCTTCACTTGTTTCTGAGTTAAAGACTGAATGCATTTTGAAAACTTGACAAATATATGCAGATGGGAGAGAGAAAATATGGTGTTGAAAGAATGAGCTGCAAAAAATTAAGTGGGATATTAACACTTTCTAAAACATTTTTAAAACTGTTCTTTTCTGCTAGTAATGGATATATTGGAGAATCTAGCTATTTTCTCTGATTTTGTTTACTCAGACACAAAAACACAGGTTTGACTACTCAGGCACAAAAACACAGGTTTGCTGTTTGGAAACGACACCACAGCAGTCACCCAGAGTAGATTTAAGCTGCAGCCTGGGCTTAGTTAGAGGGACACAAACAACAGTGAAGGCAATGCAACTGCAACCATAGGAACGCAAGCAGTCAATCTGTGAAGGAATTTTAGAGAGAAATATTACAACTTGTTCTGACAGTTTCAAATCTACCTTGGTCATTTCTTATCATTGGAATGAATAATGGCAGCATACTTTAGTGGAACATTTCACTTGCATGGCCATTGAGTAGTAATGACTTGCTTAACCTGTTCAAAGTTTTTAGATACTTTGCCCTTTCTGGGTAATTTGAAGTAGAGTGCACACTTTACAAGCTTGAAAGTGGCTAACTGTGAACCAGTGGAGCCCAAAGTGCTCATAACACTCTAAAAGTGATCTAACCAGAGCCTTATAAAGCCTCAGAAGTACATCCCTGCTTTAAATTCTAGTCCTCTAAAAATAAATGTCAACATTGTATTTGCCTTCCTAACTACTGACTCAACCTGCAAGTTTACCTTAAGATAATCCTGGACTAGGACTCCAATGTCCCTTTGCACTTCAGATTTCTGAATTTTCTCCCCATTTAGAAAATAGCCCATGCTTCTACTCTTCTTATCAAAGTGCATTGACCTCACACTTTCCCACGTTGTACTCCATTTGCCACTTCTTTGCCCACTCTCCTAACCTGTCTAAATCCTTCTCCAGCCTCACCACCTCCTCAATACTATCTGTCCCGCCACCTATTTTTGTATTATCCACAAAAGGAGCCAGGATGCCCTCCGTTCCTTCATCTAGATCATTATATATAAAATGAAAAGTTGTGGTCCCAACACTGACCTTTGCGGAACACCACTAGTCACCGGCTGCCATCTTGAGAAGGATCCTTTTATTCCCACTCTCTGCTTTCTGCCAGACAGCCAATCTTCTATCCATGCTAGTATCTTGCCTCTATTACCATGGGTCCTTACCTTACTCAGCTGCCCCCTGTGCAACACCTTGTCAAAGGCCATCTGGAAGTCCAAGTACATAACATCCATTGGCTCTCCTTGGTTTAACCTGCTCATTACCTCTTTAAAGAGTTCTAACAGATTTGCAATGATCTGAATAGAATAGCCATTGTCCTACAGAATACCTTTAATGCACTCTATTTCTGCACCAAACATACAAGATGAGCATATGACTAGGCCCTTGTTTACAGTATTGCTTATAAGGTCAGTGTTCCGGCTCATGGAGCTTGATGAATCCCAACATATATATTGATCAGTGAAGGTAGGTTTGTAATAGACAGTTCCATTAGCTGATTTCTTAGCTAGCATGTTGAGAAAAGGAAGCGTGTCATACTGTTCCAACCCAAAGTAAATTTAGGATCAGGATGGAATGTATTAAGGTGTGTAAGGAAATTCTTACACATGGCTGCAGATTTAGTGTCCAACTGAATCATCTATGTATGAAAATATACTCAGGGTAGGAGGTTATGGCTCATATCATTAAAAGCATATTTCTCACAGAAAACAACAAAAAATGTTAGTGAACACTAGACCTAAAAGAAATCCAATGGCTACTCCATCAATTTGGCCATACAGGTAGTAATTTAAAGTGAACTCAACAGCACGAGTTACTAACTTCAAAAGTTCAGTGAACACAAATACAGAAAATTGTGTGCATCTATATTACCATTATATGGCAATGTGGTGAAAACACTGATGGCTTTCTTTGGTAGGATGTTCAAAACTGAAATAAATTTGTCATTCCGATCTTTGTCTTGATGAGTGCAAGATGAGAAACTTTGGCAACATGATTTTCTTTTCAGCAATTTTCAGGTTTTATACTCTATGCCTTTAATGAAGCCCAGCATTTTGCGTGCCTTATTAACTACTTTTTCAACCTGCACTGCCACCCCCAAGAATTTATACACATATTAGTCTCCTTCTGGGGCTAAGCTCAAAAGGGACAGGGCCAGATTTGAGAGCGGGGACAATTTTAAAAGGACCGGGGAATGAGACAGAATTGTCAGAGGGTGAAATCAGTTGGGTTGGAAGCAGGATTGGATGCATCAGTAGCAAGATTGGAAGGTTTGGGGCTAGGGACTTGCAGGCCTGTGAGGTGGAATTGGAAGGTCAGTGAGTTCACAGCAGGAGGCCAAAACCAGGATTGGAAGGGTTGGGAAAGGCATGATCCATGGGCAACATCATAAGGGTCAGGGGTCGAGAACAGAGGGTCGGGGTAGAATCAGAGTGATCATGGGTGGAATCAGAAGGGTCAGAGGTTGAGATCAGAATATTGGGGCGGAATCAGCAGGGTTGGGGGCGGGGCGGGATCGCTTTTGTTGTAAAATATTTCTGATTCACCTACATTTTGATTTGAGACAGTCAATTATACATATAGAATTACCGGGTTACCTGTTTTTCTGGCCCTAAAGCAGGAGAGTCCGTTTCCAAGCAGATTGACTCTAGTGGTAGCTGTTTCACCAATTTCTGCTTCTTGGGAATAGTAATAGGAAAATTAGTATGTCTGCAGATTACAAAAATTGAAAATGATCGAGAAAATTCAGTTAAACGATATCTTTCAACACATTTAAAATCCACTGAAATCTATTCATTGTCACAGTTTAAATATAAAAGGTTCTTAAAAAATTTTCCTGTAACAAACCTGTTTGCCCCACAGGTTTGGAGTAGCAACATTCAATGTATGAAAATTGCTGTAAATTTTTTAAAATTCTTTTATGGGATGTGGGCGTCGCTGGCTGGCCAGCATTTTTTGCTCATCCCTAGTTGCCCTTGAGAAGGTGGTGGTGAGCTGCCTTTTTGAACCACTGCAGTCCTCCAGCTGTGGGTTGAACCACAATGCCATTAGGGAGGGAATTCCAGGTTTTTGACCCAGTGACAGTGAAGGAACGGAGATATATTTCCAAGTCAGGATGGTGAGTGACTTGGAGAGGAACTTGGAGGTGATGGTGTTCCCATATATCTGCTGCCCTTGTCCTTCTAGATGGAAGTGGTCGTGGGTTTGGAAGGTGCTGTCTGAGGACCTTTGGTGAATTTCTGCAGTACATCTTGTAGATAGTACACACTGCTGCTACTGAGCGTCGGTGGTAGAGGGAGTGAATGCTTGTAGATGTAGTGCCAATCAAGCAGGCTGCTTTGTCCTGGGTGGTGTCAAGCTTCTTGAGTGTCGTTGGGGGTGCACTCATCCAGGCAAGTGGGGAGTATTCCATCACACTCCTGACTTGTGCCTCGTAGATGGTGGACAGGCTTTGAGGAGTCAGGAGGTGAGTTACTCGCCGCAGTATTCCCAGCCTCTGGCCTGTTCTTGTAGCCACTCTGTTAATGTGGTGAGTCCAGTTGAGTTACTGGTCAATGGTAACCCCCAGGGTGTTGATAGTGGGGGATTCAGTGATGGTGATACCATTGAATGTCAAGGGGCGGTGGTTAGATTGTCTCTTATTGGTGATGGTCATAGCCTGGCATTTGCGTGGCATGAATGTCACTTGCCACTTGTCAGCCCAAGCTGAATAATAACCATCAACATTTAAGTTTTACATATCTGTTGCCTAACTCACAAAACTATTTTACAAACCGAAAGAACTGCAGATGCTGTAAATCAAAAACAAAAACAGAAATTGCTGGAAAATCTCAGCAGGTCTGGCAGCATCTGTGGAGAGAAAACAGAGTTAACATTTCGGGTTGAGTGACGCTTCCTCAGAATGTGCTGAGCTTTTCCAGCAATTTCTGGTTTTGTTACAAAACTATTTTGTTACGTGTCTTTTTGTTGTTTGCAATTTTCTGTCCTTTAGTCATAAGGATATAATTCCTACTCTGTGATTGAGTGATGGTAGTCCTAATAATAATAATAATAGTCCTAAGGGTAGCAACAGCCCTTCTCAGCCACATGATTACAATCCAAGTTGGAGTCACACAGTGGATACTGGCAGATTATAAGTAGGTTACAAGAATTTTCCACCACGAAGTCAGATTCTGTCTTAATGATGGAAGATTTTCTCTAAGTTGCAAATAGTCTGGTTCAACCTGACCAGAGAAGCTGAGACAGGAAATGCAGTCATCTCATTCAAATTGAGACATCATCCAGACAATCAGCAGAATACACAGGGATATTGAGGCGGTGGGGGTGTGGTGAATTTGTTGAGAGACGTGATGAAGGAATTGAATAGGTGTCACTAACATGCATGCAAAATCTGACCCCATGTCTATGGATGATGTTGCTATGAGGTAACATATAGATGACGAAGAGGAAGGGGCTAAAAATAAAGTCTTGGTGGAATCTGGAGGTTACATTGCTGAGATTAGAGAAGTTATTACTGGAGATCCTCCAGCAACATTCAGAGAGTTAAGAACAAAAGTAAGTGATGGTAGTCCTATTAAATTAGAAAATGGCAAAGAGGCACTGGAGGAGGACAGTGTGGTGGACCATGTTTAATGCTGCAGAGTGGTGCAATAGGATGAGAAGGAAACATGCAGTGTGATGTAAGGTATATGATTTATGTACATCAATATAATTTATCTTTGAGTTTAGATTTTGAATTAGTGGCATGTGGATATTGGTCTGTGTTTTTGTAAGGGTTTAATAATTTGCCTTCGGAAGCTAATAATTCTTTGATTGGACAGAGCAAACATTGAAAGGCATTTGCTGCTTTTGATTTAAAAGAATCAGGAATTTTTTTGCTTAAGGGAGATGAAACAAAGATCAGAAAGCTGGTGGAGGCAGTTTGCAGAAGTCTAGGCTGAAGTTGGATGTAAGGACAGATTTTCCTTGAGAAAGGAGTTAGCTCAAAACAGTTAGGAAATAGTGTAAGGGATTTAGTTTGAAATTACAAACCTGACATGTCTGAATAGAACCCTTCTAAAGGGGTTATTTGAAACAGAGAAAGTGTAAACTCAGTTGTGTGAATAGTCAAGGGAAAGGCCAACAACCCAAGAACAAGAATCAAAAGAAACATAAGTCAAACCTATGGAGATGATGGAGAAGGCAACTCCTTCTCTCTGGTATTTAAGGGCTGTAAAGTGTTGCTGTTGGGATAGGTGGGATTGTAAATTTACCATGTGTTTTGAATTATTTCAAATTGTGTTATATGTAAATAGCTTGGTTTATAATATTTTATTGTCATTTCTTTTGTGTAATAAATTTCTGTATCTGCAGCATTGACGCTTGTGTTTCAGTGAAAGCACCTCATAACAAAAAGAAACGAATCGATCAAGGTCAATTTCAGTCTGGAATCTTGACTTGTCCAGGAATAATGTCAGCTGGGATCATAACAGGCAGTCACAGGAGATGAAATCTTGGTTAGGACAATTTTGGTGATGTGACAGAAGCATGAATTGGATTGGAGAGACTGCAGGACAAACAAACATTGATATGCGATATCACAACGTATCACAAATTTGGAAATGTTTGCGAGTTTGCATTCATAGTGGAAATTTACAAAGACAGAGTGATCAAGCGTGGGTGATTTGAGGAAAGGAGAGAAAAGTGTAGTTAGTATAATGGACTTATGAGAGAAGCTCATGGAAATCATGAACAAAATAATCCCAATAAGGGGAGAATAGAGAGAAATACAATGACACAATGATTCAGACCTTAAGGAGCAGGGAGCCTCTGGGGAGGTTTGGCCTGATGGGAAAGCCAATGGGGTAGAAACAGCATTGAATCTTAGTGACAAATAAGCTTTCATATGTTGTTGGCGATGATAGCACAGAAAATAGAGTGACAGCAGACAGTCTGTTCAGTAGAAAGGTAGCTGTGTCATCAGTGGTCCAGAATGATTCTGGATTGCAGTTTTGATGGAAAAGTACAAGTTTCAATAGTGGCTGATGTAGTTCAATCAAGCTGATGCTACATTAGCTATCAGTTTTGCATCTCATACTCACAAATCTGAAATAAAAACAGAAAGTGCTGGGGAAACTCAACAGGTCTAGCAGTTTCGGTGGATACAGGAACAGAGCTTCTCCAGAACCTTCAGCTTTTACTTCAGATTTCTAGCATCTTGGGTATTTTGCTTTTATGTTCAAATCCGTGCCTCTTTGATTTGAAACAATAAGAAAGAAACCATACCATACAATGAGCAATACAAGAGGCAGCAAGGTTTTGCTGGTGGTAAGAGCATCAAAGTTGTGTGATTGAGCAAAGTGACCACTGTGGAAGTATCTCAGATTACCTTTTCACAAATACTGTACCTTGAACCTTAGCAATGGAGTTTTGGGTCTTCAAAAGAGAATTAATATAACCGCTACATGCTTAGCTTAAATGTTAAATAAAAACTGAAAGAACTGTGGATGCTATACATCAGGAACAAAAACAAAAAATGGGAATTAACGTTGTGGGTCCGGTGACCCTTCCTCAGAACCGCAACGTTAACTCCGATTTTTTCTTCACAGATGCTGCCAGACCTGTTGAGCTTTTCCAGCAACTTCTGTTTTTGTTCCTTAGCTTGAATGTTTTTGGCAAACATTATTATGTTTAATCTAACCTGCTCGCTTCTTATGACAGATGGTGGAATTGAAAAGAAAAATCCAGCTTTCACCCCTTCCATAGCAACAGAAGGTTTTCCATCAAATGCATGCAGCAACACTTTCTTAGCTCCTAGGAAAACAAAAGAATTTTCCCACACTTTATTTTGTAATAATTTACAGTAATGTAGTTTTCTTTCTAGTTGGAACATGTCTAGCATTCATGACATCATTATTAACCAGACCAGATAAAACTGAGGAGTTAATGTAAGCAGAATTCATGTTTGCACAATCTGTTTTATATTTCATCTGGGCACACCCCCACTTATCTAAGGCCAGAGATTCTGGATACAGGCTTGAACAAAAGGTGCTCTCTTTATGAATCTGAATCCCTTTACTTTGCAGCATTGGATGCTGCTGGCCTAATGGAAGATGTCATTCATTACCTGATATGTGTGAGACAGTAATATAGAAGCAACACACAGCATCTTGAATCTAATACAAAACCAGAAAATACTTTAAATATTCAGCTGGCAGGAAACATCTATGCAGATAAACAGAAGCTTCCAATTTTAATCATTCTTTCGCTTTGACATATACCATCTCCAACTGTTCTCTGCCTTTTCTTGACTTCCTCCGTCGCCATCTGGATAACAGTTATTAACAAATGTCCAGCATAAGCCCATCAACACTGACATCTATACTGACCACATTTCTTCACACTCCTTTTCCTGTGAAGACTCCATTCTATTCTCTGAGCTTTTCCATCACTGTTGCATGTGTTCCAGTGAAAGAAGCTTCCAAATCAGTGCTTCTTTCTTTTCCTCAACTGAAGATCTCCTCCACCGTGGTTGACAGAGGCCTCAATCATGTTTGTCTTAGTTCTTGCATTTCTTCTCACACCTTCCCCTACCTCCCAGAACCATGACAGGATTGCCCTTGATCTCACATTCCATTCCACCAGCCTCCATAATCATTTCATTCACCTCCTGATGTTACTACCAAATACATGTTCCCTTCTCTTTTTAGCATTCTGTAGGATTTGTTCACTGCACAACACCATGATCAACTCCTCAATTACCCCCAACAACTCCCTCCACTATCCCTGTACTTCTAAATGCAGCAACTGCAACAACTGTCTTTTTACCTCCTCTGCCTTCACTGTTCTTGGCTCTAAACTCTCATTCTAGGTGAAACAGCAATTTATTGCTGCATTTGCTGCTCTAAATTTGGCCTGATCTAAACCAGAGAGACCAAAAGCAGACTGGATGGGTGCTTTGCAGAACACCTCCACTCAGTCCACAAGCTCCCACAAGCTCCTCTTTGTTTCCATGTCAATCGCTCGTTTCTCAGCCTGAAGTGCTCCAATGAAGCTCAATGCAGGCTTGAAGAATAGCAGCTCAAATTTCAATCAAGCACATTATAGTCTTTCAGACTCAATATTGAATTCAACAATTTCAGGCTGTTAATGACTATCCCCAATTTGTTTCTCTTCTCTTGGCTGGTTTTGGTTTTCCCCTACCTCTTTATTTTGTTTCAGCTTTTAGACAGTAACCATTCATCATTCTACAATTACCCTCTGTCCAGGCACAACTTCTCTTTCTTTGCTTGTCCCCCGCCTTGCTGCTCCCTTTGTCCTTGCACCACCTACACTTTTGTCATTTAATCTCTCCTGTCTTCTACTATATCTCGAACTTTTCTTCTTTGCATCCCCACCTTTACTTACTTAAAATTAATTATATTTCTAATTTTTCTCATGTTCTGATGAAAGGTCACTGAGCTGAAACATTAATTTTATTTCCCTCTCCACAGATGCTGCCAGATCTACTGTGTATTTTTAGCATTTATTTCATATGAGTAAAACAATGTTGGGCTTGACAACTAATTCAATATCATCATCCGACTAGTGTGATGACGTTATAGGAGATGTACCAGGCATCCCTTTATCTCACACACAAATTTAACACTTGCACTAGGAGAAAGATACCTCAGCTTTGACAAGAAGGCTAATTAGCAATCAATATTTTTCTTGCCAGGGCTACAGGAATGAGCAAGGAAAGACTTCATGAAATTAAACGAGCAATGATAACAAAAATATGACATTCCCGTTTTCAGCCTTAGATACCCTTACTTTAGATGCAGGCCTGAAATTTGAGTATGCCAGTCAGCCTCCCTATGCCAACCCAATCTCTTTACAGTAACTTGGGTAGTCAATACCAGCTCTGCCAGCAACTACAGTGAGGTGGTAGTTGGGACGGAATTCTAGATTTGCAATTTAGGCAGCTGAAATAAGATCAAAAATGGTGTAGGACCATGACTCAGGAGAAACAGCTCTGAACTACTGGATTTTCACTCCAGGGTGGTTGGTACATACTGGAATGGGACCCACCAGAGCTGGAAACAGTGTGGAGGGAGCCACAAGAAGAAAACAATAATGTCAATAATAAAACAACAATGGTTCTCTAGCCTTCACAACCCCTCACTCACCATGTCCCATTCATATCAAATCATTAGCCCCAACTACCCCTTATAAGTGCCATACACCCCCATGATCTATGTCCCTCTTGACAATGACTCTCATACTCTCCTGCTAATTTATGCCCCTTGACCCATAACCAGAGTCCCTTATAGGTCAAATTATGCCAGACAATGAACCCACATCACCATACACTCTACATCATGTTACAGCCAATTCATGTCAACACGTCCCCACTCACAACCAATTGACCATATCCCTCCATGCCAACTCTGCCGGTATCGATTTGAGCAGGGACAATCCTGACATGAAACAAAATAAAGATTTGAGCATTTATTGCAGACTTCGCTGTATTTAAAAAAACGCTACTTGATAAAAACCCATTCAATACATTTTACTCCCTTTAAGTACTTAATTTCTCATATAAAATTGTATTCCTACACCAACATCAAAGACAGCTAATCTCTTTATATTTACTTGGAGCTGTCAACTAAACTGCAAAATACAGGGTCTTCGTTGTGATATTTCCAGCAGTAATGGGTCCCATACCAGTCTGTACCAGCTCCCTGGAGTGAAATTCTGGCTGTTCAGGGCTGTTTCTCCTGAGTCAGGATCCTGCACCATCTTCGATCGTTTTCAGCTATGGTAGCAGTCAAGCAGTCCTTCCACAAATTTCAACAAACAGCCACTGAAATTGCAAGCACCAATTTTCTTTCACAGCCAGGTGCCTTTTTAATTTAAAGAACATAGATTTAAAGAACTTCATAGTGCTGCAAATCTTATTCACATTTTAGGTTCACTCACTTTTACTCTCAATAATCAGCAATTAGACACTGTGGAAAATGGAACTTATTCTAGCAAAAATGCAAATCACAGACGGCCCTGCTGATTTCAGATCGTCCGTGTGTGATAATCACATACTGGCTCCTTTCATTCCCTGGTGAAAATATCGTATGTCAGAAATGAACCGGAATTTCTGAATTTGGGGCTCCGACACCATTTTGGCTAAAGCCAAGAGATCTTCCATCTCTTAAAATTTGGGTCCTATTATACAAATGCTAGCTCTAAAACAGAAAATAAGAAGTTCAAATTTTAGACCTTGTTCCTTCAGAAGATTAATGGTTGGACGGCCAGCAGAACGAGAATGTACATTTCTAACAGGAAGAAAACAATGATTAAATTAGCACAATGCAAATAGTACACCAAATGATCCATTAAAATAAAATAAAAATGGTAGTCTCTAGCTAAAAAAAACTAATGATATAACACTAATTAATGCAAATAACATTATTCATAATTTGTGCAATGCTAGGATTACAATCTACAATGCCACTTTAAAGCCATGCAGAAGCAGGAGCACACGATTTTCACCAGTTTGACGATGGGTGATCTGTACATCGATCCCATTAACTTGCTTTTGCTCTAATTCACAGGCGTATCTAACAAATATCTTTCGATGTTGGGCTGGGAGACTTTGACCTAGCAAGTGCAGCCTTCTTTGGCAGAGTTCTTGATTTTCATTTCCTGCCCACTGAAGAAGGACTTTTTGATTCTACTTCTTGGTGACCTGATTCTAATTTTAAGAGTACGCCCTCTTGTTCAAAATATATCAATTTCTTCGTAAGACAAAACTGTTTCCCTTTACCTCCCTTTCAAACACTTTAATTATTTTAGCCAGAAAGTTATTATTCCAGCATAGTTGGGAATTGCACACGTGTAGAATCAGAATCTTAAGGAAATTTTAAGGAAATTGAAGATTCCACTGGATAATTCTACTACACCTAGAACCCTGCAAAAGTTTCAGTCAGAGAATAAGGATTCTGATGAAATTGAGTACATAGTTAATCAGGTAAAGTTAGACTATTAATATTAAATACAGAGTCTAACTCCTGAGTGACTATTCAATTGGCCCCATACTCGCCTCACACACCCTCACCTAAACTCCCTCATATCCATCACATCTCTCAAACCCTGATCCGAAATCCGCAATCTGACATGCCTGGCCCACTCCAGACCTGACATGCTTTCTCCCCTCCTCTTTGTCTGCTCTGGACCTGACACCTGGAAGCCGATCCCTCTTTATTGCTCCAGACACTACCACCCTTCACCATGTAGGAGCCAACCCTCACTCCTTATCCCCCCATTATTGTCTGTTCTGGA
>NC_063340.1:51222921-51254112 GCF_021869965.1 Rhincodon typus | reverse complement strand
CAGCCCTTCTGCCAGCCTCCAGCCTGCACTCGACCTGTCTGCAAGGTCTCCTCACTCCAATTTAGCCTAGATGTAACCATATTATAGATATGTAGTTCCATATTAGATGAAGACCCCGCCAATTACAATTTTCGACAGTTAAAACTAAATCACATGGATCTTGAACCGTGTATGGACCAAGCTAGGAAATGGTGGAAGATTTCTTTCCATGGACATTAGTAAAGCAGATGGGTTTTAAAAATCTGTGGATATTGGAGATCTATACAAAAATATAAATTGCTGGAAAAACTCAACAGGTCTGATAGCATCTGTGGGGAGAAAGCAGAGTTGACGTTGAGTCCAGTCACTGGACTTGAAATGTTAAATCTGCTTCTTCTCCACAGATGCTGCCAGACCTACTGAGTTTCTCCAGCAATTTCTGCTTTGGTTTTTAAAACAATCTGGTAGTTTCATAGTCACTATTACTAATTGTATCTTTTTATTCCAGATTTAATTAGTAAGCTGAATTTAAGTTCTCCAGCTGCCAGGACAGGATTTGAAATCCTATCTCTAGGTCATTAGTGAAGGCCTCTGGATTACTTGTCCAGTAATAATAACAACTGTGTTTGTTGGGCAGAGAAAGTCAACAAAATTTAAAACACGATTCCAGAGTGAAGAGCTTTGAAGAATTTCTTGAAATAATAGACCTGTTTGACCCAAGAACAGATATTACAGAAAAAAACATGTTTTTAAACAAGATAGTCAATAAATAAAATCAACCAGAAATAATTATTTCATTTGTGACAAGGGAATTGGGCAAGATGTTACAGATTCAGAGCTGCGTTGACAAATTTATGACAATATCAAAACATAATGTTTTACACAGAGGGTGATCAACAGCCACAATGGGTTGCTAGGTGGGTTGGAACACCCAGTTTCTTTTGAGAAAACTATAAATGCTGCAATATGTAGAAGGTATGTTTAAAAGTCTGAAACAGTGTGATCAAAGGCCCTGAAGGCCTGTAGCCTTCAAATACAACCTAATGTATTTAGACTGCCACCTAGTGCTCTTCTCATTTATAAATGGGAGCATGAACGTAAGGATATTTTCCCTTGTGTACCATTGTGCAAAATATTTTGCTTGGGCATATGCATTATACATTAATAATATCTGATGAAGAAAATTTACTATAGGTCCGTGGATGGATAATTTGCTTATAAGTTAAGGATACTTTAATAAATAAATTATTGTTTATATTTACACAGTGTGCATCAGCCAAATAATTCTTTAAATCTAGCTGGAAATGTTTATTCAGATTTTACATATTGGCTGGCTGGCTTTCACCTAAATATGTTCCACTTCATAGACTGATGAAAATAACTAAGCTTGAATATCATCTGACATCAAAAAGTACAATGTATTAAAAAGGAATAGAACTAGAATATTAAATTCACATTTTTTAAACTATTGTATTCTGAACAATATAAGACATGAAGGTCACTCTGATATTTCAGTGAAAACCATTCAAGGAATTTCTGCATTGTATTTCTTTTACTAAAAAGATCTCTCAAACATTAAGAGTTTATGAACGTACAGCCCCTCAAACCAATTCCACAATTCCATTAGGTTATAACTGATCTGCATATCAACTCCATCCACCCTGTTTTGGTCCACATGCTTGCTCATATCATCGAAAAAAATTCTTTCAACCTTAATCATGAATATGTGACTCATCAAATGTGCTTTGTTCTGCGTAGTTGTTTCTTCACTACTTTTGGAGGTAGTTTGTGAAGTTACCAAAAGGGCTTATCTTAATTCTTGCAGACTCCAGGATAAAGCAAAGGAGAAAGTATCCATATAACAATCATAACATTATCTGAGAACACTGTCTGTTACCCCAGAAGATATGTACTCAAGCTTGTAATGCTTTGTATCAATTTTGTAATTTTTTTGCATTCATCAGAATAAATGGCGGCATTCTTTTCATTAATTTTCTCTACAAATTATCATCTCTCTTTCCTCACAGGTGTTTACTTTTCCTGGAGTATGGCTCCATGGACTTTCATCTCCCCCTAGTATTCAGATGGTTACTATTCATACATGCTCTTTGGCTTTGTCTAATGGCAAGTTAACTTCAAGGGTACTGGAAATGAAACACAGAATGGTTGGGAAACACAGTGCTCCAAAAAGTGTGCTAGAGTCAGGAATTTTATGCAGGTGGGAATTTGGTGCAGAAGAGGAAGTAGGTGCCGTTCTTTATCCTCTCATCTATACTTCCAGTAGCTGATGTGTTTTTCTTTGATCTTTGAACTAAAAGACTATAACTTGGTACTACTTCCAAGTTAATCTAATAACTAATTAAATAATCAAATAAATGGGGACTGCGCCAGAGACAATTCTGTCCGCTGTACACTGAAGTCTAGTTCTGCGTTGACATAAGGCAGGAAAAGCAAGGGGCTCCATTACTTCGCCTGAGGAACTCCCCTACAAATCTTCCTCAAGCCCAAAAAATATCCAGTAACTCTCAGTTTTCTATCACTCAGCCAATTTTGTACCCATGTTGCTACAATCCTTTCATTCCACGTGTGTGACAGTGACAACTGACAGATTATTTAATAGAATGGGGCATTTGAGGGCACAGACATTTCCTTTCTTGTCCTGGACCCAAACATCTAAAACTGGATCTGTTCAAACTACGTTTGGCAATCTTGCATCAAATAGAGGGCTGCTTCAAATAAATGACAGGTTTGGCAGTGTGGACTTGTACTGAGTAGGTTAAGAACAAAATAAGCTGGAAAAATTCAGATTGGACAGCATCTGCGGAGACAAACAGAGTTAATGTTTGAAATTTTAATGAAAACATGTCAACCTGAACGTTAACTCTTTCTCTCCAAAGGTGATATTAAATTTCTGAGATTTTACACCTTTTTTTTTATTTTCGATTTCCAAGATCAGCAATTTGGTTGAAATTAATCAAAATCTTTACGTATAAAATCCATACAAACAGCAGGAACGTTTGGTGCCATGAGTCCAGACTGTATTTAAAAACCAATGTGAAAGGGTCTCTGCAAGAAGCAATTCACAGCTTGGAAGGCAAGATAAGCTTTAGGTGTGCAGGTCATGAGATAGAAGAGATAACAGAAGGACAAAAGAGCTTTTTTAAAAAAATCTCTATGTGAAGTCAAAGGAAAAGGAAAAATTGCAACACTTAGGAATTGAAGCTAATATTTGTATAAATATACATCAGCTATAGAAACAAAATTAGGGATGCTTAAAATAGAAATACACAATTAAGCAACTGCAACTGGGCCAGGAATGAATATTTGACCATAAGGCGTAGGAGCAGAAGTAGGCCATTCAGCTCATTTGTGTCTGCTCTTGTCATACAAAGAGATCATAGTTGATAATCCTCAACTCTACTTTCCTGCCTTTTCTCCATAATCCTTAATGCTTCTACTGATTAAAAATATTTCTAACTCAGCCTTGAATAACAACACAGCCTCTACAATCCTCTCCAGTGAAGAATTCCACATATTCATTACCCTCAGAGAAGAAATTCCTTCTCACCTCTGTCTTAAAAAGGCAACCTGACTCTATGACTCTATAACCTCTTATTCTGAGATTATGCCCTCTGGTCTTAGACTCTCCCACAAGGGAAGCAATCTTTCCACATCTAACCTGTCAAGTATGTTGCATGCTTAAATCTAAATAAATATACTTGAATGTAAAATCTTTGGTAGGGATAGAGAAGAAATAAAGAAAACACAAATAGCAGCATTAAATAAAAAAGCATTACAACAAGGAAGCATGAGGTTATATACAGAAAACTGGGCTCAAGAATTTCCTACTTGGAAAATAATACTAAGCATCAAAGGGTAATTGAGGATGAGATTTGCAGAGAAACTACGTTAACAATCGTTATAATTGCAGGTACTATCCAAACATCAGTTTGAATAAAGAACATGATTGTGCTGTTTTTGTTTGCAATAAATTAATGATTGCTTTCTTGGTTGAAAAGCTTTTGCAGCTGTAGATTGTGACAGAGGAAACCATATTTGACCTGTACTGAGTAATAGCCTAGAGAAAATAGAAAATCTAAAATTCTAAAATAGGACATTTCTGTAGAAGTGGATGCCATATAAATAGATCCAAATAAGAACAGGCAAGGGAAAATGAAGTACAGGCAAAAAATAGCAAGACCTGCAGATGCTGGAGTCAGAGTCAATACAATGTGGAGCTGGAGGAACACAGCAGGTCAGGCAGCAGAGGAGCAGGAAAGTCGATGTTTCGGGTCGGTCCTGATGAAGGGACCTGACCAAAACGTCTACTTTCTTGCTCCTCTGATACTGCCTGATCTGTTGTGTTCCTCCAGCTCCACACTGTATTGACTTGATAGAGACAAGAGTATTTAACTGAAGAAAATTGAAGTGTGATAAAATGAGACTTTGTCCAGATTAAATAGGAGAAATTATCAAATAAAATGATGAACACCAGAGAATACTTAAACAAGAAATGGAAGGAGTATCGACTTTCTATGAACAAATTACCGGTAAAAGAATAATAAAGTTGCATCCAGACAATTAATAGATTAAGCAGGTTTGTAAGAAAAATTGGGAAAATGGTCGAGATATCAAATTAATACTTTGCATCAATTTTCAGAGCAGGTGGCTTTTGGGATTGTAGAACCAGCAAAGGCAGGTTTAGAATAGTTAGTGCATGTTATTATTCAAATTGATGGTATTAAAGAAGTTACTTGAACCCCGTGTATTTAAATCACTGGGATTCCTTATCTTTATTTCACACAACCATGAACAGAATAAGTGAAGAAACAGCAGAGACTGACTGAAATTATTCAGAACAATACAGAACAGGAACAGGCCCTCCAGCCCACCAAGCCTGTGCTGATGTCTAGTCCTTATTTAGACTTGCTACTTATTGCCCATGAGCAGTTTCTATCTTTCTGTACACCTTAAACGTTGCTAACATGCCTGCTTCCACTACCTCCACTGGCAGTGTGTTCCAGCCACCCACCACCCTCTGTGTAAAAAATTTTCCCTGCACTTCTCCCCTAAACTTTCCCTTCTCACCTTGAAACTGTGCCCTTTTGTAGTTGACCTTTCCACCCTGGGAAAAAGCCTTTCTCTGAAAAAACAACCTATGCCATAAAACTGAATTGAAGTAAATAGCATTTTCTACTTTATTTCAGTAAATCTTATTTCAGTTACTGGTAAACTACGAGGGCCTGAAATACAGAAGGAAATCATAAGGTTTGTAAAACATGATCCAATGAAAATTAGATTTCCAAAGGATAGATATTGTTGGACTACTGTTATAAATTTGTTTGAAGACATAACAGAAGAAATGGAAAAGAAAATGCAATGGATCAAATCTATGTGGATTTTCAAAGCATCTGAAAGATGTTAGCATCTAAGATGCCACCTGCAGGCCAAATGCAGCCTTAAGCCTATTTTGATAGAAATTACAAAGTAGACTAGGAGTAGACCATTCAGGCATGGTCTGCCAATCAGTATGATGATGGCTGATCATCCTCCTCAGTTTCCTGTTCCCACTTTGATCTCTTTATCCCTGAGAACAATACCTAACTTCTTGAAAACATGCAATGATTTGGCTTCAACCACCATCTGTGGCAGAGAATTCCACAAGCTCACCACTCTCCAGGAGAAAAAATTTCTTCTCGTCTCAGTCCTAAATGGCCTACACTGTATTTTTAGACTATGCTCATGATCTGACCCAAGTGGCTACTGTCAGTTCTGTGCACAACACTTTGTTCAGCAACTCTAGGGTTTGGTTTGTGTAAGTTATTAGGTGTGGAGGACTGGAAAAAACTACTCTTGTTTGGTGGATATTAACTGATTAATGAATAGTCCTTACCAAAGGTTTAGGCCTGTTAACCAAATTCTCCCATTCTATCTTGTGCAAACTGGTGAAATATCACAGAAAAATCAGGCTCAAGAACAGCTACTTGGAAAATGTTACACGGCATCAAACGGTAATTGAAGATGACATCTGTGGAGAAACTACTTTAACAATAGTAAAAATTACAGTAGGTAATGTCCAACTATCAGTTTAAGTAAGGAACATGATTGTGACTTTTTTTTGCAAATGCATTAATTAGCCATCTTGCCTTCTCAAAAACCTTGTCCATGAGAATCAACTTCTGATCCTTTAAATCCTATTTCTGCTAATCAGCTAGGCACCAAATTTGCCTCCCTGGTCCCAACCTCAGCAAATGTTAATGATTCTCAGGTATAGTAGGAACTGCAGATGCTGGAGAATCTGAGATAACAAGGTGTAGAGCTGGATGAACAGAAATGATTCTCAGGTGTTGCCTTTGCTCCTTTAACATTGCCATCACTACACTTCTCTCATCCCCAACAAAATATTTTGATTCTACTGTCCTTGCAACCATTATCTCATCTCCAGCCTCCCTTTCCTCTCCTAAGTGTTTTAATGCATTGTTGCTTCCCAAATCTATTCCCACATTTCTTAGAACTTTATATTTGAATTCCTCCTTTGGATTTACACCTTTGCCACAGTATTGACATAGCTCATAGCAAACTTCCACCTAACATCCTACATGTGATAAAAGCATGCCTTCCTACCTTGTTCTCCTCAACCTGTCTCCAACCTTGCGTTGACTACACCATCCATCTTTAATGCACCTCCCGTGTTGTGCAGGTGTATGAGACTGCTTTCTCCTGGTTCCATTTGTACCTAAGTATTACCAGAACATCACATGCAATTGCACTAGTACCACTGGTGTCAGCCAAGAATTTGACCTTCATCTATCCAACGTTTCATCTATATCCTGCTCTTTTCGGCATCATCTGAAAACAAAGTATTAGTTTTCATGCGTGCTGACAACGCACAGCTCTATTCACCATTGTCTTTCTTGACTTTCCAACTATTGCTAAATGCTTATTCGACATCTAGGACTGGATGATTAGCAATCTCCTCCAATTAAATATTTGAAAACTAAACCAGTATTTTCTGATCTTGCTTCAAATTTCATTCCCTAGTTACCAACTTCATCCTATCTTTGACTAAAGTATGAAATGAAGCCAAACTGTTTGCAACCACGCTCCTGAAATTAGATTCTGACTTCATATTTGAGATCTCCCATCTGTAACATCATCCAATTTCACCTTGCTTTAGCTCAATTGTTACAGGCACCCTTACTCATGCCTACATAACTGTTAGTTTTGACTATTACGATCTTCAATCTTCCTTAAACGAGAGGTAATTCTAATTCCTTTTGCTCATGTCCTAACTCACACCAAGTCTTACTCACCTATTATCCTTACACTGTTTCTGTTGAGAACATCTTAATTTTAAAATTCTCATCATTGTTTTCAAATATATCTATGGCCTTACCATTCATTATTTTTTGTCTCCTTCAGCTCTGCAAGTTGGTTAGAATCTACAATCCTTTAAATATAGAGTCATAGCGTTATACAGCACGGAAACAGACCCTCAGGCCCTTTGTTCCAACTCGTACATGCTGGCCAGATATCCTAAACTGATCTAGTCCCATTTGCCAGCAATTGGCCCATATTCCTCTAAACCCTTCCTATTCACGTACCCATCAAGATACCTTTTAAATTTTGAAATTGTATCCGCCTCCACCACTTCCTCTGGCAGCTCATTCCATTCACGCACGACCATCTGTGTGAAACAGTTGTCCCTCAGGTCACTTTAAATCTTTCCCCTCTCACCATGAACCCATGCCCTCTAGTTTTGGACTCCCTTGCCCTGGGAAAAAGATCTTGGCTATTTACCCCCTGATGCCCCTACCTCTATAAAGGTCACCCCTCAGCCTCCAGATGTACGTGGAGCTTCCTCCTCCAATGGGTTGTTTAATGGTCTTCCACCATTCACTAGATTTGGCAGAACTGCAGACTTCATATTTGAGCCATTGTCACTTGTCTATCACTTGCTGCTTATGCTCTTTGGCACACAAGTAGCCCTGTTTGGTAGCTTCATCAGGTTGACATCTCATTTTTAGGTATGCCTGGTGTTGCTCCTAGCATGCACTCCTGCACTCTCCATTGAACCACGTTTGATCTCTGGCTTGATGGTAATGGTTGACAGGCCATCAAGTTGCAGATTGTGCTAGTGTATGATTCTGCTGCTGTTGATGGTCCACAGCACCTCATGGATACCCAGTCTTGAGCTGCTAGATCTATTCAAAGTCTGTCCCATTTAGCATGGTGATAGTGCCAGGCAACACTTCAATGTGAAGGTGGGACTTCGTCTCCACAAGTCTGTGCGGTGGTCACTCTTACCAATATAGTCATGGATAGATGCATCTGCAGCAAGCAGACTGGTGAGGATGAGTGAAATATGTTCTTGCCTCTTGTTGTTCCTTCACCATCTGTGTTCTTTAGGATTCTTAATTCCATATTTTTTCTTAAATTGAATTCAAATTCCACAATCCATGGTGGGATTCAAGCCCGAGTGTCTAGAATATTAGCTGAGTTTCTGGATTAATAGTTTAGCAGTAGTATCACGAGGTCATTGCTTCTCCACGAGTAATGAAGGAAGGCGTGGCTGCCACTGATGCAGTGATTAATGTTGAAGATGCAATAGATCAGAAGCAGAGAAATGAGATATCTCACAAGGTTGTTGGTAGATGAGACAACAGAGAGGCCATGAAGGGATTTGAACACTAGGACAATTTTATGATTGAGCTTTTGCAGGACATGGAGGCAATGGAAGCAGATGTCATAAAGGAATTTACAGAGTTTTGCTGAAACATGCCATCAACAGAGATTGGGTGAATGTAAAATTGATAGAATTCATGATCCCTGAAAGATATCCCTCAATTTCATCAGTCCTTCAGTACACAGAGAATGATATTGCTAAATGAAAAATGGAAGTATTAGCTATTTATTCTATAGCTGGGGAGCTCCCCTCCTCTTTTTTCCTCATGGGGTTTTTTTGCATCCACATCACAGACAAGTCAAAATGAGGTGTTGGCCAGAACATTATTTTGGTGATGGCAGTTGAGGCTTAAAATCATTTGCCAGAACTCTGTGGAGAACGACAAAAATTGAAAAGGAAAATATTGCAGCTTCTGGAACTCTTGAAAGAAACCATGAAATTGCTTGTAGTCCAAAGCATGGAGTTCAAGTTCCTGGTCTGTGATTTCTCATATGAACTCCTGGTATCAGGCCTGCTGAATATTTTCAGCATGTTCTGTTCCAAATTACTCAGAAGACGATCGATTTAAATTTGCTTTTCACAAACTCTGGATATCCCAAAGCGCTCCACAACAAAGTACTTTATGAAGTGTAATCAATTATTGTGCATTTGTGACATTGATTGAAGATGAAGTAGTGGAGTGGAAAAATGCCCCTGAAACTCTTCCAGTGATGATCGTGGATCGTTTACATGGTGTGTGTATGTGTGTGTTCACTGATTTAAAGGGTCTGGACTTCACACCGGAGTGCGGGGCTTTACTCTTGTTTTCCTTCACTTGAGGATTGAACTTCCTGTGATCCTCCTCCTCCTCTCCCTCAACCCATTGCCATCCTTCCTATCCTCTATCTCCATCTTCATCTTCTTCCTGTCTCCTTAAATCTGTCTCCCTCTTTCCTCCCTCCATCCTCCTGCACCTCTCCCTCCATCCCTCCTTCCACTCAGACTCTATTTTCATCCTCTCTCCCTCCAACCTCTCTATATCATCCTCTTCCTCCCTCATTTCTGTCTTCTCTAACTCAGTCCCTCCTCCTCCTCTGTCTCCATTCCTCTCTCCCTCAGTTTCCTCCTCTCTCCATCAGTCCACATCTCCCTCAGTTTCCTCCTCTCTCCATCTCTTGATCACCTCCAATTTTAAGTGCTTTCATCTAAATGGATGCCCTTCAATTGCTTAGGCCCCTGTGTGTCTGAAGTATAACATTGCTGAAATGTTTGAAATAGACTGTTAATATATGCACAATAACATCCCACAGCAGCAATGTGACAGTGATTAGATAATCTATTTTATGATGTTGCTTGAGAAGCAAATATTTGTCAGGAAGCTGAAAATAACTCTCTTTCTCTCTGAACCTGCCTTGAGAATTTGGCATCCACATGAGAGAGCATATGGGGCCTCACTTTAACATCACACCCCAAAAAAAAGCACATCCAACAGTACAACCGTACCTTAGTACTGCACTGGGAAGTCAACCTAGATTTTTGTGCTCAACTTCTGGATTGAGACTTTAACCCACCAATATTTTACTCAGAGGTATAACACACACATATGATATACTAGTGCATATATATTGATTTAAGAATTGAGGCAACAGGACCAAAATTTGCCTACACCAAATTTACGGAATGATAAAGATTGTGCTATGAGAAGCACATTGTTAGGGGACAAACACACCAAGGAAGGTGAATAAAGCTGTGGTAGTTTGCACTCTACATGAGGAACTGTAAGATCACCCACTTGGGACCTGAGAAATAAAGATCAGAGTATTTTCTAAATGCTAAGAAGTTTAGAACTGTGGAAGAGGAGGGAGATTTAGGAATCTAAATGCAGGACTCACTGAAAATCAACAGGTACAAAGATACAGAGATAGTAGGAACTGCAGATGCTGCAGAATCCGAGACAACAAGGTGCAGGGCTGGATGAACACAGCAGGCCAAGCAGCATCATAGGAGCAGACAGGCTGACGTTTCGGGCCTAGACCCTGCTATTACACAAGGAAGTGGAAGTTATTTTATAGTTACGTAAAGTTTTGCTTAAAACCTAATTCGAGTAGGTAATTAGTTCTTAGCATTGCACCTTAGAAAGGATATATTGGTCTTGAAGGGATGCAGCATAGATTCACCAGAACGTCACCAGGATTAAAGTGTTAAATTGTGAGGACAAAGTACACTTACTCGGCTTGTGTTACCTTTGTCGTGAATGTTGAGGAATAATCTAATTGATATATTGAAGATGGTTGAAGAAATTATGGAGATAAATTATTTCCTTGGATGGCAAACTCGGAACAAGAGCAATTATGCGAAATAACGTTTTCACTCAACGACTAAATAGTGTTTGGAGTACTGCCTTAAAGTGTGGTGGAGGCAAGGTCAATTGAGGCAACCGTGAGGGCATTAGTCGATTATTTAGATTTAAAAAATAAGGTGCATGGATATGGGAGAAAAGCGAGAGATTTGCACTCGGTAACGATGCTCATTTGAAGAGCTAACAAGCACGACGGATCGAATGCCCACCTTCTACGTATTAAGACTTCTCTGGTTGAAGGGAAAGTGATATTAAAAATTGAGCCAGAGCTAGTGGTCGTACGAGGAAGCATTTATCCACACAAACGAGAATAGAGAAAACATTGTCTGTACTGACAGTGAAAGGGCTCAGTGCCCTAGGTTTAGCTCTTACTGTAAGGAACTCCGGCGCTGCAAGGTGACAGTGACAATCGATACACCCACTCATCTTACCCGGAGTACAAAAACTAACGCACTTCCGTTTCTGTCGTAGCTCTTTATGCGTAGCAAGTTGCGCAGTTTATTTTACTAATGCTAGTGGCTTATATTCTGATGAGCTATTGAGAAAGCCATTGGATTTAATTTTCTCAAAAGTAACAGTCTGACTTGCATTGTACGTTCTGTACATGATTTGAGACTGATTGAAGAATGAATCAGCTGGCTGGCCGGAACTGTTATTAAGGTTGTGTTTCTGATCGGAACTTTCTGGTGATGTTTCAGACGGGGATACCAGCCTGTAACGGAAAGAGGCGGGAAAGTGAACTCGCGAGCCGGCAAGTTTGAGAATTTGAACCGACCGAATAGCCGGGTCAGAGGATGGAGGCTCAGGTCGGCCGCGTGCGCTGCTCCTCGAAGCGCGCGGTGTTGGCTGCGCTCGAGCGCGTGGTGGAGCCACTACGGAAACGGCTGAAAACTATCCCGCAAGAGGCCCAGCAGGTGAGTTGACCGGGGATGGGGAGAAGAGGTGGTGAAGGGGGAGGGGCGCAGGTGAGTGGACCGAGGCGGGGTGGGCGGTGAGGGGAGTAGGTGAATGGGGGGCGGGGATAGGGACAGGGGAGTAGGTAAACTGGGGGGGTTGGTGGGGGTGGTGAGGGGAGTGAGCGGGCGGAGAAGAGGGTGGGGATGGGGGCAGCGGGTGGGGGGCAGGTGGGGAGGGGGGCAGTGGGGCGGGGGGCGGGGGGCAGGGGAGCAGGTGGGCAGGGGAGCAGGTGGGGTGGGGGGCAGGGGAGTGGGTGGGGGCGGGGTTCAGGGGTGCAGGTGGGGGAGCGGGTGGGGAGGGGAGTAGGGTGTAGGGGAGCGGGTGGGGTGGGGATTATCGCAGTATCATTTTCTCCACATAAGTTGCTGTTTAATTCTCACTTTAATAAGGACATGAGACTCACCCAACTTTATCTTTAAAAAAAAAACTGATCCTGTTTATTGAATTTAATTAACTTGGAACACATACAATAATTCTGTTTTCAGATATTTGAGACTGCTGTTCAGGAGAATATCCTTGTCAATGGGCTGTTATGGCAAGAAGTCTCAGAGGAAGATGAGCTCAGACATGGTATGGAACCCAATAAATTCAGTCCAATTTTCCTTGCAATCTCCAGATACTAATCATATTTGATGCAAAATGATGTATTAAGGCAGTTGTGCTTTCAGAAAAGTCAAAACTTTCTGAAGTTGCCTGATTTCATTTCTCCTGTACAAATTCATCTTTGCTTTTGTCTAAACAAATCTTGGAAAAATGATTGTAGAGATAAATGATCTTCTGAAATTATTCTTATGTACCCAATTATGATAAATAAAGTAAGACCTGGAAGTTGAACAACCTTTGTAACTAAGTATAGTTTATTGAAGTATATCATTATGTCATTCTTTGTGTAAGAATATTCATCTGGATTGAGGCTTGATCTATAAATGATCAGGCATGTTTTGTGTATGGTTAACGTTGTCAAGTCAGCAGTCTGCAGACAAATATGTATTAATTGAGGTCAATCCTAAACGTTATGATATTAAATTGGCACAGAATGGATGCTATGAATTTTCACAATGTCATTAGTGTCCATCACTCCCCACTGGCCAGGCACCATTCACCTCGTGTTATGCAGCCTCCACCTGGTAAATTGCTTATCTGCTACAGTTGATCTGTCTTAGCTTGTCCTTGGAACTTGAGAGTGCCTGCTCAACAAGTGGATGGAATCCATTGCATCAGACAAACAAACACAACAAATGAAAAAGGAGATGTCAGGTCCATGTACGTGGAATTGAGTCAATAAGGTGTGTTCCGCAACCATGATTGACATGGAATTAGACTGGATTTAAACATATTTTCCATACAAGAGACCCAGCTTTCCAAGAGCAGGTCACTGGACAAAATGTTACGTTATTCTGGCAGGGAAGAGTTCAGTGGAAATGCATAAGCAAAATCTGGACACTGTTGGGAGGAACTTGTTACTTTTTAGTGGTGAGACCTGAACAAAAATGGTAGGCAGAAGAAAAGGCTGGACTGCTCCCAGATTTGCTGTCTCAGATATATGGCACTTGGCAGGATAAGATCACCAATTCAGTAGTATTTATGGTGCGCTAATTTGATCAGCATACTGACATTGCTAAACCAATTACATCTGTACTGTCCTGGCCATATTTGTCAGGAAATATGATATTTGATAACAGCCTGGGAGACTGTAAATTGGCTTCAAAAGCTTGGAGTTTGGAAGACTACTGTGATCTCATTCAATCATCAAAGTTCTGAATGGGCTTGATAGGTTAGACACTGAGGGGTTTCTTCTGTGGGGAATCTAGAACGTCTGCAGAGTCTCAGATTAAACAGTTGATCTTTTCAGACTCTGGTTAAGAGGGATTTCTTAACTAAGGGTTGTGAATTTTTGGAAATCTCAACCTCCAGAGGTTTGTGGATGCTCCTTCATTGAATATTTTAAAGCTCAAAGACCTTTTCCTGGAAATGAAGGAATATGGGTCACAGATATAGGAAAGTGGAGTTAAACCTGTTGAATTAGCTATGGCCATGTAGAACACTACAATTGGCTCGAGGGACAATCAAGTCTTTTTGCTTCTATTTTGTTCTAATATTCAACTTCATTTTTTGAACTAAGGAAGTGTAAACATGAGTATGAGTAGGTATGATGTACCTGAATTTTCAGAAGGCCTTCAGTAAGCTTGTGTAGCTTGGTTGTTTTATTTGATGTCAAGCTTGGGTTGTTGTTCTTGACAAGCTGCCCACAGTCCTCCCATTTCAGCTTCCAAAATGTTGACCTTTCTTTGTTAATGGTGCAGTCCAAACATAATTTTAGGAGCAGGGGTCTTGTGGTGCAGTGGTAGTATCTCACTGGGTTCAGGTCCCACCTGCTCTGGGTGTATAATAATATCTCTGAACAAGTTGATTGGAAATTATCTAATTTTGTGGGCAGATTTGCCTAATGTATTTTTCTTTCAGTTGTCATTGTCCCAGAAATAAAGAACTCACATTGTTGGTTCATCAATCCTTGTGAATGATTGCTATATTTTCATCTGAGAGAAGAACATGATCTGCTGGCAGCATGTGGTTTTTGAATATTTTTGATTTTTTTTTTCTAAGTTTGCAATTTGTAGTGTGCTGGCAGCATGGCTTTGAAAATTTGACCACAAAATATACATGACTTAGCCCTTCACATCCAGTAGAAGGAAACAACAAGGGCTAAAGTGAAACAACCATCAAGATTGTGTTGAAAATTCTGTAGCTTATTATATACACTATAGTTGGCTGTATGTCCCAATGATTGGTATCATATAGCACATCTTTGGCTGTTCACAACAAGCAGTGTTAACTATGCTCAAGCAGTCTACGCTTGCAAAATATTTGAACCAATCACTTCGCTTACCAACCAATCGGCACTCTTTTGTCATGTGATTTTAAATCATTCCTATTTTTGAAGTTTTGTATTCTTGTGATTCTGCCCATGAGTGAGAACAGCCTGGCTTTTCTTTGCAGCAGTGTTAGTTGTTAATATACTTACAGAATGGATGTAAGAATGGCAAATGACCTGTTGCATAAATGTGTGCAGTGGTGCATTTTTGATAGGGCAAATAATGTCCAAACAAGGAGGAAAAACAATGGGGTATTAATTTATAACTAGTTAAAAGTAGTATTGCAAGTTGAGGTAATTAAATATCAAACGCAGATCTGGAGTTCCTTTTTGTGGAAGAATACCTGAAAAATAAAGTTCTTAAACTCATATAGAACCTTGGTTAGATCACACTTCAATCACCATAATACAAAATGGTAGTACAAAAATGATTATAATATCAGACCTGAGCCAGAATATCTGGGTTTAAGTCCCACTTGCCCTGCAAGCATATTTCATTTGGAGGTTGAAGACAGACCGAGTGCAAAGAGACACCATGTATAAATCATTGGACAAAGGGGAGGGCTAACATAATCAATGCCACCCTTGCCCTGATGGCCACCTTTGTGCGTGGCTGCGTCAAGTAGTGCATAGACCCTTGATACATTAACACCAAGTGTCACTACTTACTGAGGTTCTACCTGCCCCCATGTTATCAAGGATAGGTCTGGCAGCGGAACGCTACAAGTAGTTGGACTGTCCTGTATCACTGGTCCCTTGTGGAGAAATTCGTGAAGAAAAGCACCTCTTTGACCACAAATCCAACTAGCAGTGGTCAGCACGTAGTGTCTTCGAGACCCTTCGGTGTTGGGGGGGGGGGGGGGGGGGGGAAGCGGTGTTGAAAGGAGAAGGTTGACGTTTGTTCGGTGGTTCCCTGAGCAGACTAGCAAAGTCATTTGGCAGAAAGCCTCATTCCTGGATCTCTGTTCCACCGCACACTGCCCTCAAAGTGGCTGTGGAGAGATGAGACTGTCACGCATCTCTTTCTGGAATGTGCCTATGCAAAGGTAATCTAAAGAGAGATGCAGTGGTTTTTGGTAAGGTTCTTCCTGAACAGTTCTGTGACGCAGGATTCTGTGCTGTACAGTGTGTTCAGGGCAACAGACTATAGATACAAATGTCAACTGCCTCTAGAGGGCCATTTAACGTGGTGAAAGACACTCCATTGGTCTGCCTGAAACTTGTTGGTCTTCCTTTTTTTTTAGAAAAGACTTGACCCTGATTGAGTGTTGCAGACTGGCATATTCCAAGCTCCAGGACTACATGTTGAGGGACATACTAAAGCCTGGGGCAGCTGCTGCCAAGGCACAGTGGGGAAAGACACTGTCTGAGGTATCTCTGCTGAAGTTAAATGGGGGTCTGTTCAATTATCAAAACCTCCTGGTACCTCAAATATACGTGAATATAATCTTGCTCAAGTAAGAGATTTGAGGTGAGGTGCTGGAAGACTGCAGGTTGGTTAATGTGGTGTCACTTTTTTAAGAAAGGTGGTAGGGAAAATCCAAGGAACAATAGACTGGTGAGCTTGACATCAGTTGTGGGCAAGTTATTGGAGGGGATCCTGAGGGGCAGGATTTACGTGTATTTGGACTGATTAGGGATAGTCTACATGGCTTTGTGTGTGGGAAATCGTGTCTCGCTAACTTTTTTTTTTGAAGAAGTGACGAAGATTGAAGGCAGATTGGTGGATTTTGTCTACGTAGACTTCAGAAAAGTGTTTGACAAGATTCTGCATGGTAGACTGGCTAACAAGATTAGATCACATGGAATACAGGGAGAAACTAACCGTTTAGATACAAAATTGACTCAAAGGTAGGAGATGGAGAGTGGTGGTGGAACATTAGTTCTTGGATGGGGTGGAGACCTGTGACCAGCGGTATGCCGCAAGGATCAGTCCTGGGTCCACTGCTTTTTTTGTCATTTTATATCAATGATTTGGATGCGAATATAGGAAGTATGGTTAGTAAGTTTGCAGGTGTACAATGGGACCCCGATCAGATGGGCTGAGCAGTGGCAGATGGCGTTTAATGTAGATATATGTGAGATGTTATGTTTTGCTAGGGCAAGTCAGGGCAGGACTTGTATACTTAATGGTCAGGACTTGAAAATGGAATCACAGGTAGACAGTAGTGAAGAAGGCATTTGGTACGCTTGCCTTTATTGGTCAGTGCATTGAGTATAGGAGCTGGGAGCTTGAGTTGTGGCTGTACAGGATGTTGGGTTAGGCCACTTTTGGAATACTGTGTTCCAATCTGGTCTCCATGCTATAGGATAGATGTTGTGAAGCTTGAAAGGATTCAGAAAAGATTTTCAAGGCAATTACCAGGGCTGGTGGGCTAGAGCTATAGTAGGTGGCTAAATTGGCTGGGACTATGTTCTCTGCAGTGTTGGAGGCTGAGGGGTGATGTTTTAGAAGTTTATAAAATCTTGGATAGGGTAAATAGCCAAGGTCTTTTCTGTAGAGTGAGGGAGTCCAAAACTAGAGGGTGTAGGTTTAGGATGAGAAGGGAAAGATTTAAAAGGGCTAAGGGGCAACTTTTTCACACAGGATGGTGTGTGAACGGAATGAGCTGTCAGAGGAAGTGGTGGAGGCTGGTACAATTGCAACGTTTGAAAGGCATCAGGATGGATATATGGATAGGAAGAGTTTGGAGGGATACAGGCCAAATGCTGGCAAATGGGAATAGATTAATTTAGGATATCTGGTTGGCTTGGATGAGTTGGACCGAAGAGTCTGTTTCTGTGCTGTACATCTCTGACTCGGAGATGTAGAGTCAAATTTGTTCTCCTCTTACACAGCTGCACAGAATGTGTGTGTGTGTGTGTGTGAAAATCTAAACACAGCAGAGGCTGACACTTTTTTAAGAGGGAAAGCTGAAGGGTAGCTTTAATAAGTCTTAAAATTATGGAGGGATATGGTATATGCTCAGAAAATGTTCAACTTATGGGGAAGTCAAAATCAAAAGCAATAATTAGCTGTTAATCCAATAAAGAACTCCGAAGAAATGCCTTTACCAGTGAGAAGTTGTTTTGGGAGGATGCCTGTTACAAATGTGAAAACAAAATTAGTAGAAAATGGAGATTGAGAAAGAGGAGGTTCGTGCCCAGCAGAGATGAATTAACATGACTGATATATCAATGAAATTAATACTATTGTTGTCAAATTAGTACATTTTCAATTACTTCACTGTTAAAATGTGTAGAAAAGGAAGCATTGACATCTAACAAAGTTGGAGAGCAGAACTTGAGTTACCCCGTTGTAATTAAATGTATTCGGGTGATTTTTTTGTTTTGCTGCCAATTAAAATGTTGAATTGGGTATCACCGTAATATTTTGGATTAATTCTTTTGCTTTCTTAACTCCTAATTCTACCTAGATTGAATCTGTTAATCTCTCCTGATACAATTCTGCTTTTGATGATCCAGAGGCTGATACTGACGATTCTGATCTTAACATTTCTGTACCTCTTCAATATTGTTTGCTAGGCAAAATTTGAGGTTTTTCTATTCATTGTGTCTATGCAGAAACGGAGTTCAATAAGTTCATCAGTTGGTTTAATACTTTGTAAACCAAAACTTTACCTTTTAATTAAAAATGCTGCAAATAACTTTAATTTCAGGTAGTGACATAAGGACTTTAGATGATGATTTGGATGAATGCATTAAAGAGACGGCTTCAAAACGTAAGCAGTTTCCAAGGAAGGTTGTTGGACATCTTGCTAGGACCATGAAAGCAGAAAGGGAATCACTCGTATGTTTACATTTTTTTTGATATCTTTGTCCTGAAATTCAGTTTGTACTGATTTGCGCCAGTATGTTCAGCCCTATGCTTTATGTATGACAGTATC
This sequence comes from Rhincodon typus, assembly GCF_021869965.1. Lineage (NCBI taxonomy): Eukaryota > Metazoa > Chordata > Chondrichthyes > Orectolobiformes > Rhincodontidae > Rhincodon > Rhincodon typus. The sequence continues at coordinate 51,235,393 of NC_063340.1, read as the reverse complement.
TAACCAAATCCAGTTGCATGATGTTGCTGAAACCAATGGTAGGACATCTGCTTTAATTTAGTTAGATAAATCCTTTCTACAATTATGTCTTCGAATTATGTCAGCCCTAGGAAATTGGAGAAGCTCCTCAGCATAACCATCCAGCCACCACTATCGTCAGCTGTTTTATCAATGACCATTACTCAATCGTGTAGTTAGAGGTGGAGATATTCACTGACTTTTGCAGTGTCTAGTACCATTTGCAATTCCACAAACCTGAAGCAATCAGTATCCGTAAACAGCAGTTCCTGAATAATATTCAGGCTTGGAGTAAGTGACAAGTCACATTTTTGCCTCACGTGCCAAGGGGGAAGGCAGTGATATAATGGTAATGTCATTGGGCTTGGATAATTCTCTGAGGACATGGGTTCAAATTCCATAATAGCAGGTGGTGAAATTTGCATTCAATATTTTTTTTTTGGTTTTAAAAATTGGAAATTAAAACATGCCCAGTGGTGACTGTCCAGTGTTGGCACAAAAATGGTTCACTAATATCCCATGGGGAAGGAGATCCGCCCTGCTTACCTGGTCTAGCCTATGTGTGATTGTGCAATATGCTTCATTCCTAACTGCCCTCTGAAATGGTTCTAGCAAACCACTCAGATTAAGGGGTAATTCGGGGTGGTCAATAAATGATGGCCTGGCTCAGCGTGGTATGTATGCCATGAGCAAATTTTTTTTTTTTTTTTTTTTTTGAAAAAATTTTGCAAAAAGGGAATATCTCAGAATGCTGATGTACCATTGACCAGAACTTAACTGGGCTGGACATATATACTCTCTGACTGCAAAAAAGCAGATAGGAGGCATGGAATTCTGTAACAAGTGCCCTGCCTCTTGATCTCTGTGCCCCATTGCATGGGAACGCCAACACCAACACTTTCCAATCCACGCACCACTCTGACTTTGAACTGTAACAGTGTTCCTTTGCTGCGATTATGCCAAAATCCTGAACCTCCCCTACTAACACTACCTTATATAGGTGTACCCGCACCAGATGCGTTATAGGTCAAAGAGGTGCTTCACCGCCAGATTTAAGAGTAGTTATGGATAACCAATAAATTCTGACATTGAGAGTGATGCACTTGCCTCTTAAAGTTTTTTTTTGAAAAAAATCTGAAGTTTCAGCACCATGGCCAGAATGTTGCTTGCCTTTTGTTTCAAATGCACCTGGCTTTTTCTTGATCGTGATGTTGGTATCAACTGGACACCTCTGACAAAATATTTTTGTAAATGCTTCAGTCTTGAGTCTTGCAATAGTGTGCTGCACCATCATTGCAAATGGGATTATTCATGGATCTCATCTGTTGGTTGTGACTTCCATCCCATGGCTCCAACTATACAATCACCCCCAATCCCACACTTTTTTATATTAATAGTGAGGGATATGCTAGGACACACACTGGTGCATAATTTCTCCTTCTGATAATTTCTCCTTCAGAACAGCCAAAAACTCGATGTCAAAACATGTGCTGAATCTAGATGGGTTTTTCTGACAATCTGGCAGTTTTGTGGTCACCAATATTGCGAGCTGCTTTTTCCGGATTTAGTGAATTGACTCCCCTTTTTTTATTAAAAGGTTACACCTAGGCAGATAGGACATTCGAATTGCATCTGATTTCAAGTCCAGCTCCCTGAATTACTAGGCTAGTTTCATAAATCCCTTCTACTGTATTTGACAAAGATTGTGAAGGACAGATGAATTTAAAAGAAAGAGATAACAAACAGGCAGAAAATGTTTTTTAAAAATATCTGCATTTCCAAATTAATGGGAGGGGTGGCTTAGAGTATTAACACTAGGCTTTTAATCCAGGTAGTGTTCTGGGGACTGGGGTTCAGATGCAATTCATTTTGAAAATCTGGAATTAAGAGTCTAATTATAGCCATGAAACCATTGTTAATTGTTGGAAAAATATATCTGGTTCACAAATGTCCTTCAGGAAAGGAAACTGCTGTCCTTATCTGGTCTACCATACATGTGACTCCAAGTCCATGGCAATTAGGGATGGGCAATAAATGCTGGCCTGTTCATTGATATCCGTATCCGTGATTATTTTTTTTTCCCTCCCTCAAAATTAAGGGACAGGAAGTTTGTGCAGCAGCAATTATCACTGCCAGACAGCATGTAAATCTCCTTTTACTCCTGATTGTAATAGCCCTAAATTTTTCCAGTATTTCGATATGGAGTCGAGCATATATAGCAAATCAATGTTCGGTCTGCTTTGAGATGCAAGGTGAATCTGAGAGCAGTGTCTGAGTTTTCACACTTCACCGGGCATGCACGTGCTTCAATATTTGCTGTCTGCTTTGTCCCATAATAACTTAGTGCTGATAGCCTCAGTTATAACAGAATCTGGCCTTTGTGTTTATGAGCACTTTACACTTGCATAAAACCAAACTGCTTTCACCTGTTACGTAATAGTGAAAGGAAGAATTACAAAAATATTTTTATGTGCTACATTGTTGACCCTTGAAATGCTTTATCAAATTAGGAAGCAAAGTGTTTACTCGTCTTTAAAAGACGAGTGGTGAAATTTTTGTAAAAGAGAAGTCTAGAGAAGTATGAGAAAGTCACTAGAAAACTTGTGAAAAAGCAGACAAAGTCAGCAGTTCTTTCAGTGAGCCACATTGTGGACAAGTACAAATTTGATTGGTCCACCACTAAGCTTTAATCCAGATGCTTTTTTTTTTCTTACAACACAATCAAAATACAGCAAAAAGAAGAATTGACATAACTTTATTGAAAAAGTTAACAAGATAATGTATTGTTTAACTACTAATCATCAACTGTTCCAATATAGGCAGCATCCCATAAATGCACTCTTAGTAAAGGCAAATGAGCAACTCTGTAATGATTCTCGCTTGCTGACTCTCTTCAGTCTAGTAGAGAGAACAATCTGCCCCTTTTGATTTCTATGAAGCCTTGCTGTCTAAGACTTCACTCCAGCAACCAGCAGAAATCTTCTCAACTAGCTGGAGGCATAACTAAAAGCCTTCCTGGGTATGCGGGAGCCCTGACCCTGCCGACTGATTCTTTGTCTTATTTCTTAAAAAAAAAAGTGAGAACTCCCTCATCTGCAAGAAAAACAGGGCAGAATACATCTCTTAAAGGCACAATACTGACATAGCTAGCTAAAGCGCAATGTAACAAATGTTGTCCCATCTTGTATGATTTCTGATAGCTTGTAGGAGTGACAGAAAAGATCTGCAATCTGGACTACTGTTCAGTCTGCAGGATTTTGAAAGCTAACCAGAAGGGAGGGTGTTAATTTGATTTACTATTTAAATATTTGAACCTATCTTCTATAATTACTACTAATAATATGCATTTCATTGTCTGCAGAAGCTATATCAGCCTGTAGTAACGTCTCAGTTGAAAACAGAAGTTGATTCAGAACAAGGTAAGCAAGTGAAAAATTTTCTTTCAAACCCCAGGTGCCTTTTGTAGCTAACTGTGCTGAGCCTACTGAATGGCAACCCAATGAATATAATTTTTTTTAATTGGGAAAATTAAAAACGGGCATGAGCTGTCTTTGTGTGCTTGTCAACCACCTGAGAGGGTGTATTGTAGATGGTCAGCTTTTTAAGACACTACCTTTCTTCCTCCAGCCAGCAACTAAATGACACATTTTATTCCTTCGTTTGTTTGAGAAGGAGGAAAACAATTCAACGTTAACCAGCAGCTCCCTCTGCAGTAAGAGATGAAATCAGAAATTTCACCAACTTGGCATTTTTATACAGGGACTAACATGCCTGTAGGTGTCTGAAGTTACTATCAAACAACATTTGATGCAATCACAAGTGATAGCAGGACAAGTGATAAAAAAAATTTCAGCAAACAGATATTATGTATGTCTTACAAATGTTACATCTCTCTTTTTAACACTATATTACAGAACCTCGGGTCTAGGAAGCTGAATGTGCAGCCTTATAATAGTAGCACAAAGTAAATTGGGAATAAGGGAGAAGTCAGAATTGGAAGAATACAGTGCAGATTTGTAGGATCGGAGAGGGAGAGGCCGGAGACCATGGAGGGCTTTTGAAGAAAATGGTGATAATTTTAAATTGACTTGGCCTGCAAGGTCCTAAATGTAAGGTGATAAATGCAGTGTTATGCTACAGAAAACAATCTGGTGCAGGTATGAACTGAAGACAATTTCTGAGGAAGGGTCTACCCCTGAAATGTCAGCCTTCCTGCTCCTCTGATGCTGCTTGGCCTGCTGTGTTCATCCAGCTCTACACCTTGTTATCTCAGATTCTCCAGCATCTGCAGTTCCTACTATCTCTGAAGACAATCTTTACCTGTTTTAATAAACATTTATTTAGAGATGCGCATTACAAACAGGTATCCCTTAACTCAACAACCACAGTTTCAGACCGTCTTTTTGATACTTCTATAAAAACACAGCCTATTAACAAAACTATTTTTAATCAATCTGTTTGGATATATTGGGTTTTTATTGTCATGTGTACCGAAGTACGGTGAAAAGCTTTGTTTATGAGCAGTACAGGCATATCATTGTAAGCAAGGTTATACAGAACAAAAAGACTTAGACAGAGGCATAAAGATTACATTGCACAGGGTGTGCACTAGTTGAGATCAACATTAGCAAGATCAATATTATCTGAGGCTTGATAGTCAATTCATCAGTCTAATAACAGCCGGGAAGCAACTGTTCCTGAATCTGCTGGTGCGTGTTCAAGTTTCTGTATCTTCTGCCTGATGGAAGAGGTTGTGAGAGATCATTTACCAGGGTGTAATGGGTCTTTGACATTGGCAGCCTTCCCACAGCAGTGAGCCATGTAAATGGAGTCCATGGATGGAAGATTGGCTTCTGTGATAGTTTGAGCTGTGCACATCACCTTCTGCCCAGGACCATAAGGAAATACAGAACAGTTGCCATACCAGGCTGCTATGCACCCAGACAGTATGCTTTCAGTTGTGCATCTGTAGAAGTTGGTGAAGGTTCTTATGGACATGCCAAATTTCCTGAGCCATCTGAGGAAGAGGAGGCATCGTTGTGCCGTCTTGACCGTCACGTCTACATGGAAAGTCCAGGACAGGTTGTCGGTTACCGTCACTCCAAGGAACTTGACCTTATCTACCCCCTCAATCTCCGCTCCATTGACGTAGATGGGGGTGTGTTCCTTTTTTTTTTTTAACCCTGAAGTCAGTGAGACATAACTCCAGGATAGCCACATCCATGAACCCAGATCTTCTGGCCCAGAGGTGAGGTTACTATCATTGTGCTACAAGACCTCCCAGCAGCATATTTACATGGGCACAATGAAATTATAAGTTAATGTCTGCCACCTGTATGCAGTTACAACAATAGGGTACTTGTGGCACAGTGGTAGTGTCCCTACCTCTGAGCCAAGAGACCTGGGTTCAGGGCCCACCTGATTCCGAGATGAATAATATCTCCAAACTGGTTTATTAGTCAGCCCATCTGTTATCTTAAACAGTCACACCCTCCATCACCACAGTGGCTGCAACATACAAGATGCACTGCAAAGATGCAGCAAGGTCAGCACAGGTGATTGGTGACCAGGAGTTCGGATGAATTGCAATATGGGCAACAGTTTTTTTTTTTTTTTTTTTTTTTTTAATTTAGCTCAAGTCAACAGGGTGATACTGGCCAGGATGCTATTGAAATAGTTGAGTAAAATAAGGTATTGTTTTAAATTAAATAATGCCAGACCAGCATTTATTGTCCATCTGTAATGGACTTTAAAGGCAATTGTGAGCTATCTTGAGCCACTACAGTCTATATAATGTAGCACATCTGGAGTGTTGCTACAAAGGGAATTCTAATGCTTTAAACCAGCAAGTGATGGAATGGTGGTGTGGTTCAGTTAGGACGGTGTGTGGCTTGGAGGAGATCATGTGAGTGGTCGTGTTCCCATGCATCTGCCTTTGCCTTTGTCCTTCGAGCTGGTAGCGATTGTGGGTTCAGAGGGTGCTCTCAAAGAAACCTTGCTGCATCTTTGCAGTGCATCTTGTATGCTACAGCCACTGTGGTGATGGAGGGTGTGACTGTTTAAGATAACAGATGAGCTGACTATCAAGTGCACTGTTTTGTTCTGGTTGGAATTGATTTTCTTGAATATTGTTGGAGCAGCACTCATCCAGGCAAATGGACATTGTCCCATCATACTTTTGACCTATGCCTTCTCTATGTTGGGAGGATTTGAGGAATCAGGAGGTGAGTTACTTGGCGAATAACGCCCTGCCTCTCTTTTATATGGACTCGGTGATTATACACCTGGTCCTACCCCAGCCCCCACCAACCCCACATGCATGCACGTGCTCTCAATGCTAAGGGTAATGGTTAAATTCTCCCTTGATGGAGATGGTCATTGTCTGGCATATGTGGCGCAAATATTACTTTCCACATATCAGCCCAATTCAGGATTCTTTTTTCCCAGACTTGTATTTGGACATAGGCTGCTTCAGGAGCTGTGGAGTTGTGAATGACACTGAATGATGTGCACCCAGTGAACATCCTTACCCCTGACGTTGTGATAGAGGAACAGTCATTAATTAAGCAGTTGAAGATGGTGGGGCCTAGGACTGTATTTTGCAGGTGTTTCTCAGCAATATTGTGGCTAAGATGGTTGACCTCCAGCAGTCAACAGTCTTGCTTTGTGCTAGGTCTGACGCCAACAAATGGAGCTGAATATTTAAATGGAAAATGATTGCAGAAAGCTGCAGCACAGTGATTTGGGGGCGCTAGCGTGTGAATTGCAAGGTAGCATTCAAGATCAATGGGCAATAGGGATGCCAAATAGAATGTTGGTGTTTATTCCAAATGGAAAGGAGTTTAAAAAGAGGAAAATCTTGCTAAAACTGTGTAAGGTGCTAATTAGACCACAGCTGGAATACTGTGAAGTTTTAGTTCCCCTGTTTGAACAAAGATATACTGGCACTGGAGGCAGACCAGAGAATGTTCACTAGGTTAGGGAGGGGTTTTCTTGTGAGGAGAAGTTGAGTAGTTTGGACTTGTTCTCTAGACTTGTGGGAGAGTTTAGAACCAGAGAATGTAAATGGGCGACCCCTCAGACTGAAGTTAAGACAATGAGGAGGAATTCTTCACTGCAGAGGGCAGTCAAGGCTGGGTTGTTGAATGTATTCAAGGCCGAGCTAGAGAGATTTCTAATCGTTAGGGCAATTTGATGATTATGGAGATGAAACCAGAAGGTGGAATTGAGGATGATCAAATCAGCCATGATTTACTTAAATGGTTGAACAAACTCGATGGACCGAATGACTTCGTATTTTTTTATTCCTGATCCCTAGTTGCCCTTGAGAAGTTGGTGGTGAACTGTCACCTTGAACAAGTGCAGTCCATTTGCTGTAGGTAGATCTACAATGCCAGTGCAGAGTTCCAATGATCCAGTGACACTGAAGGAATGACTATATATTTCCAAGTCTGGATATTTAGTGGCTTGGAGAACTTGCAGATGGTGTTGGTCCCATGTATCTGCGCGCGCCCCCCCCCCCCCTTGTCTTTCTAGATTGTAATGGCGATACGTTTTGAAGGTGCTAAGGGTCTTTGGTGTATCTTGTTGGTAATACATACCACTATCATTGAGTGTCAGTGCTGGAGTGAGTGGATGTGGTGCCAATAAACAGGATTATCTTGACTTGACTTGAACGGTATTGAGCTTTTTGAGCATCCTTGGACCTGCACTGATCCAGGCAAGTTGCAAATATTCCATTACGCTACTGACTTGTCTTGGACTTTATGGAGTCAGGAAGTAAGTTACTTGCTACAAGATATCTCGCCTCTGACCAGCTCTACCATATTTATGTGATATAGTCTAGTTTAGTTTCTAGTGAATGTTAACTCCCACAGGGTGTTGATTGTGGGGGATTCAGTGATGATGCTTTTGAATGTCAATGGGTGATGATTAGATTTTCTATTGTTGGAGGTTCTCATTGCCTGGCATTTGTGTGACATGGATGTTACTTGTCAGCCCAAATCTGGATATTCAAGTCTTGTTGCATTTGGGCATGGACTGCTTCTGTATCTGAGGAGTTGCAAATGGTGCTGAACATTGTGCATTTATCAGTGAATATCCCTACTTCTGACCTTGATTAATGGACAAGTTTGTTGAAGCAGCTAAAATGGTTGGCCAAGGACAGTATCCTGAGGAACATCCTAGAGTTGAGATGACTTGCTTCTAACCTCCACAGCCATCTTCCTTTGTGCCAGATTTGACTCCCACCCATGGAGAGCTTTCCCTCTTTTCCCATTGGCTCCAGTTTGCTAGAGATCTTTGATGCCATACCCTGTCAAAAGCAGTCACTCTTGTCTCACCTCTGAGTTCAGCTGTTCTGTGTTTTTATGAGCTAAGGCTGTACTGAAGTCAGGAGCTGAGTGGTCTTGGCCAAACCCAAATTGAGTTTGTGAGCAGGTAATTGCTAAGCAAATATTACTTGATAGAAACAGAACAGTGCTATATCTTAAGGTCTTCCAGTCAATTTTAGATTAATCCTGAGTCATGCTGATTATCAATTTAAGTTGGTATTTAATGATACTTTGTAACTAACATTTTCAAATGCATTTTTTATTAGTATCCAAGGAGAAGGAATTGGTGAGAATTGCATCAAATATTTCTCGAGATATGAGTGACACAATGAAGGTAAGCATTTCAGAGCAATTTGTATACTTAATTTTTCATCTAATTAAAAGAGATTCAGCCATTCAGTGAAACAAATTTTTGAACTGTAACTGAACATATGGAGGAAACATTTGAGCATTTTGTTTAAGATAACTTTGAACAAGTCACTGTACCTCATTTGTGAGGTCTTACATGCCCAAAAGTGCTATTTTTTTTTCATTGTCTCTCCAGTACAGTGTCTTGGCTTATTATAATACTGCACCATTTTGAAGGTGTTTGTATTCTGCTGCTTAAATTAGTTTTAAAGTGGCTGTGTTCACATACTGGTATCTGCAGATATAGTTTGTATACATCCTTGTGATGAATGTATTAAGAAAAATTGTTTTAAACTTCCAAATGGGGTGTGTTGATTTTAATAGATATGTAAGAAGTAGGAGCAGGCGAAGGCCATTCAACCGTTTGAGGCTGCTTCACCATTCAGTATATGGCTGATCCTCTATTTCAGTGCCGTATTCCTGCTTTCTCTCCATACTCCTTGATGCCTTTAATATCTAAAATATTTATCTCTTTGGTGAATATACTCTGATATGGCCTCCAGATTTCTGTGGGAGTGTATTCCACCGGTTGACCACTATCATGAGTAAAGCAGTGTTTCCTCATCTCAGTCCTAAATTGCCTACCCTGTATGCTAATACTCTGATCTCTGATTCTAGACTTCCCAACCAGAAGAAACATTCTCCCTGCACCTAGTCAGTTTAGCCCTATTAGAATTTTGTTTTTAAACAAATCCCCTCTTGTCCTTCTTAAAGTGAATACAGACCCTGTTGAACCAATCTCCCCCCATGACAGTCCTGATATCAGGCTCATGAACTTTCAATGAACTCCCTGTTTGTCAAGTACATATTTTGTTAGGTAAGGAGAACAAAACAGGGCACAATACTCCAGGTGCAGTGTCATGAAGACAGTATAACTGCAGCAAGACATCCCTACTTCTAAACTCAAGTTGTCTTGCAGGTGAAGGTCAACATGCTGTTTGTCGTCTTAACTGCTTGCTGCATCTGCCTGTTTTATTGGCGCATCCCCTTTAACACACAGATCCCTTTTTGCATAAACTAGGAAATATTGCATTTGGTTCCCTCTTCCAAGTCATTAGTATATTTTGTGACCAGCTGGGACTCGAGCACTGATCCCTAAGGTGCACCACTAGTCAGTACCTGCCGTCCAGAAAAAGATTCCCACAGTTTCCATGCCAGTATATTAACTCCAATCCCACATGCTTTAATTTTTTTTTATGTGGGACCTTATCAAAAGCTTTCGCAAAATCCAAAAACACTACATTATCTACAAATCTTCTAGCTAAATCCTCAAACAAACATGTAGAGCATAATTTTCCTGTTCATAAACTCATGCTAACTGTGCCTAATCATGTTAATGCTTTCCAAGTGTTTTGTTATCATACCTTTTTGTAATAGATTCTAGCATTTCCCCACTAATGTTAGACTAACTGGTCTGTCATTTTTTTTTTCCTCTCTGTCTGTTAAAAGAAACCGCGGGGTTACATCTGCTGCTCTCCAATTTCTAGGAACTGTTCCGATCTATAGCATTTTGGAAGATGACCACCAACTTACCCAATATTTCAAGGGCCACTTCCTTTAGTGCTTTGATTACAGATTATCAGGCCCTGAGGATTTATTGGCCTTTAACACCATTAATTATTAAATAATGCTGATTTTCTTAACTTTTTCCTTCAATTCCTCCCTCTCGCTGTACCTAACTTCTCTAACATTTCTGGGAAATTATTTGTGATGACACAAACAAAATCCATGTTCAATTCTTCTGTCATTTCTTTGTTCCCCATTGTAATTCTCTTCCTTACTGTAAAGAACTTGCATTTCTCATTGATCTTTTCCTCTTCACATTTATAGAAGCTATTACAGTCACATTTTGTGTCTGAGTCTAAGCTCAAATACTATTCGCCCCTCTTTTACAATCTTTTTGCCCTGTTTCGAACATAAGAACTAGAAGCAGAAGTAGGCAATTCAGCCTGCTGCACCATTTAATATGACCATTGTTAGTCTCATCTTAGCCTTAACTCCACTTTCTGCCTGCTGTCCAGAACCCTGCAATAAGTTACTAGTTTAAAAATCTATCTATTCCCTCATATTTTTAGTCAATCCCGCTTCTGCCATGTTCTTGAATCGTGAATTCCACAGGTCTGCTGAATTCTAAACTGCTTCCAGTCCTCGGGCTTGCTGCTTTTTCTTGCAATTTATGTGTCCTCTTTAGATCTCCTACTATCGACAATTTATTTTGCAAGCCATGGTTGAGCCACCTTTCCTGTTCTATTTTTTCCTATGCTGGATAGGAAGGAATAATTGTCATTTATGCATGTATTCTTTAAACATTAGCACTTGCCTATCCACTGCCAACCCTTTTTTTTAGTGAGGTTCTCCAATCTAATGTTGCCAACTCGCACCTCAGGCCCTCATAGTTTCCTTTAATTTAGATTCAGGATCCTGGTTTCAGATTCAGTGCCACTCTCCACCTTAATGATTACTTGTCATTTTATGATTGCTGTTCTGCAGTGGCCCCAACACAACAAGATTGTTAATTAATCATTTTTCATTTCACTTCAGGAAATCATCGTCTCTTACTGCTAATTTGGTTTGCTAAATCTGTGTAGGTTCAAGTTGCCCGTGGTTATAATTGTACCCTTATTGCAAGCATCTCTAATCTCCTGTTTAATGCTTTCTGTTGCATCTGCCTATAGACAATCCCCAAAATTGTTTCTGCCCCTTGTTGTTTCTTATCTCCCCCCGAACAGAATCAAAATCATTATTTTGAGAGCCAATATCCTTCCTCGCTTTGGGCATTGGCGATCCTTTACTAATAATGCTTCCCACACCGCGTTTCCCTATTTGCCTGTCCTGCCTAAATATTGAATACTCCTGGATGTTCATTTCCCAACCTTGGTCACCCCTGCAGCTGTGTCTCTCTAATTACAGCTTTATTATAATTATGTAATCTATTTGTGCTGTCAATTCATCTACCTTATTGCAAATGCTCCACACACTAAGATACAGTGCCTTTTTAATTTTGTCCTTTTTAAACCTTCTTAGTCATCTTTGCTTTATTTTGCACCATGACCCATTTGTTTCTTGTCCTTGTTTATTCTGCCTTTTTTTTTGTATGTTTCTGTCCTTGGGTCTACCTTCTCTGACTCCATGCTCAGGTTCCTGTTCCCTGAAAGCACAAAGAAACAGTTCCTCCTTGCAAGGATATTCGTCCTGGTCCTGGCCAGGTGCAATTTGTCCTGTTTGTACTGGTTCCATCTTTCCCAGAATCACTTCTGGTGTCTCACGAATCTGAATCTTTCCTCTTGCACCATTTTCTTCAGCAATATTAATCTAGTACACCCTGTTATTTCTACGCTTGCTAGGATGTGGCACTCGTAGCAGTTCTGAGTTCAGCATTTTTGAGGTCCTACTTTATAATGTGTCCCAACTTCCTAAATTCAGCTTGTGCACCCTAATCCATTATTTTTTTCCAATATATCATTGGTACTGATATATGCGACAACCACTGGAAGTTTGCCCTGCAGCTTCTCCAGGACATCCTTGATGCTGCTCCCATGGAAGCAACATACCATCCTGGAGATAGTAGGAACTGCAGATGCTGGTGAATCTGAGACAACAAGGTGTAGAGCTGGATGAACACAGCAGGCCAAGCAGCATCAGAGGAGCAGGAACGCTGATGTTTTGGGCCTAGACCCTTCTTCAGAAAATTTTCTGAAGAAGGGTCTAGGCCC
>NC_063340.1:51169580-51222521 GCF_021869965.1 Rhincodon typus | reverse complement strand
TGCTGCTTGGCCTACTGTGTTCATCCAGCTCTACTCCTTGTTATACCATCCTGGAGTCTCTTTTGCAGCAGCACAAAGACCTGTCTGTTCCCCTTACTGACGGATAGTAAGCCACTGGTCAATATTGCCTCGCCTCAAGGAGACAAACCATGCCTTCTGTAAATTCTGAAATGTACGTGAATAAAGGCTAATTAAATCTGGCTGACACCTTTGCAACTGTACCAGTGAGGAAGAAATGGCTTCAGGAAGGTGCAACGATTGAGTTTGAGCAGACAGTAAAATGTAAAATTAGATTATGATTAATTTTGGGAATGTTTAACAGCAACTGGTTGTTATCACCTGATGTTTACAGGTATATAACCAGTGGATAATGTTAGTAGAATATTAAGTCTGAAAGTCATTGACGGATTTCCTAGAATGTACATATTTTTAATCTCATTTTGCAGGAGAATGTAACTGTGATGTACAGGAACTAATGTTAATGCAATTTTGTTCCCCAAGCATTTACCAGCATTTATGGAGAAAGCTGAAGGACTTTTGCAAACTCTAACTCTTGTTCCCATTATGAAGCAATCCCAGACAAATAAGGCAATATTCTCCACCCACCCAGAGACATACTTCCAAAATAGCAATGAACAAGCTCTTCTGTTTGAAAAATCTGATGTCACTCCCACAGAAACTGAAGAAAAAAATTTGCTGAAGTGTCGTAAGTCACAGAAAAGAAAATTAGATTCTTACATTAACCGAAAATATCCAAAACGAAGATTGCATCTTGGTCAGTAATCCTGTGCAGTATTCAGTGTCAACAGACAGCTTGTACATTTTGTATAGCATGTTTTTTTTAAAAGTGTTTCTAGTCAGATCTGGTGGAAAAGTTAGGTCTTTTGCATCTTTGTACTCTAACCACTTGCAAACTATCTGCAAAGGTATTTATCCCAAGTTGTCTATTCGTATAATTAGATACTGTGATAATGCCCAGCCCTGACGAGAGGTTGTAAAGTGAGAGAAAATTAAGTAGATTTAAAATATTTTGTTTGAATAGGTGGAACCTAAAACAGATTTGCCACCTTATTTACTTTGAAAGAAAGTTGATTTTGTTCAGATTTTTGTATTTCAGAAGCTGACTCTGTTATAGAGTTCCATTCCTGTTTTAGTGCTTAAAATCTCCAGAAAAGATTTCTTAAATTGTATATAAAAAGCTTGATTTTTGTATTGGTTACTTTTTAATTTTTTTTTCCTCTGCTTTCTGTTCATTTACTTCTTAAATGAACAAGTCTGGTATTCTGTTACAGAGCAATATACAATTGTGATTCAGTTACTTCACATCTAACAAATGATGACTCAGTTAAAGTGAACTTGTATGAATGTATTGAAAATGAAATGGAAATGAAATTTTTATAAATGGACAATGAAATGTGAATTGTTTGGCTACTTTTAACTATCTTCTGTAAGATAACATTGATTTTTAAAAATGTGGAATAACATATACCTATTGGTCCTTTGAATATTGTAAAGTTCAAGGTTGTAAATATTTACTGTCTGTTTTTGCATGTTTCCTTAATTTTAAATAAACTGAAGATGCATAAATATATTGTAAAGCTATATTTTTTAAAAGCTGGCAGATTTTTCATGGCACTAGACAATGCTTTCTAGAAGGAACAATGTAGCTTTTTCTAACTTGTACATGGTACAAGAGAATCACTGGTAGGGCCAGTATGTATTGCAGCTCCTTTAATTGCACTTGAGAATTTGGTACTGAGTCACTCTTAAACTCATGCGGTCTATGTGGTGCTGTTGCACCTACAGTGCCCGTAAAGGGGTGACAAAGTTCTGACCCAGTGGTGGAAGAATATATGTCTAAGTCAGGACGAGGAGGAGCTTGCAAGTGTGGTGTGCTCCTGTGTTTCTGTTGACCTTGTTTTACCTGATGGAAGTTACTGTTGAAGGAACCTTGGGGGCAAGTTGCTGCAGTACACCTTTGTAGATGATATCTAGTACCACTGTACACTAATGTTGAAGGGACTCTGTGTTTTTAAACTAGTGGATGGAGGCTGATCAGGCAGGCTGTTTTTTTTTTTTCCTCGATGGTGTTGAGCATCTTGCGTTAGACCCATACCTAACCAAGTAATTGGAGTGTACTTCTTCACACCGGTGACTTGTATCTTGTGGTTTATGCATTTGGGGGTGTTCAGTGATGTTAATGCTGTTGAATATCAAGGAGAGGTGTTTAGATCCTTTTATATTAGACCTTGTCGTTGCCTGGTACTTGAATGGAGCAAATACTGCTTGTGACTTGTAAGAGGCAGCAGTTAATATTGTTGCATATCAACTATGGAGTTGCAAATAGTACTGAATACTGCAATTATCACTGAATATTTCAGTTCTGACCATGTGTTAGAGGGAAGGCTATTGGTAAAGCAACCAATTTGGTTGGCTTTAGAAATGACTGAAGAGCCCCTGCAGTGATGTCCTCGGGCTGAGATGCCATTAGGCCACCAACAACTACCATCTTTCTTTTTATGCTAGATATGATTAACAAGAAGAGTTTTCCCACTGTTTTCCATTGACTTCACCTTTGCTAGGGGTATACAGGCAATTTGGGCAAGTAGCAGGATAATGCTGGTCAATGTGTAGTCATGTGTGCAGAGGCCTGCAAAAAAATTAGGAGGACTATCCAGCTGAAGAATGCAAGTTCTAGGAAAATTTATTTTGTCCCAGTGAATATGTTGGACTGTTGTTATGAACCCTGTAGTGACTTTTTAAAAAATTACTTCCAGTTAGCCACTAAATTATCACATGATTTAGACTTAAGACTTTTCAATAAAATAAACTAAAAGGCAAATTGACTAAACTCTATTTCATTGGGTGACTATATTCTAAACTATAGAAAAGTTTCTCCATTTAACTTCTAAAATGTTTGAAAATTGCCAAGTGTGTTTAGAGTTATCACTGATGTCCTTCCAATTGTCAAAAGATGTGAACATCTTGCACTTTCTTCCCAGTAACTCTATCTGTATCATTGTCCTCATAGCAACCAAGCTTGTCAAACAGGATTTGCATGACCTGTTTCAATACACTTCAGTTCTCCTGTCCAAAGGCAGTTTGAACCAAAGCACCATGAACTTCACCATAAGTAGAGCAAAGAGATAGGTCTTGAACCCATTCCAACCTTTTATGTGTATGTTCTAGTCCAAAAATTTTTGATAATGATGGTACAGTCTCCCAATTCCTTTTCCATCATATGGCTGAGCAGGTATCTCTCCTGCTGTTAACATTGAAATGCTGTTGGCGTAGGTTGGTAAGATATAAGTTGGTACTTAACTTATTTGGACACTCCTCGGTTATCAAGTATTGGAGTGGGATTTTAACCAGAACTTTGATTCAAAGACTAGATGTTGTCACAAGATGGGCTGAAAAATGGCAGATAAAGTTCAATTTGGATAAATGCGAGGTATTGCATTTTGGTATGACAAGCAGGGGCAGGACTTCTACAATTAATGGTAGGGCCTTCTAGTGTTGTAGAGCAGAGGGACCTAGGGATTCTGGTACATAATGCTTTAAAGTTTGCATCACATATAAACATGGTGATTAAGAAGGGGCTTAGCACATTTGCTGTCATTGCTCAGGCCTTTGAGTGTGGGAGTTGGGAAGTCATGTTGAGGTTGTACAGGACATTGGTGAGGCCTCTTCTGGAGTACTGTGTGAAATTCTTGCCCTGTTACAGGAAGAATATTATTAAGCTGGAGAGGGTTCAGAAGAGATTTAACAGGATGTTACTGGGTATGAAAGGTCTGAGTTATTTGGATAGGTTGGGACTTTTTTTTTCACTGAAATGTAGAACGTTGAGAGGTGACCTTTTATAGAGGTTTATAAAATAATGAGCTGTGTAGACAAGCTTAACGATTAGGCATCTTTCTCTAGGATGAGGGATTTCAAGACTAGAGGGTATATTTAGGGTGACTGGAGAAATATTTAAAAAGTACATGATGGGCAATATTTTTAAGTGGTTTATAGTTGGATGAATTGCCAGAGGAAGTGGTAGATGAAGGTACAGTTAATGTTTAAAAGACACTTTGGATAAGTACACGAATAGGAAAGGTTTGGAGGGATATGGGCCAGAGGCAGACGGGTGTGACTAGTTTAGTTTGGGAACATGGTTGGCATGGACTAGTTGGACCGAAGGGTCTGTTTCCATGCTGTATGACTGTGACTGCCCCTTCAATAATTTATCTCCTCTTAACCTGATGGTTCCAATTAAGGACAAACATTTTAACTTTACTTTTGCTACAGTTCCTAGTTCTTGTCAGCTTGGGGGAGAAAACAGCACTAGTGTGAGGGTTAGGGCTTGAGATTGTCTAGTCTACATTTGAGTGAACTAGCAAATTAACACCTGTTAGTTAGGGCAATCATAAGTAAAAATGCACACTTTTTCTAGGTATTACAATATAGATGTGGTGGAACAATAGACTTGTAATTACATATGAATAAATGTATGGCATTGGTTCTGACGCCTTTGTGGTTATTTTTAGAATAACATAGATTCCATGCAGAGGATAGCATGAGACTTGGTACCTCTTCTTGCAAGAGGAGATAATTGCACACTTACCAAGATTGTCTCAGTAGCAATGTTAGCTGTAAGAATAAATGATGGAAATATAAAATAAATACAAAACCTAAGACTTTTGATAGCAAATGGTGGATTACTCTAGTTCTAGCAACTTCTGTGCAGACAAATGGAACTAGCGTTCTGAAAAGGCATCAAAACAAAATATTAACTTTGCTTCTCTTTCTACAGATGGGTCCAGACTGGCTCTGAACATCCAATATTATTTTGGATTTCCAGCATCTAATATTTTGCTTGTACCATTAAAATGGAAATTGATTTATGTCTGCATATCTTAATCCAATCAGGTGTGTAACCATAAAGTCTAAGCCAGGTCATAGCAGAAGAGACAGCAAATATGATTGCATTGAATCGGAGGCAACCTACTAATAAGGGATTGCTTAGGGGATAGAAGACAAGTAGGAATAGCAAGTAAAACTCTTAAAAGATGTTTAATGTGGGGAAGTGTGAGGTCTTCCACTTTAAACCCAAGATGGATCAGGCTATAGGCCAAATGGCAAGAAACTAAAGAGGGGACATTTAGCAGTCAAAGTACCTATCCACTAGCTTTTGGTGATTTCTGTATGAAAATTAAAAGGCCTAAGATTTTTTTATTTCATTTCAGCTGAAATGCAAAGAAAGGGAAGTTGTTATGATCGTACAGAGCTCTGGTTGGATCCCATTTAGAGTGCTGCAGTCAGTTCTGGGCACTGTACCTTATGAAGCAGATATTGGCCATGTTGATCTGTGGTGCAGCACGGATTCAGCAGAATGATGCCAATGTTAAAAGGGCTACGTTATCAGGATAAATTGACTGGACTAAGTTTGTAATCATTTGAGCATTGACAATTAAAGATAATTTACTTGACATGTTTAATTTGATTAAAGGAAGTGAAAGGGTAGATACAAACCATTTCCCATGGTAGAGATTCCAAAATAATGGAATGTAATGGCCCAAATCTTACAATATTTGTATCATCAAAATCTGAGTTGAGAGAAGTTGTCAGGACCCAGCAGAAGACCTGCCACAAACTTGTGCTATAGATGCCCAGGAAATTTAAACATCCATTGTGGACCCTCTACAAACTCGATCACTGTGTCAAGGATTTGGACCAGACTTGTGCAACTTAAACAGTATGATTTTTGCTTTATAATACTTGATATAACTCGATTAACCATTGTATCTGAACTGAACACCATAACTGACACCACCAACACCGTTGACCCAACTAACATTACCCCAACACTGATCATAAGACATAGGAGCAAAGTAAACCATTCATTCCCATTGAGTCTGCTCTACAATTCAATGACATTATGGCTGACTTGATTATCCTTAGCTCTGTTTGCCTCTCTTGATCAATTATGCACTTCCTATAATGTGACTGCATACGAGTTAGTACCTGAGTTATACAGGCAAAAATTCTGGAATTTATGGAAGCAGGCTGGGCAAATCTATATTGAATTTGAAAGGTTAAGCAAAGTAATTTTGACAGGTGGGAAAGGGCATGAGAATGTGAAACTATGTATAAAGTTCTTGGAGAGGTTATTCTCTGAGGAATTTAAAACTTACTACCTTCTAGGACCTCACAAATAGTAATCTCTGATTTACTTACAGTACCATGTGAAGTGAGTACAGAAATAAGGGGACAAGACAGATGAATGTGTAGCTGTAAAACTGATGCTTTAGATTCCTATGACACGCTGACTGGCTCTGGGCGAGATACATCTTGTCACAAGTTAACTGGAAAGAGTGTGCCAATCATCATGCCCCACTGTTTCAGAAGCCTTTACAAAATGTATAACGTCCCATTTTGACAACCAAGATGGCCAATTTGCCTGACTGACTATTATTCGGAACAAAAACTATTCCCACCAGGTTTCGTTGTTAATAGAAGGTAATTCTATTTATTGTAACAGACTTAACTAACAAATGGCAGAAAAAAGAATGGATTTCTAATCTATTACTGTGCAATTTAAAATATATCCCTTTAAAATCTCAATACACCCAAAGACTTGGTCACAATTTAGAAAAAAAGTTTTGCATATTATGAGAGAACAACAATAAGCTAAGCAAAATTCCAAAGATCGAGTATCCAGATTGAGGGTGGGTTAAATTGTTTTACATTGTTCCTTTTGATTTCAGCAATACTCACGTGCTGTTGTCTGGAAAGTAAAGATTGTTCTTCACTTCAGTAGTTGTTCCAGTGGATCTAGGTCTTTTCTTCCTAAAATTCATTCTTTTGATTTTGCTGTTTGCCCACATGGACAGAGAGATAGATATTTTCAGTTTGCAGGTTCTGGATATCTTTGGTTGTCCTTGCACTTATAGTTTTACACCAAACTGTAACTCAACCAATCGGAGGACTGTTATCAGGCAAAATTTCCTTAACTCAAAAGACTTTTGATGCTACTTTGCCACAAAGTATTCCGCTCACTGCTTCAAAAAGTAACATTATGTTGCTCAAGTAAAAATATATAGTGGACAATCCCAGTTGTTTTGTTCAAGTTGCAAAACTTTCCTGGTATTGCAGCTGTATAGAGTCATATAGCACAGAAACACCCTTTGGTCCAACTCGTCCGCACCAACAAGACATCTCAACCTGACCTAGTCCCGTTTGCTAGCATTTGATCTGAGTTCCTTGCAGGGCCTTTTGCTCGTGTGTAGGGGAGACTTTAAACTAAATCAGGAGGGTTAGGGGAGCCAGGAGAGAATTATCAGACAGTAATACAAGGGTGCACAAAGCATTGGGAAAGACAGTAACAGAACAGAGAATAAATAGTAGGCTAATAGATCAAGTCGGAATAGGGAAGAAATCAAAATATTCTAAACCAAGCTTCCATTGCAAGTGTGTGAAGGTAGAGAGTATATAAGATTGGTGAGTTACAGGTGCAGACTGCCTTACAGATTTATCACTGGATTTGCAACATAATGTAATTAAAGTATTCAATGATTCATTGCCAATTGCTCGTAACTAGATTTTGAGAACAACACATTTATATCTTATACAGAAATTAACATATTGTTAATATTTAGCATATACACTAACTTTGCAGAGCAAAGCTAACCGATGATACAATCTAATTAAGGTCTATGATTTGAACCTAATCCTCTTTGATCGTAACCTCCATTTCGCACACAAAGACAGCCAGTTAGGAATACATTAAAAAGAAAATAAAAGAATTGTAATTTGCCAGTTAGATAACCATTTCAATGGTGAGTACCAGTTCTTTACGGAATCTTCGAAAAATGTATATTATGTAGAAATCTATCTTACTTGATTTCTTAGGTCACTGGTCAATTAAATCAGCTTCCAGCAGGCTCCAAGGAATATTCACATATTTCTTGAAATTGGAATTCTTTTCTCCGAACATGCAACAATTCTTTAATTGGATGTAAAACTAAACAAAGTAAAACTCAGGAAGCAGTCTCCGGAAGACTCTCAAAGCAAAACACCTTTTGTCCAAACACCCGGTCAGAGCCAGTTCAATTCATGGTTTCACTTTTTTTCCAAAGTTCTTTGTGGTTAGTTGGCCAGAACTGTCTCATCTCGACCAATACAACAGCCAACCAGCTGCCAGTCCTTCAGCATAACACCTGGTGTCAAAATGTCTGCAGAGTTTTTAGAACGATAACCAATCTGCATTTATCTTTCCAAGCTAGTTCCAATACTCAAGCTTCAGTTTTTTTCTTTTTAATCAAGCTGCTATTCAGTTCAAAGTTCAATTCTCAACTTAAGCTCACAGATCCAAATCAAAAACAGCGATGGTCTCAACAATACAAGGTACTCGGGAGCAGAGTTCAAGGACAGAATAATTTTGGGTAGAGTTAAGGAACAAAAAAAACAGTGCAATGACATTGCTCAGTGTAATCTATAAGCTACTAAATGCTGGGAAAGATCTGCAAGGAAGTTACAGAGAGGTGTTACAATGGAAGCCTTGAAATTATCTGAATGTAGACTGTGTAGAGTGGTAGTGTAAAAGGCAGAGAGTGGCAAGTGTTCCAAGATCATGTTCAGGAGAATTTTCTATAGCAGTATGTGTCCAGATGATAGGAATGCAGGCATTATTCCTGGTTCTAGGGAAAGAGATGGGCCAAGTAGATCAAGTGTCAGTTGGGGAATATTTAGGGAGCAGTGATCGTTGTGTCATAGGGTTAAGGACGATGGTGCAAAAGATCAATGGACAAACAGGGTAAGAATAATTAGTTGGGGAATAGGTCACATCAATGGGAAAACAGAGTTTGGTGAAATAGATTGGAGGCAAAGGTTGGTGGGAAAAACTGCAGCAGAATAATGGACTTCCTTCAAAGAGGAGGTAGTTCAGGCACTGTCATGGTGCATTCCCTCAGAAAGGTAGAGCTTTCTGAATCAAAATTGATGTAGAAATTAAGAGATGATGATCACCTTAGATGATGGTGTTTCCCCACTACACCTTTGTGGCAGCTGCCCTAAGCATTAATGCGCATAGTTTAGGGTCTTGGAATGTGCCAGTCTGCAACACTCAGTAGAGGTCAACTCTTTACACTGAAAGACCAACAAGTTTCAGGCAGACCAATGAGCATCTCTCACTGAGTTGATGGTCCTCCAGATGCAGTCAATGTTTGTCTTGGAGTGTGTCCTGGGAAACAGGCTGTGGAATACAGAGTCCTGCATCACAGAACTGCTTGGAATGAAAGTCAGCTGCATCTTTCTGTGGACCTTCTTTGCAAAGGCACATTCCAAGGTGGTGTGTGACAGTCTTTTTCCCCCTCACAGTTGCTTGCAAGGCAACGTGCAGTGCTGGAGAGAGTCCAGGCGTACATGAAGAATCTTCGAGCTAGTGCCCTTCTCAGCACCAGCCAAACTAAGTCTTGGTGATTGTTGGAAAGCTATGAATGAGTCAGTTTTTTATATTTCAAAAATAAACTTTATTCATTAAAAAATCTTTATGTACATACAGTACAGAATCACAAATGCAGTTCGGTTCTGAACAAGTAGCATATCAAGGAAACAAAAACATTGGAGGTTGAATCTATCCAACGAACCAAAAACATTTCCTCTTTATACTACACTATACTTACATGCCTTTGAGGCACCGGGAGGGTCCAAATGGAACCACATTTAACCATGGCAGAAAAACCTCAGACAATATGGAGCAGATGAAATAGGAAATAAAGCATAAACATCAACGCAGAGAAGAATGGCCTGCTCCTGGACCGTGTGTTGGCTGTTACTCCATTTAATTAGGATTACTGCAAGAACGTTCATTTATTTAAATTCACGTTTAGGCTTCCGCTGTCAAGCTTTAAAATTACCGTCATTTTTCATTTCCCAAATGAAGTTCCACTGCCCCTATGAACTACTCGCCTCTTTTCAGGATTTCCTGTACATTCAGTCCGATAGGACATGCTCTGGACGCGCCCTGATCATTTTAATAAATTACCGATACACAGAAAAACTCGACAACGTTCTGTGTAATGCCAGAAGGCGCAATGAGCAAATATATAATACATGTTGACTTTTTAATCTAAGTAACGTCAACGTCGTTAAACTCTCACAGACACCACAATTTTTTTAAAGTTATCAACATGTAAGGCCGATGCACAAAATATAAATGAACATGCTTACGGTGTTTCTGACTGCTTTGAGTTGGAGATGACCCTGGTATCACTTTCATAGTAGTTATTTTGAGTGATTTCACAGGTATTATATGAAGAAGCAGTTACGGGCAGGTTTCATCTCCATGTTATTCTTTATAGTTTCCGAAACAATGACCAATATTCAGTCACTCAAATGTTTCCAATTAAACTAAGCGCTGTAGTTGCCTGGAAGTGTAATGTGGAATATAGCGACATTTTTGAGCAAATAAAAAGGCTTAGACTTTATACTTGGAGTAAATCAAAAGCAAAATACTGCGGATGAGGGAGATCTGACATAAAGCCAAGTGCTGCAGAAACTCGGTAGGTCGGCAGCATGTGGAGAGAAAACAGTTAATATTTCGAATCACGTTGGACTCCAATTACTAACGCTTCTCTCTCCGAGATGCTGCCTGACCAGCCGAGTTTCTCCAGCATTTTCTGTTTTTACTTCACATTTGGAGGGTGGCCCGTTAAAACAACGACTTCCAGTAGCTGTCTCATGCTATTGTTAAGTAAGTTTGAATAGTCATGGGTCTGTTAACGGGAGACAGATCACCCCATCTTTTTTTGAGATTCCTTCTGGCTTTAAAGATAAGCCACGACACGTGACTTACTGCAATGTTGCGAGCACATTCCAAGAAGAAAATGTTTTCTGACAAAGTGAAACTCTCAGAACTGCTTTTAGTTTTATAATTGCATCACAACACAAAAAAGATTTCCTGAACTCAATTACAGGCAGCAGTACTCGCCTCTAGATCTAAAGAGCAGTTCAATGGGAAATCCGGGCGTTTGATAGCAAGCTACTCTCGAATTTCCTTTTGCATTCGGTTACTGCTGTCTGTCTGTGCACATATGTGCTCACTTGTGTGTCATGTCTGAGGTAAACTCTCCAAGGTTAATCGTGCATAGTCCAGCAAACGACAGCTCCACAGACCGAGAATCACAGGTCAGTAGGAAATATGTTCCCAATCTGGTTGCAGTTCTCCACTACCCGCGCCGACTATCACTGTGTTCGAAAGCATATTTTCAAGTCAAAATCCCATGTTTGAACTTTAGGACCTTGGAAGCGATAACAAGAAGCTCCGAAGAAGAGAGAAAAACCGAATTGCCGCGCAAAGAAGTCGAAAGAAACAGACGCAGAAAGCAGATAAACTACACGAGGTAAAATGCAGAGGAACGGTCGGGCCTTTGAATTTTAACTCCTTCATAACAGTATGCAAATAATGATTAGCAATAAAACTAATCGATAGTGAATACGATACGGTTAGACATAACGAAAGATATTGTGTTATCAAAAAATTAATTTGCACTTATTGGCATTTTGAATCCTGAGATACCTAACTTTTAATATCAAAAAAAAAATTTGAGATTTTGGTTAACTGGTAGTTATTTAAGTAAATTTCATCAAAATGCAAACCTGAAACGGAACTGCTGTGCCAATTTAAGCAGGCACATCAATACACTGCTTTCATTGACTGTTCCTGAGATTTGCTTAACATTTCCCGCTAACCTGTGTGAGGAATTTTCTTGCATCTGATTTACGATATGTTAACTGCATATTTGCAAACTACTTAAAGATTTCTGGGAAGAGTTAAATGCAAATCGAGCTTGGATGCTGAGTAACAAAGCCTAAGATTGCCATGGCCGTGTAGCTTAAATGACCTTGACTCACCCCCAACGACAGATGTGTCCGTTTGAGGCAAATGTTCACAGCTCTATCATTCGTACAGAGCTGTCAGTTAAAGTATCCTGAGCTCTTTACACCTTCTGTATCAGTTTGTGCAAGTTTTGCCTTCTCTCATTCCTCATCGAGCTTATATTATTTATTCAAAATTAAACACCCAAGTGTACCACTCTGCCTGGCAATAACATGTTAACAAGTTGGTTGGAGTTATGCGAAACGTATAGTCATATCTCCTTTTTGGATTTAACAAAAATGCAATTTCTTAGAAATGTGTGCTCATCAGAGTGAAATCTTCACTGATGCGGGAATCTTTCATCTTTTTCGCTTTTATGGCTGTGTGAATCATTTCTAGATCTGCGTAAGTGTGGGTTAGATGCACTGTATAGTTTAACATAATCCACCCACACAATCAGTGTGAAAACCTTATTACTCTTGTCAGACATTCTTGGACATTAATGACGGAAAGTTGATATTCAGGTTCAATTAGGAAAGCAAATAGTAAGTTTGCCTTTATCACAGAGGGATTGGAAAATAAGAATAAAGAAATCTTACAGCAGTTATGTAGGACTTTCATGAAACTGTGCAGTTTTGGTCTCCTTAACCAAACAAGGATTTTCTTGCCAGAGGGAATGCAGCAAAGGTTTGCACCTGGCTGCAAAATCAAGGCCTTTATCTCTGTGGACCTAGTGTTATGGCCTTGGGAAGTATTAAAACAGATCGAAATGTTAATTAGTAGTTCATAGATTAAATAACAAGGAATGTCTAATATTAATCCAAGTAGGGCATTTTTATGTAGCATTTCAACAGAAATTGCAGCGCAGAAAGTGATTATTTGGCTCAACTAGTCCATGCTGCATCCAGTTTTCCTGTCACCTGTCTCTGTCTCAGTTTGTCAGCATATTTCAAATTCTTCCTCATGCATTTGTCTAACTTCCCCTTAAATGCATTGAACCTGTTCCATTGAACCATTTCTGTGTTGTGGTAAGGTCCATATTCCCCCGTTTACTGAATAAAGAGGTTTCTCCTAAATGTCTTATAGGCTACTGTCTCATCCTTAGTTTCGTTATCACAAATATTGAAAGCATTTTCTTCATATTAGAATTAGAATTAGGTTCATTGTCACATACTCAATTGCAGGGATGCTGGAGAACAGTGAAAAGTGTATAAATTTGCCATTCTTTGGTGCCAACTTAGGCACAAAGGTATCTAGATACAACATCTTAGGTATAAAGTAGAAAATAAAGAAATAAAATTAAAAGTTTAGCATTACAGCTCTTCTTAAGTGCTTAGCCACAGGCATGGATCCAGTCTCTTCTGCCCCAACATTGAGACTGTCGCCAACATGAGTCCCCTCGCCATGCCACGCCACAGAACTTTTTTGCTGTTCTTCAGTGCCATCTTGCCTCTACTGACGATGTAGCTGCCATGAGACCGCACTGGGATGGGTACTGTCCACAGAAAGTAAGTAAGGTTAAAGTAAAAGAAAAAGCAGAGAAAGAAAGAAAAGCTTATGAAGGAGACGAGTCTGCGCAGGGCTTGGCTCCACTTCGAGTCCACGTTGGGCTTCAACTCGGGTCTACACAAGGCTTTACTATGAGTCCGCGCTGGGCTTCTGCACTGTCTACACTGGCACACCCTTTAATAGATTTAAAACCTCTGTCAGGTTACCCCTTCTCCCCCCAACCCTTCTCTTTAAAGGGGAAAGATGCCAAACCCCACTGCCAACCCCCTTGTTCGATCTTTCCCCATGTTATGATCTCTCAGGTCTTATTAGTGCATGGGAGGGTAGACTGCAATGCAGCTTAGGAAAGAGTTGCTAGTTAGATCACACTTCTGAAGCTCCCCTTGTCTTCAGAGCTACTTTTGATAAATTCCAATCCATCAGTAAATATCTGCTAACTGACTGTTCTGTGATTTACTCTTTATTCCATTGCAAAATATCAACTGAATGAATGTATTTGCTCTGCTGATAGGTTATCAATCTGAAACATTAACTCTGCTTTTCTCCACAGATGCTGCATGACTTGCTGAATATTTCCATTTCTACTTTTTTAGTTTTATATTTAGTTAATTTAATGTTTGATTATTTCATATATAAGACCTCACTTCAGTTAATCAGTTATTTTTGCTTTGAGGACTTATGATGCTTTGAGTTTAGACACCTTATAAGATGTTACATGACAAGTCTTTAAACTTTTAATAATGCATATGTAGCCTGTCTTACTTTACCTATGTAAAATCGGGACAAAATACATTTTCCTCAAAGAACATCATTAATATTGTAGTATAGACAAAGTGCATAATCGATACATAATATAGGCAAAGGAATCTCCCACTTCCGAAGCTTCATAGAAATATTATTTTCCAGTCATTTATTGAAAGTAGGCATAGGCAGTAAGACCAGCATCGGGAACTCCAGAACTTGACCCCACTACAGTGAAGGAACAACAATATATTTCTTGATCACAATTGTGCTTCACTTGGGGAAAATTTGCAAGTGGTGGTGTTCCCATTATGGAGATCCTACCCTTGTTTTTCTCGGTGATCCTCTTCTTGGCATTTCTGTGTGGATGCAGATTTTAGGAAGGTTGTACTCATTGGTCCCAGGCCTGCAGTGGGTAGTTGGGCCAACCCGTGGCTTGTAGTTTCTCCAACAGTGGGTGCAGATGAAGGTGTTGTCACTGCTGGGAATAATTGAATCTATACTTCTCTTCCATGCTGGTTGTTTGTTTAGTCTTATAAGTCTCTGTAGCGCTCCTAATATAGCATCTCCAGGCATCTATTGCCTCCTCTTTCCACTGTCAGTGGTCAATGTGACGGAAAGAGGAACTTCTTCAAGGAGTTATTTGTGTTCCTAGGGCACTATAAAAGAAGGGCAGTATAATTCTAGTCATGATGGTGTAAGACAACAGTGAGGGAGGGATCTTGCAGCTGTTGGTGTTTTAGTGCTGGTGATGCTGCCTTTTACCGTCCAAGTAATGGAGGTCATAAATTTAGGCATTGCTGTTGAAGGAACTTCAGAAAGTTTCTGCAGTGCATCTTGCAGCCAGTGTGCATCAGTGGTGGAGGAGTAAATGTTTAAGGTTGTGTATGAGGTGTCAAACAAGACAGCTGCTTTGTTCTGAATGGTCTTGAGCTTCTTGAATGTTGTTTCGCTTCATCCATCAGGCATGTGGGGAGTATTTCATCACATCCATGTCCTGTTGCCTGTGGATGGTGGACAGGCTTTAGGGAATGAGAAAATGGGTTATTCATGCAGAATAACTAGCCTCTGATCTACTTGTATAACAACAGTATTTATGTGGCTGGTACGGAGCAGTAGTACGATGATGATGGGTGTTTCAGTAATGATAATACTATTGATTATCAGGGAGAGATGGTGACATTCTCTTATTGGCGATGTTCGTTTCCTGTCACTTGCGTCGTATGAATTGTATAGTTGCAGGCCTGACTATGTCATAGAATTATGAAGCGCAACTCATGTGCTTGTGGCATATTGCAGAAAGTTGCATACATGAAAGGCAGATCCATAAATAGTTACACAGCAGAAAGATAAACTGATGTCCAGAACATTTAAGAGATAGTAAGTATCCAGAACATTTAATGCTGTTTAAGATTGGCCAGCTTCACAATGTGCCTCACTTTTTATGGGAGTGATTGAAATAATATTTAGAATAATAATGTAGAATTAGAAATAATAAAAGATAAATCAAAAATTCTGACATCTTCATTAGTGTGGAGTTTAAAAGGTGAACATAATGCTGTCTCCTTCTTTCTGAAGTAAATGTCAAGTCACCCATGTTCATCTAAGTGTGCTAACCAATCAACAGATGAGTGAAGGGCATTGTGCGTATTCCTTTACTGGAGCTCTCTAGTTCCTTAATGGGTTGCAACCTATATCTGCAGCCAGTACTCCACTTAAATTCACAGCATTTCTGATCATTTCAAAAATGACCCACCAATTCCGTGGAAGGCCAAAATCAGGCAGCTGAACTTTTGGACTTGTTACTAAATATATATGAGTTATGTTTGAATCTTGTTCTTACCATATAATACGCCATATGGGAGTTATCTAAAGGTTTTTTAGAGAAATTTTCCAAAAAGGAATGCCTGGAGCAGGCAGAAGGCATTGATTCTGTGGATTAAACATGCCTTTAAGTAGTGGTAGATGTAGCATATTTTGCACCTTAGGGAACTGCTTTGGCAAGGCATCCTGCCAGAAAGTGTAACACTGGACAGGATTGGCTATATTAGTAAGTTGGTCTCATAATACTTCTTATAGGGCAGAGTATCTACTGTCCTGTGTGAGACAAGCTGAATTACATACACAAAGGTGCAAGATTCCAAACATTAGCTCCTCTAGTTTAACCAGCTGTTTTGTTATCAACTTGTTTTCTGACCTTTATTTCCAACAAGATCTTGATAAACCCATGTTTGAAAGTCAAGGTACTGTCCACTGTGGCACCTAGATACACAGGAAATGGGTTGTGTACCAACCAGGGAACATAAAGGAAAATATGGAGCCTTTTGTTGGGCATTGTGTGGTTTAATGAAAATAGATTTAAACTGTCCTTTGGCATGGCTTATGTCTTACTTATTTGGCAATAATGGCCCATTTCACATTGTGTTCAAGATGATATGCTTCTTTAACTGACTTGTCTGGTATGGTTCATTGTATCTCCTTCTGGGATAAATAGGCACTTGCTCTTTGACCACAGATAAATGCACAAATCTCCCTTGTGTATCTCCATGCAATGGATGGGATTCTCGCATTCATATGTAAATTAATAAGAACTAATGGTACATGAGGATCACAAAACCTTACTCCATTGTGGTCAATTTTTTGGCAGGACTGTTGCTAATTTGTCTCCACAGGAAGGCCAGTGGTATATGTACACTCCCCTGATGCTTGCTGTGCCAAACATTTTGGTGGGAGCAACAGCAAGAATGCAGGGAATGTCCTTCAGAAGTATGCAGGGTAAGTAGATCATGAAATCAGTCTCCCTCACTTAACATTGTACAGCTGGACATATATTCAGCAACAGGAAGGTAACCTCACCAGTGCAGCAACAAGGACTATCACCTACTTTCAGATTAGTTGCCAATTGATTTCTGCTAGCTGTTGCTCAGTGTGTAGTGGTGCTAGACAGGGCCAGATGCAAAGATTATTGATTCTGGTCCCATCATGACCACCTCTACCAGATTTAACCCTCCTTTCATATTCTTCAAGCGCCCACAATTGGGAACCATAGTGACAGTGGGTTTAAGTGTCTTATATAAGTCTTTGAACCTCTTGACTCTTGTGGCCCATTGCCTCTATAAATAAAGTTCATCGAAAACTTAGATTGCAGTGTGATGCACTTTATGACCAGAGCTTTGTCTCACAACTTGGTTGTCCTTTTTACCAGCTTCTGTCCTTTGAACCTGGCTGTATGTAATTTGCAGACAGCAGCAACTTCCAAATGACTTGAACCTCACAACAGAGTCATCGAGGTCTACAGCACAGAGAAAGACCCTTCAGCTTATTGAGTCTTTGCCAGTCAAAACTAGCACCTAACTGTTCTAATCCTATTTTCCAGCACTTGGCCCAAAGCCTTTGCCTTGGCATCGCAAGTACACTTCTTAAATATTATGAAGATTTCTGCCTCTATTACCCTTACAGGCAGTCAGTTCCAGGTTCCCACCATCTTCTGGGTGTGAAAATATATTTCCTCCCACTCCCTTTATATCTCCTGTCCCTTACCTTAAATCTGTTCTCCAGAGGGCAAGAGTTCCTTCCTGTCAACTTTATACGTCTCCGTAATGTTCGCCTTAAGTCACCTCTGCTCCAAGGAAAATGACCCCAGTCTATTCAATCTGTTTTCAAAATTAAAACTCTCCAGCTCAGGCAACATCCTGGTAAATCTCCTTTGCACCCTCTACAGTGCAATCATATCCCTCCTATAATGTGGTTTCCAGAGTTGCATACAATATTCTAGCTGCAGCCTAACCAGTGTTGTATACAGTTCCTGCATAACCTCCCTGCTCTTAAATTTTATGCATTGTTGTGAAAATAAACCTATGTATAAATGAGAATTTTTGAACAGTGACTCCTGGTTTCACTTCCTAGTTTAAAAATGGCAAAAACCTTCCACCAATTTAGCACCAACTCGCTCACTTCCAATATTGAGTTATTTCTATTCACACAAGTGGACCTTGATAACAGAAAAAATACACCTTGCAACTCCTTCACTCACTTTATCCCCTTTTGCAGCCTGCCTGTTTCCTCTTTCCCCCCTTGCATCCTAAACCTGGGCTAAAACCTATCTTTCCTTCCATTCCCAATGCAACAGTCCTGTTCCCAATTCCCCTTGCAGCCTCCTTCTCCCACTACCCACTCTCTTGCAGCCTCCTTTGCCCTTTCCCTTCTTCCACTCACCATGACTCCTCTTGCAGACTCTTTCTTCTCCCCTCTATCTCTTACAACCTCCTTTTCTTCTCCCGTTCCTCTTGCAAGCTCCTTCATCTGTTCCTTCACACCTCATATAAACTCTTCATACAGTCTGAGCAGATGCTACCCCTCCCCAGCATTGGAACACATGGAAAACCTAAATAGAAAAGCTGGCCTCCTCCTGGACCTGGCTAACAGCACCAGCCACCCAAGCCTTGGCAAAAGGCCACCTCCTGCTGACTAAGGATGGCTTTCTCCTAGCCCAGCACTCACATCCGATCTCGGCAAAGGTTGCCCTTGCTCAGCCCTTGTCCTTCCCACAACCCCAGTTTTGGACTAAAGGCTCCTGGCACCTAGTGAAAGGCAACCTCAGCTCCCCCAGTCTCTCTCTCTCTCTGTGCCAGTTCTTCCTTTCCTAATTGTCTCACTATTGAACCAATCAGCAGTAAGCATGGACAGAAACAGCCTATGATTGCAGAAGCACTCACCGATTCTGCGCTGGGGATAACATTTCTTTGGTAGTCCCCATGCTTGAATTTTCCTGTGCCCTTGTTTGGGATCCTTGCGCATATTCTGAGCATTGGCAACTCCTATCCTTTTGTGGGATCATGCCTGCATGAGAGGAAGTGTGACCAAGAGCAGACTAGATCACCCAGAATATATCCTGAATGTCAGAACCAATGGCAACATTGACTCAGGCTCTTGCTCTGGAACAATGTCACAGATGTCAGTGATGGGTCAGGCCCTGGAGATCAGCATCATAAGCAGACCCTGGAGCTAGGTACATAGTTGCTTAAAATAGTTGAAGTCTTCAGGGAGTGGTGTGGCTAACACTGAACAAGTTTGACGTAAAGCAACAATTCTGCAGAAAGACTTGCTATCAGAACCCTGGACGTCCAGAATTATTCAGGACTGGAGAAGAAGGAAAAGAGAGGCTTTTAACAGGGACAGAGGAAGCTAATCAACAGAGGCCCTTGTGGAGTATAAACACATGGGGGGAACTTACAAAAGCAACTAGGAGACCAGAGAAGAGGCATGAGAAAACTCTGGTGTGAAGATTAGGCAGAATTCTTAGATTTTTTTTTCCCAGTTTATCAAGGAGAAGAGCATAACCAGAGAAAGAATATGGCCTATTAAGGACCACAGAGGGATTTTGTGTCTGGAGCTGCAGGGCATTGGTGGGTTGTTAAATGAGTACTTCATATCTGTTTTCACTATGGACAAAGAATTGGGAAGAGAGACTGTGAGGTTGTTGAAAGTTCGACACAGGGAGTGAAGAGGTATTGGAGGTTTTGGCAGACTCAAAAGGGGACAGATCCCTAGCTTCGGATGAGTTATATTCTTGGCTGCTGTAGGAAATGAGGGAGGAAATTACAGAGGTCTGACCAAATTTTAAAATGGTCAGGGGGCGATGCCAGAAGACTAGAGGGCAGCTAATGTGCTTCCACTTTTCGAGAAGGATCGTAGAAATAAACCAGAGAATTATAGACCAGCGAGTCTCACATCAGTGGTAGGGAAACTGTTGGTGAAAATTCTGAAGGAGTGTATTAATCTCCCATTGGAGAGGCAAAGTTTGATCAGGAATAGTGAGCATGGCTTTGTCAGAGGGAAGTCATGCCTAACAAATTTGATTGAATTTTGCAAAGTGACGAAGTGCGTACCTGAGGGTATTGCCATTGATATAGTTTATATGGATTTCAGCAAAGCCTTTGACAAGATCCCATATGGGAGACTGATAAAGAAGTTAAAAGCACATGGGATCCAAGGTAACTTGCCAAGTTGGATCCAAAGTTGGCTTTTAGTGGTAGGAGATACAAAGTGGTGATAGAATGTTTATGTGACTGGAGGCCGATGTCTAGTAGCATACCACAGGGATCAGTGTTGAGTCCTTATTGCCTGTGATATTCATAAATGATACAGAAGAAAAGAAGATAAGAAAATTTGGAAAAAGAGATTGGCTGCATGTTGACAGTGAGGAAGGCGGTCTTAGATTACAGGAGGATATAGATGGATTGGTCAAATGAGCAGATCAATGGCAGATAGAATTTAACCCTGAAGGGTGTGAGGTGATGAAATTTGAAAGAAGTAACAAGACAAGGGAGTACTCAATGGATGGCAGAAAACTAGGAAGCACAGAGGAATGGAGGGATCTTGGATGCATGTCCATAGATCCCTGAATGTGGCAGGACATGTTCATAGGGTAGTTCAGAAGGCATATGGGACACTTGTCTTCATCAGTCGTGGCATAGATTATAAGAGTAGTTAGATTATGTTGAGCTGTAAAAAGCTCTGGTCAGGCCACAGCTGGAGTGTGCAGTTCTGGTCACCTCACAATAGGAAGGATGTAATTGCACTGGAAAGGGGCTGCAGAGCAGATTCACCAGGATATTGTCTGGAATGAAGCAGTTTAGCTATCAGAGAGGCTGGATAAGTTTGAGGTGTTTTCTTTGGAACAGAGAAGGCTGAGAAGGGACCTGATTTGAGGTATATAGGACTATGAGGGGCATGGACAGTATGGACAGAAAGTTGGTGTTCCCCTTAGTTAAAGGATCAATCGCATGGACATCATCATCGCAGAAGTCACATTACAACCCAAGGGCAGGAAGAAGATGCTGTGGCCAGTGCCGTTGATGTAGTTTTAATAGATTTCAGCAAAGCCTATGATGAGGACCCACATATGACACTGATAAACAGTGGCTGTGAATGTGACCATGGCCATGAACTTTTAGGAGTTTGAGTATCTCCAGCCTGGAGCTTGCAACATTTGTAATATCTCCCAGTTTGCTTTCCACTATTGTGTAAGGGATGTCACTGAGGTTCTGTATTCCAACAGGTCATAATACATTTCAATTTTTCACCAGATAGAAGAAGGTAGAACAAGCACATAGCTTCATGAGGATTGCAGGCTTCCCTATCATACAAGACATTATTGACTCCGTGCACATCACTTCGTGTGCTGTATGTAAACCATAACATGCGTTACAGCCAGAATGGATTTCACTCTCTCAAATTCCAGCTGGTACACAACTAAATGCAACATGCAGTCTCATGCAGGTCAGTGGCCAGTGTCCTAGGCCATGTGCATTTAAGACACCACGACAAATCGGAGGGCTGCTACTATGCTGACTAGAAGTGTAGAGTCATAGCATGACTACAGCACAATAATTTCACCCCAATCTCTGTGCTGGCTCTCTGCAGCAGAAATTCTGCTAGTTCTGCTCAACCACCCTCTTCCCATAGCCCAGTATTTTTTTTCTATATATACAGATTCAGTCTAAGTTTTAAAAATTAGAATCCACCTGCCTCGCACTCTGAGGCAATGCATTCCTGATCCCAACCACTCGCTGCATAGAAAAGTATTTTTTCAAGCAATCTTTGGCTCTTAATCAGTAACTGAATCAGTTTTTTAAATTGATGTCTACTGGTTCTTAATCCCTCTGCCAATGAGAACAGTTGTCCCTGACCATAAGATATAGGAACAGAAAGAGGCCATTCAGCCCATCAAACCTGCTCTCCTCTGCTATTCAATCGTGGCTGATATGTTTTGCAACCCTGTTTTCCTGCTTTCTCTCCCTAACCCTTGATGCCCATACCAATCAAGAACCCATCTATCTCTTTCTTGAAGACATTCAATGACTTGGCCTCCACAGCCTTGTGTGGTGATGAGTTCCACAGATTAAGCCCCCCTCTGGGGAAGAAATTCCTCCTCATCTCAGTTCTAAAGGGTTGGCCCTTCACCCTGAGGCTGTGCCCTCAGGTCCTAATCTCTCCTGCTGGTGGAAACATCTTCTCCATGTCCACTCTATCCAGACCTCAGTATCCTCTAAGTTTCAATCAGATTCCCCCCTCCCTCCTTCTAACCTCAATCTAGTACAGACCCAGAGTCCTCAACCGCTGTTCATATGACCAGCTCTTCATTCCTGGGATCATTCTTGTAAACC
This sequence comes from Rhincodon typus, assembly GCF_021869965.1. Taxonomy (NCBI): domain Eukaryota; kingdom Metazoa; phylum Chordata; class Chondrichthyes; order Orectolobiformes; family Rhincodontidae; genus Rhincodon; species Rhincodon typus. The sequence goes on along the minus strand of NC_063340.1, from coordinate 51,200,243 downwards.
TGCTCTGGACACCTTGTTGTCTTGGACTCCCTCCACACTTGCACATCCTTCCTTAAATACGGGGCCCATGACTGCACACAATATTCCAAATGCATCTGACCAGAGCCTTAAACAGCCTCAGCAGTACATCTCAGCACTTAAAATGAATGTTAATATTGCATTTGCCTTCCTATCTGCCACCTGAATCTGCATGTTAACCTTAAGAGAATCCTGAATTAGTACTCCAATGTCCCTTTGTACTTCAGATTTCCAAAGCTTTTCCCCATTAAGAAAATAGTATATGCCAACGACACAAAGGTTGGTGGAATTGCGGATAATGATTAGGAGTGTCAAAGGATGCAGCTGGATATAGATCAGTTGGAGACTTGAGCAGAGAGATGGCAGATGGAGTTTAAACCGGAAAAATGTAAGGTAATGCATTTTGGAAGGTCTAATCCAGATGGAAAATATACAGTAAATGGCAAAACCTTAAAGAGTACTGATCGGCAGAGGGATCTGGGTGTATAGGTACAGAGGTCACTGACAGTGGCAATGCAGGTGGAAAAGGTAGTCAACAAGGCATATGGCATGCCTGCCTTCATCGTCCGGCGCATTGAGTTTAAAAATTGGCATGTAATGTTGCAGCTTGAGGGAAGTTAGGCCTCATTTGGAATATTGTGTTCAATTCTGGTCGCCACACTATCAGAAGGATGTGGTGGCTTTGGAGAGGGTACAGAAAAAATTTACCAGGATGTTGCCTGGTATGGAGGGCATTAGCTATGAGGAGAGTTTGGAGAAACTTGGGTTGTTCTCACTGGAACGACAGAGGTTGAGGGGCGATCTGATAGAGGTCTACAAGATTATGAAGGGCATGGACAGAGTGGACAGTCAGAAGCTTTTTCCCAGGGTGGAAGAGTCAGTTACCAGGGGCCATGGGTTTAAGATGCGAGGCACAAGGCTTAAAGGTGATGTATGAGGCAAGATTTTTACACAGAGGGTGGTGGTTGCCTGGAACTCGCTGTCGGGGGAGGTAGTGGAAGCAGATACTATAATAACTTTTAAAGGGTGTCTTGACAAATATATGAATAGGATAGGAATAAAGGGATACAGTCCCCGGAAAGGTAGGGGGTTTTAGTTGTGGCGGTAAGCATGTCGGTGCAGGCTTGGAGGGCTGACGGGCCTGTTCCTGTACTGTAATTTTCTTTGTTCTTTGCATTCTTTCTACCAAAGTGCAGAACCTCACACTTTACCACATTGTATTCCATCTGCCATTTATTTGCCCACTCTTCTTGCCTGTCCAAGCCCTTTTGCAGCCTCCCACCTCTTCAACACCTCCCCCTCCTCTTAGCTTTGTTGCTAAGTTTGCAGGTGACACAAGGCCCTCAGTTCCTTCATCCAGATCATTCATATTTTCTCATGCCAGCAATGGTTCTTATCAGTAACTTAATCAGTATCATAAATTGATGTCCTCTGGTTCTCAACCCTCTGCCAATGAGAAGTTTCTCCCTAACCACAAGACATAGGAGCAGAATTAGGCCATTGGGCCCATCGCGTCTGCTCTGCTCTGCCATTCAATCATGGCTGATATGTTTCTCAAACTCGCTCTCCTGCCTTCTCCCTGTAACTCTTATTCCCCTTATCAATCCCAACACTGACCCCCCTGCAGAACTCCACTAGTCTCCATTGGCTGCCATTCTGAACAAGACCTCTTTATCCCTTCACTCTGCCTTCTGCCAGTCAGTCAATCCTCTATCCATGTCAGTACCTTGCTCCTAACACCATGAGGTCTTATTTTGTTTAGCAGCCTCCTATGCAATACCTTGTTAAAGGCCTTCTGGAAATCCAAATAGATCATGTCCACTGCCTATCCTTTGTCTAACCTGCCTGTTACCTCCTCAAAGATTTGTCAGGCATGACCCCCCCTTGATGAAGCCATGCTGATTCAGCCCTATTTTACCAATCGCTTCCAAGTATCTGTGATCTTGCCCTTAATAATACTCTAAAATTTTATCAAGGACCGAGGTCAGGCTAACCAGTCTATAGTTTCCTGTCATCTGCCTCCTTCCCTTCTTAAACAGGATGTTACATTAGCCAGTGTTCCTCCAATAATTCCTGAAATATCACCACCAATGCCTCAATAATCTCCTCAACTATCTCCTTCAGACCTCTGTGGTGTAGTCTATTTGGTCCTGGTGATTTATCCACCTTCAGACCTTTCAGCAGTAATGGCCACTACACTCACGGCTGCCTCCGATTCTCTTCAAGTTCTGGTATGCTACTGGTGTCTTCCACTAATACCTATTTAGTTCCTCCTTTTCTTTGTTCCCCATTACTACTTGCATTTTCCATTGCATTTTTCATTTTGCATTTTACATTACATTTTTCAGTGCCCAATGTCCACACTTGCCCCTCTCTTTCCTATTAGATTTAAAAAACTGAAAAAAGTGCAATCTGCTTTTATATTACTAGCTAACTTACTTGTTTATTTCATCTTTTACCACCAGCCCCGTCCCACCTCCAATCGTTATTGCTTTTTTTAGTTATCTTCTGTTGGTTTTTAAAGTCTCCCCAATCGTCTGGCCTCCCAATAATCTTCATCACATTGTATGTTTCTTCTTGGGATAAATTTCTGCTGTGCTTTCCAAATTACCTCAGAAACCCCTGCCATTGCTGCTCCACCATCTCCCCTGCTAGGCTCTGCTTCCAATCAACTCTGGCCAGCTCCTCCCTCATGTCTTTGTCGTTACCTTTACTCAATTGTAATACCATTATATCCGATTCCAGCTTCTTCCTGTCAAACTGCAGGGGGGATTCTATCATATTGTGGTCACTGCTCCCCAGGGGTTTCTCCACCTCAGGCTCCCTAATTAAGTCTGCCTCGTTACACATCACCAAATCCAGAATTGCCGGTATCACCACAAGCTGCTCCAAAAAAACATCTTTTAGATATTCCCCAAATTCCTTCCTTGAGATCTGCTACCAACCTGATTTTTCTAGCTACTGCACATTATCCGGCCCAGCATCTCTATTTTAGCCACTCTGTCCAGATTCTTTATTTTTCAACACCTCTATCAAATCTCCTCTGAATCTTTTCTTCGCAAAGAAGAACAGCCCCACCTTCTCCATTCTATCCATGTATCTGAAGTCACTCATCCCTGGAACTGTTCTCAAAGTTCATTTTTGCCTTTTCTCTAAAGCCTTCACATCATTCCTAAATTGAGGTATACAGTCAAAATTTTAGAGGCAGACAGTTGAGGAGTGAAATTAAGAAATAATTCTTCATTCATTTGACTTTGGAACTTTGGAACTTTTTCTTCTGAAAAGGCCAAATTTAGATGGTGTCATGATCACTGACAACAACCCCAGGTAGCCTATGGATATTTTAAACTTTAATTCCCGCATTTTTTTAAAATGTGGACTAATAGAGCTAAGATAACTTTGGATATGAGTCCACTGGCTGCCTGGAGAGAAATTCTGGAATGTCACACATGTACAGATTCAAGGAAACTTAAACAAAAGGATGAAAAAGAAAGGGAGAACACGGGAATGACTACTCAAGACATTCTCAATAGGGAGGCATTTCCTTCCTACCAGGTTTATGCTTTACCTTTCCAGGGACATACAAAAAAATGGGGTGTAAAAAATGAGTGTTAACTGGTTTGTGTGTTAGTGAATGTTTTGTTAGAGTATGTGCTGTTGTGTGTCCTACTGTGGACTCGTATGCTATGAAAATCACAGCTTTGAGACAGCCATTAAACACCCCTGCCCCTCAAGTATAGAAAGGGAGTGGGCACTCTATTACTGTGAGTGATGCTAGCCAACCACTATCAAAGTCACCAAAGAATTTCAATTGACCTGCAAAACCAAGAAGCTTGAATTCATAGTCATAGTCTTAGTTCTACAGCATGGAACCAGACCCTACGCACAACTTGTTCAAGCTGAGCAGATGTGCTAAACTGACCTAGTCCCATTTGCCAGCATTTGGTCCATATCCTTCTAAACATTTCCTATTCATTTCCCCTTCCAGATGCCTCTTAAATGTTGTAATTGTACCCACCTCCAACACCTCCTTTGGCAGCTCGTTCCATACATGCAGTACCCTCTGTATGATAAAGTTGCCCCTAAGGTCCCTTTTAAATCTTTCCTCTCTGACCTTGAACCTATGCCCTCTAGTTTTGGACTCCCCTACCCTGGGTAAAAGACCTTGGTTATTCACCCTACCAATGCCCCTTATGATTTTATAAACTTCTATGAGGGTCACCTCTCAGCCTCCGACACTCCAGGGGAAAAAACCCTAGCCCGTTTAGCCTCTCCCTATAGCTGAAACCCTCCAGTCCCGGCAACATCTTTGTAAATTTTTCTAAACCCTTTCAAGTTGAACAACATCTTTCCTATGGCATGGAGACCAGAACCCTACACAGTACTCCGAAAGTGGCCTAACCAATGTTCTGTATAATCGCAAGATGATGTCCCAACTCCTATACGCAGTGCACTGACCAGTAAAGGCAAGTGTGCCAAATGCTGCGTTCACCACCCAATTTGACTGTTTAACTACCAATGTCAATACTTGCATTAACAGCCACTGTTATGCCCTCATTGTTCTTCCATCTATTCTTCACGATTGACTGTGAGACTAACTCATTTGGTTTTTAAAATTTTATCTTTTCCTTTGGAATCATTTCTTATTCCCAATCTGCATGTACGTATGTTGCATCATTATTTCTTCATGCATTTAATAACTAATAAACTCTTTCTTCTCAAACAAAAACAGAAATTGCTGGAGAAACTCAGCAACTAGCATCTATGGACTGAAAACAGAGTTAGCATTTTGAATCCAGTGACCCTTCTTCAGAGCAGTCTTTTCTGTTTGCTCAAGACAACCTGGTTAAATTGGATCCTTTAAAATTCTAAATTCCTTTGGCCTGGGAGAAAGGCATCCACAAGGGAAAGGATCCTTTTAACTTTAAACTTGTTGCAACCAACTGAGCAGGTGGTTGAAAAAAGGAGAGCAAGTTTATCCCTCCTCACCTGGGAGCTTGACAATCTGGGGTATCACATCTGAAGCCATAACAAATTGGGGAACCTTCCCCAAGGACAGTTTGTAACAATGGATAGATTTTTATTAGAGAAGGTCCTAAAGGATATGTGGCAATGCCAAGTATGTAGAGTTAAATTGCAGACAATCCATTATCTTCTTTTATTTCTCAAAGGGTTAAAAGGCCTACTCTTGTCGCCATGTACCCAAACACCATCTGGTGGTCACCATTGCTGATCTTGTCTATTTATCCTAAGTTTATTTAAATTTATATTAAAATCACCATTTGCAATGGTTAAGATTTAGAAAATACCAAGCATTTTTGTGTGCCTACCTGTTGGCATCCTTCTATAGGCTGTTTAATCTACCTTCTCCTCTGAATCCTCTGTAACAGAGTACATGTTGTCTGCCAATCCAGTATCTGAGTTACCTTTTGTGACTTACCCTGACTTTAACCCAATCATACCTATTACCTCTGACCTGTCCTCCAAAAAGAGTGAAAGCAAGTGAGGATGCTTTTCCTTCACTTATACAAAGGCAAAATACTACAGATGCTGGAAATTTGAAATAAACACAGACAATTCTGGTAATACTCAGGAGGTCAGTCAGCACCTAAGAGAAACAGAGCCATGATAAAGGATCATTGACCAGAAACCTGAAGATTTTACTCTGCACTGATGTCGCCTGATCTTTCTCTTCCATCACTCCCTGACCAAGTTGCCGTTCTTGTGTATCTGAAATTAAAAATGTACAAGGTTGGGTTGTAAACCACCACATCACTTGTCCTGCAGGTGAGGGAGAGGTCTATGGGTGAATGTTTTGTTAGATGATGTGCTGTCACAGTTGAAAACCTGGTCATCCACGCAAGCTGTGTTGTAGGTCAGAGGCTTGCACCATAAGGGTGAGGCAAAGCTTTAAAAATTGTTGAATTATCATCGTTGAAAAATGAGTCTTGGGGTGTTGTGAATTGACCAGCTTGTGCGGCTAATGGTACAGTTGTATGATATGATATTTGAAGGTGAATTCATTAACTATGGCCAATTGTGTGATTGAACTTGCAACATCCAGCTTCTTGAGGCTATACTTCTGACATTGATCATGGTATTCTGCTCCCACTGTCCTGTTATAGTCTATCTACCTGGCCTCTTGACCCCTAGGGGCAGAGGAATTTTCTGCTTCTCTTCCACCAACGTGTCCACACCTTGGACGATATTTTCTGCCTTATTGAATCATAATTCATTGTATTTCTTACTTGCAATCTGTAAACTACCAATTCAGAATATGCCTCCCCTTTAAGAGTTGTATGCTGAATTGAGCAAGCAAGGAACTAGCATTGTGCAAACGTGGACTCTACCCTAGACACACAGCCATTCAGCAATACACTTAGCACTTTGTTTGATGTTTTCACGTTAGTTCTGCACTGTGATAAATGGGCTAGTTTCTCCGCCTTGGTGATGGTTAGAGTGTAGTGGTGCTGTAGCTGAGACTTGGCCACCAGTGTTGTATTCTGTGTCTTTCTGAGGCAGAAAGTCACCCCAGATATGACAATAGTGCCACGGGCTCCTGCTTCCCCACAACATGTTCTAGTGGAGGTCACTAGTGGATAAGATCTTTGAGTAACTAACTGATCCACATGTTTTCAGCTCCATGGGGAGCCATGTGAATTATATATTTTTGATGTGTTAATGGGTGAGCTAGCTATGAAATTTGGGTTTAAATCCAGTTTAGGCAGTGCGGTAAAAAATGTTTCCCTGACATAAGGGTGCGAAATGAAATGAATGAATAAATTCAACTTTACTTTTACAAAATGTAAATCAGCACAGCGACACAAAACTTCATTATCAATAAATTATGAAAACTTAGATTATAAAACATGATGCATGAAATAAAAGTAGTACTAGTCCAATGCCAAATGCTTTTGTAGTTTTGAGATCCTTGTTATATTATTGATAGATTTTGACATTTGGGGGAAGTTTGAGAGCTTGCTTTACATGCTTGCAGCCGGAAGTCACACCCATTGTCAGTACTGCTTGTGGTTTCTCCAGTTTGCGCAGCCAGTGAGTGAGGTTCCCTCTCATCAGAGACTGGGGACTCTAATTTGAATGTTCATTATTAACCGCTTCCCTCAATTAGAAAGCGAATCTTTTCAAGGAAATTATGTTAATCTTGCAATAGAAAACCAAATTAACAATTTACAGATAATAAGGCGTAGATCTGGATGAACGCAGCAGGCCAAGCAGCATCAGAGGAGCAGGAAAGCTGACGTTTCGGGTCGAGACCCTTCAATTTACAATTTACAGTCCTGTATTTGGTGCTGCAGAGGGCTACTGTTGAACAGTACAAAATATTACAGATGCTACAGCAATACTGCAGATCCTGGAAGCTCAAAATGAAAATAGAAAATGCTGGAAATACTCAGCAAGTCTGGTAGCATCTGTTGAGAGTGAAACAGCGCTAATGAGCAGAATTTAATGCAAGTTTGAAATCAGGGTGGCAATTAATTGGGCAGAAGGGTGGCAGATGGAGGCCCTGCCACTTCTGACTCCTCCTAGGGGTAGGCTAATGGATATCCTTGCCATACCATTGCCAAGTGAGGCCCTTAAGCAGGCCATAACAATGTGTATCATAACTGGAACCCTCTACAAAACACCCCACGCCTAGATTCTTGACATTGTAATTATCACTTCCCACACATCTGCCGTGTGACAAAAACCCATGAGCCAGTTGAAACCATCCGTATCCATTCTGCACAATAATTACCACTCATTATGACCTGTTCAATCCACCTTCCATCTCGACATCCCATATGGAGCAACAATCCCAAGCCAGATTCGCCAGCAGACAGTCTTTGGACCAAGAAATGGGAACCATGAAAAGCCAGCAACAAGTTCCTTTTCTTACACTCAAACAAAAAGCTTGCACTTTAGTAAATACGTCTTCATTACACTTGCAAAATATCTGCTGTAATGTCTTCTTTGCTGTCTGACCTGATTGAGCCATGCCAATGTGAGACATTCTAAGGATGAAAGAAGTTGCAATCAGTCAGCATTGCTCATCTCTCTCAAGTAACCAGCTCCTTGACTCCAGATAGCCCCCACTGTCGGCGAACCATGATGTTAATGACTGCAGTCAAGATGTTGAACTCTAGTGTGGACAACACTGAGGCAAAATATACCATGGAGGAATTGTGCTAAGGCCTGGCCTGCACACATCATTCTGCACTTATACCCACCTTGTGAGGTAGATTATAGAATCACTGATGGTTCCTCACATTTTTGTAGGGAAGGTGTATTTTGTTCTATGTATCAGCCTTTCAAGGGAGCATGTTGCCATTCAAGGCTGGGAGATGTTCAATGGGCAGTTAACCTCTCCATTTTCCCTCATAGCTTAGTAGTCACTGAGGCCAGGTTCATCACTATCCTCGACAATGCTCAGTGATTTCAAGGCAGTACATCAGTCTATACAAACTCGAAAACTTTGATGAATTACCAATGGTGGAAGGATCAAAAGGAGAGCCATAAAAAGATCCTGTATGGATACATTTGCATCCCTGCGCACAAAGCAACTTGGCAGAAGCATGCAAGACATGGGTGTCCCTGAGGTCCAAAGTAAACTATTGAAGGGCTGACGTGGTGGTTACATTGGTCCAAGAGCCGGCACGATGATGTGGTTAGGCTGGTGGTTTGCCACTGCTGACTTTTGTGGTTGAAGGATCGAGGAGGCTGGCGGCCATGCAGAAAACGTTGTGGTGAAGACACAGTTGAATGATGGCCAGGACAAATAATTGGTGGGTTGCAGCTACCAGGTACCCACACGGACTTGCATGTCATATAAGACATAAAGGGAGAGGATCAGAAATTGACCATTTGGTCCCTCAAACCTGCCTCTGCCATTTAATTATTGCATGGCTGATATGTTTGTTTAACAAATATAATATCCCCACCTGCCCTGATCATCTTTGATTTCCTTGCCTAACAAGAACCCGTCCATCTCTGCCTTAAAAATATTCACTTACCCCTCCTGCACACCCTCTGAGGCAAAGTTCCAAAGTTCCCTCTGAGAGGAAAACAAATTCTCCTCAAATCTGTCTGAAAAGGATACTCCAAATTTTAAAACAGTGCCCCTGATTGTGGATTCACCCACAATAGGAAACATTCTCAACAGCCCAGCATGTCTAACCTGTCCTTATAAAACCATCTACTCATTCCAGAAATCAATCTCTTATACCTCCTCTGAACCATTTCCAACATCTTCACTTCTTACCTTAAATAAGGAGTCAAATCAGCACACAGTATTTAAGCTGTCGTTTCAACAATACCCTATGTAACTGAAACATAACACCCTTTATTTTATATTTTCTTGTCATAAAGAATGGTGTCCCACTAGCTTTTGAATACATGCAGTACGTGTGTACTAACTTTTTGTGACTCATGCACTAGAATACCAAGGTACCTCTGTACCTAGGACTTTGTGCCATCTAGTTTCTGAGGGAAGGAGTGGAGAATTGAAAAGTAGTGTATAAATGAGGAGTAAAAACAAAGTACTTCAGATGATGGAAATCTGAAAGAAACACAGAATGCTGGAGAAACTCAGGAGATGTAGCAGCTTCTGTGGTGTTTCTCTCTCTACAAATGCTGCCAGATCTGCTGGGTTTCTCCAGCACTCTCTGTGTTTGTTAGCTTAATTCACCTTATTTATAACAATGGGTTGCAAATGCTTGGAAATACGGTAGTTGCTGCTCAGTAGTGAGATTCTGAAATTGCCATTTAAAGCTATAGGGGAAAATTGAAAAATTGATTGTCGGCACCAAGTTCATTCTCACTGTATTTTCCTATCTTTTCCCATCATTGCCCACACCATACAAAGGAGGATACAATTCTACCCCGCTCTCTAATAATAGAACTTAGCATTTTCTGGCCTATTAATGCCAAGTTAACTGGGTTTTAATTAATCCCCAGTTTTGTCTCCACCTCCTTAAATATTGGGGTTACCTCTGCTAGCTTTCTATTGTTTTGCACCATTGCAGAATCTTAGAAAATTCTGTAATATCAAATTAATGCATCTGTTACTTCTGTAGTTACATCTTTTAAACTTTAGGAGGAAGGCTGTCAAGTCCGGGAGATTTGATGTTTTTTAGTGCCTGTAATTTTTCCAGTTTTTTTTTCTCATTAATACCAATTTCTTTAAGTTTCTGATTCATGCTAATTTCTTGGTTTCACACTGTTTCCAGAATGTTCCTTGTGTCTAGTACCGCGAAGAAAGGTACCAAGTATTTTTAAAATGGCTTTGCCATTCACTTGTTTTTTCTAAGTACTCCTGTTTCTTCCTCAAGAGGCCTGGTTTATTTTCCCTACTCTCTTTTTTATATATCTGTGGAAAGATTTGCTATATGTTTCTTGTTGGTTTTCACACATTCTCTTTTCCTTTATTAATTTCATAGTGAGAACAAAACAAGTGTATATTGAGAGAAGCGGGGACAGAATGATGAACAAGTAATAAAAAAATGGCAAATCTTAGGGGGTAATTATGGCAGCCAATGGAGTGGTATGTTCCTCTTGTCAGATCTGGGAGATAAGGGAAAAGTTGACTGTCCCTGGAGACTATGGCTGCAGAAGTTGTGTTTGGATCCATCTCATATCAGACTGTTTGAATTGGCTAGCGAGGCACTTAGAGTCACTGTGAAGCATACAGGAGACACAGTGTGAAGGTTAGTAGTTTTAGGGAGGTAGTTTACCGCAGGTTCAGTCAGATAGATGGATGACTGTCAGGAGAGGTAGGAAGGTAGTTCAGGATTCTCTTGTGACTATTCCTGTCTCAAACAGATATACTATTCTGGGTACTATTGAAGGAGATAATTCCCTCAGAGGAAAGTAGAAGTGGCAGCCAGATCTCGGGCACCAAAAATGAATTTTATATTATAAACGCGGTTTATCAAGGTTCAAGAGTAATTGTTATAGGGACTCTCCTGTCAGGGGCACAGACAGAAGATTCTGTCACATGCTAGTGAGGGGATAAGAAGATAGACAGATAAGTCAATGGCCGAGGAGATGGTGCAGTGGGCAAGGATTCAGATTTTTGGCTCATTGGCATCTCTTCTGGGGCAGAAAAGACCTGTTCAAAAGGGATGAATTTCGCTTAAACTGGAAGGTGACCAATGTCCTGGTGAGGAGATTTGCTAGTTCAATTCGGGAGCCTTTAAGTTAGTAGGGGTACAGGGATCCTAAGTTGTAGTGAGGATAGAAAGTCAGATGACGATGGTTCTGAACTAAAAAAGAGCAAGTCAGAGAACAAGGTAATGCTGATGAATTAAACTGCATTTATTTTGATGCAAAATGTGTTACAGGTAAGGCTGATGAACTCAAGGCATGTATGGAAACATGGGACTGGTACATCATAACTTTTGAAGAAACATGGCTGAGTGAAGATCAGGACTGGCAGCTCAGTGTTCTGGTTTGGAGTTGCTATAGGAAAGAAAAGAAGTGGGGAAGGAGAAGAGGGAGAGTGATGTTTTTGATTTAGGAAAGCATTACTGCTGTACTTAGAGAGGATGTTTCTGAGTGATCATCCAGCAAAGCTTTATGGGTGGAACTCAGAAATAAGAAGGGGTGATCACCTTGATGGATTGTACTATAGACTTCCCCCCACCAGCCCCCACAACCCCCAATAGTCAGAGGGGAAAATGAAGAACAAATACGTACAGGGATCTCAGATATATGTAAGAATAGTAGAGTAGTGGGGGATTTCAACTTTCCAAACATCGACTGGGAGCGCCATGGAGTTAAGGGATTGGATGGTGAGGAATTTGTTAAACGTGTACAAGAAAAATTTATTTATTAATATGCAAATGTACTAACTAGAGCAGGAGCAAAACTTGATCTTCTCTTGGGAAATAAAACAGGGCAAATGACTGAAGTGTTAGTGGGGAAGCACTTTGGGACCAGTGGTCATAATTCTGTCAGTTTTAAAATAGTTATGGAAAAGGATAGATCTTGTATAAAATTTCTTAATTGGAGCAAGGCAAATTTTGATGGTATGAGATAGGAATTTTCTAGAGTTGATTGACATAGACTGTTTGCAGGTAAAGGGACAACTGGCAAGTGGAAGGCTTTTAAAAGTGAGATAATGAGAGTTCAGAGGCATTACGTTCCTGTTAGATTGAAGGGTAAGGCTAGTAAGAGTAGGGAACAATAGATGAATAAAGATATTCAGGCTGTGGTCAAGAATAAGAAGAAGTCATCTATTAGGTAAAGACAGCCAGGATCAAGTGAATCTCTTGAAGAGTGTAAGGGGTCAGGAGGGTGGCTAATGATGTGCATTTATTTAAGAAAGGCTGCAAGGAGAAGCCTGAGAACGAGAGGCCTGTGAGTCTGACAGCAGTGGCAGTCAAGCTATTGCAGGGGATTCTGAGAGATACGATTTAGATGCATTTGGAGAGGCAAGGCTTTATTAGGGATAGTCAGCATTGCTTTGTGTGTGGGAAATCATGTTTCACAAACTTGAGCTTTTTGAGCACGTAATGAAAAGGATTGATGAGGGAAGAGTGGTAGATGGACTTTAATAAAGCTGTTGATAAGGTTCCATGTGATAAATTAATTAGTAAAGTTAGATCACATGGGATTCAGGGAGGGCTTGCCAATTGGATACAAAATTGGCTTTATGGTAGGAGACAGAGGGTGGTGGTGGAGGGTTGTTTTTTGGACTCAAAACCTGTGACCAGTGGTGTTCTGCAGGAATTGGTGCTAGGTCCACTTTTGTTTGTAATTTATATAAATGATTTGGATGCAAGTTTAGGAGGCATAGTGATATAGTGGACAGTGAAGAAGGTTATCTACGATTACAAAGAAATCTTGATCAATAGGTCCAATGGGCTGAGGAGTAGCAGATGGAGTTTAATTTGAATAAATGTGAGATATTGCATTTTGATAAAACAAACAAGGGCAGGACTTATACAATTAATGGTAGGGTCCTGGGTAGTGTTGTTGAATAGTGAGACCTAGGGGTTCAGGTACATAGTTCTTTGAGAGTTGCATCACAGGTAGACATGGTGGTTAAGAAGGCATTTAGCACGCTTGCCTTCATTGCTCAGACCATTGCGAATAGGAGTTGGGACGTCATGTTGAGTTGTACAGAATGTTAATGAAGCCACTTTTGGAGTACTGTGTGCAGTTCTGGTTGCCTGCTATAGGAATGATATTATTAAATTGGAGAGGGTTCAGAAAAGATTTATCAGGATGTTGCCGGGACTGGAGAATTTGAATTATAAGGATGGGCTGGGTAGGCTGTGAATTTTTCCATTGGAGTGTAGGAGATCGAGGGGTGATCTTATAGAGGTTTATAAAAACATGAGAAGCATAGATAAGGTGAATAGCAAAGGTCTTTTCTCTAGAGTGGGTGAGTTCAAAGTTAGGAGGCATATTTAAGATGAGAGGAGAAAGATTTGAAAGGGGCTTGCGGGGCAACTTTTTCACATAGAGAGTGGTTCATCTGTGGGATGCCAGTGGAAGTGGTAGATGCAGGTACTGTTACAACGTTTAAAAGACTTTTGGTTAGGTACGTGAATTAGAAAGGTTTAGAGGGACATAGGCCAAATGCAGGCAAGTGGGACTAGTTTAGATTGGAAAACTTGGCCAGCATGGATGAGTTCAACCGGAGGGTCTCTTTCCATGGTGTATGAATCTATGACTCTGTAATAATGTCTGTTTTGAGGTTCTCAGCTCCGGGAGCTACTTTGGTGTTGAGAAGGAATCGCAGCTGAATGAAGAGTTAAAACGTCTAGCGAAACTTTGGAACAGTTGAAAGAAGGAGTACACTTCAAAATTTTGCTTTGTTTCATAGGCTTAAGTATGGACTCTTTGTCTGTTTTTATTTTCTGAAATTGTAACCAGGGTCACCATTGCAGTTTACCAAGGCAAAGGCAACAATACTTCTAACTTAGCTTTCTGCTTTGTGGGTTTCCAGAAGCTGATGTATCAGCTTCGGCAGGGAGCTTTCATATCTTTGCGCTGTCTCAGCAGCAGCCCAGAACCATTTCTTAGAAAATATCGTTCAATAAAACAACTTTAATTCTGGCTCCACCCTGATAGATTGACTTTTCATGAGACCTCAATTACCATTCAACATCTGTTCAACAGAGGGTCTCTTCCAGTCATGCCGGAACCAATTTCCAGGTACTGACCTCATTAATAGTCAACTTCTGCTATCTGTTTAAACTCTGTGCTCTTCCTAGAGTCTCTGTACCTTTTTAATCAAGGCTTAGCCTACAGTTAGCTGCTAGACCATAGTTTGCAAACAAACAAAGTTTGTTTGGTCTGTTCTTTTCCTTTTACCAAACTGTCCCAAAGTCCACAAGTCATTTCCAGCTTATAATTCAAAATTGATAAAGGAATAAAAGTAATGAAAAATCAGCAAGTACATTCCCCCCTGTACTCTGACTGGGTGGGGGGATGCATTGATTTAGCCGGTATTCTCCCTTTTCTAATGTCAATGTAAAATGACCATCAGTTGGAATTTTAGTAATGGAAATTGGCTATATACTTTCTAGGTGCAGGTTCTTCACTTTCAGTTCTATTGTCAAGCACACATCCCAAGGATTTTGCTGCCTATTTCACTGACACTGCCTCCACTGCTCTCTGGGGAATAGAATTTCGCAGACTTCATGAAACTATGAGGAATACAAAATCTCCGCATCTCCATCTTCAATGAGCGATCTCTTACTTTTAAGTTTTGACCCTGCTTCTAGTTTTTCCCACAAGGACAAACTTTAGTATTAGATTAGGCAAGTCAAGTCTCCTCAGGAGTTTATGCTGGCATTGAAGGCAGTGCAGAGCAGATTCACTGGGCTGATTCCAGGTATGGGGAAGAGGTTGAGTTATAATGGGCTTGTAGTTGTTGGAATATAGAAGAATGAGAGGTGACCTGATTGAAACATGCAACATTCTAAGGGACCTGAGACAGGCTAAATGCAGTTGTTTCTCCTTGTGGGCGAGTCTAGGACCAGAGGGCGTAATCCCAGAATAAGGGGGTCTCCCATTTAAGACAGATGAGGAGGAATTTCTTCTTTCGGAGGGTTGTTTACCACAGAAGCACGTAGAGGCTGGGACATTAAGTATGTTCAGATGGATTTTTAACCAGTAAGGGAATCCAGGGTTATGGGGAAAAGGCAGGAAGGTGAAGTTGAGGATTATCAAATCAGCCATGATCTCATTGAATGGTAGAGCAGACTCGATGGGCTGAATGGCCTGCTTCTGTCTGTATGTCTTATGATGCTATAAAAATACAAGCTATTTTGCTTTTTTCTCTGTATTAGATTTGATTGAATGACAGTCATTTCATTTCTTCATCTGGACATTGCAGTTAACAGGAGTCTGTAGTATTAATTTGCTACAAAACATGAAAAATGGATGAGTACCTGAAATAGGATTCCTCTTCTGCACATCTTGCTAGCATGTGCATTGGGTCTCACTTGCTGTTAAAGTGAGGATCTAGGAAGTTTAGTAAGGGCAGGAAACCTATACCCTTCTGTTATGTACCATCACACTTTAAAACTGTATTTCACTATCAACTAATTTACAAGAAAATACTGACTGAGAATTCATGGGTTCCATTCCTGGCAGTTATGCCAAGATTGTACAATTGATTTTCTCTAGTGTTATTCTTTCTGGAGTTTGGGGAAAATGAAGGAGCACCTTATTAACATAGACTTGTCAGTGGCCAGAATGCTATGTCTACCTGCTTACCCAGTGTAACTAGAATCTGCCAGTTATTTGGGAGTGGGGTTTTGGGATGGTCTAGGATACAATCCCAAAATCTCATTTGTTGCTCTCTGTTAAATGGGACTGACACTATGCTACCTTAAGGGATGCACTTTTTATCCCTGCCAGATTGGCATCCCTTTCCCTACTCCCCTGATTTGTGTCTTCCTAAAGGGAGGTGCATCATGTGACTTAACCAAGAAGGGTCCCGACCCGAAATATCGACTTTCCTACTCCTCCTTTGCTGCCTGACTTGCTGTTTTCCTCAACACTGTGTTGATTCTGACTCCAACATCAGTAGTTCTTGGTATCTTGGTTTCTAAGTTGGCTCCATTAGGGGTCAGAGAAACTAGAGTTCACAGCACAGAGAGTTCTGGCTTTATCTCCTTCAATTTCAGGTCTTGGCATTCCTGAACCTTTCCGAAGGGAGTTCACCAGAGTTACAGTGGGAATCAAGCAGAAAGGCTGAGGAAATTTGAATTTGATCAAATCAGTTGCCCCTTTTGAAGTGTGAATTCAAAAAAAGTAACTCAGAAATTGGGGAAGGCTTCTGTCCTGTGAAACTACTTATTTCACTGTTTTCATCTGTTCCCCTTTTAGCTTAGCCATCCCATCCCCCACCTCGCCTTTCATTGTTGTCTCTCTCTCTCTGTTTTTTCTCTCTGTTGCACTGATGAAACCTAATGATTAGCTGCAGCTAATTAGCTAATGATTATGATCTTATAATTTCTGTCTCCTTCCCAGATTTACATCAAATATTACATACCTTTAGCACTTCACTTGCAAAACGCTTACACAACAGATATATGTTTGATCATAGCCTCCTCATCTCGTTTGAGATTCCAGCATTATTATTAGGAGAGAGAATTCTCAGGCAACCTTGTCAAAATTAAGTTTAATGATAAATATACTTTAGTTTACCCTTTTCTTTGAGTTCCCCCTATTTAAGATATGTTTTTGTTTTAACAGGAATATGAAAGATTGGAACAGGAAAATACTGCTCTAAAAAGGGAAATAAGGAAACTTAGTGAAGAAGTGAAACATTTATCAGAAGCTTTGAAAGATCATGAACGCATTTGTCCACTGATACAGTGTGCCATGAACTTTGTCACAATGCCTAGGCCTCACTCAGATGGACTTCCCAGCTGTTTACCACGTCCTGGTCAAAGTGAAGTCTCTTAAATGGCACTGAAATTGCAAAATTTAATTTTATCACAGAAGATTCTGATACATTGTCAAATGTTTGAATGTGTTTGATTTTTTTTTGTAAATAGAGAGTCGTGAGGACATTATTTATGAGATGTTGGACCATATTATGAACTGATGCTGCTGTGATCCTGTGCACTGTCATGCCAAATCTGAAGACATAGACACACTTATAGTGACGTGAGCAATGTGCAGTATGGTGAGACTTGTGGATGAGTACGACAAGAAGTCAGCAAATCCGAAAATGGTGTTGCAAGCAATTCATTATATCTTTTATGTATCTCCAGAGCGGTGTGGCAAGTTTCTCACTAGACACCAGTGGATTGCTAATTAAAGGGATTATTAAGTGCCTTGTTATGCCACAGTTCACTTCATTAATATTCAGCTTCCTCTCTTACCTAAATACATTGCACTAGGGAGGTCAGAACGGGTATTTGACAACTTCAGCTTGCTACTTGGCGGCAATATCTCAGGGCACTCTCTAAGCACCCTATATCCACAGACATTGGCATCCAATATGTGCCAACCTCTATGAATGTTAATGACACACCTCCAACTCACTTAAAAAATACTTCAGCACTTCAGTGCTGCACCTCAGGTTGCAATGCTGCTACAGGGACACTGCATTCAGGGACTAGCAGCCATCTCATGGACCAGACCTGGCTGCATCTCCGGACTGTGTGCTTGTTGTCACAGTGATCACTTGCTCTGAGCCTCTCTGAATGCTGTTGGTATCCCAGTCTTGCATTGCTTTGCCTTCCCTTTTTGCACTGTGCCCCCTCAGCCAGAGATACCAGGTTTACGGTGCAGCTATATTGCCTTGCCACTTAGTGCAGACACAAAGTCAGAAAAACTGTCATGGATATCAGCAGTCCTCAGTTAAGACAAGGGTGGTAGCTTTCCCTCAGAGTGTCTCAGAACAGTAAGTTAAGGGCACCCTTCGAAACCAGTCCAGGGGCTTGGTCAGGGTCAATCAGCCACTTGGAGCTGTCAGGGTCAGGACACTTGCCATGCAAAAGGTGAGAAGCCAAATGTCAGGTAGGTCACCACCCATCTTGACTCTTTCTGCCCTACTGTGGGCTGTTTTCCTCCTGGATTGAGAGACAGAGATTAATGGAGATGAAAGTGGAAAGCACAGTTGTGGGGAGGGAACACAGGGCTAGTGCTTTCAGGGGTTGGAATGGTCGAGAGCAAGCGAGTGAGGGAACATGTTGCAGGCAATTGTGAGAGTGGCAGAGCCTTGATGGGCTTGAGTACAGTGACACAGTGAGTGTATGGTATCCAAGGGAAAATGGTAGCACTTACACTGGCCATGTGGAGAAGGACCTTCCTTCTGGGCATTCCGCCAGTCAGCTGAGACTGCACTACTCAAGCCAGAGCAGTCTGGAATGGTCTGCTATTGTGGCTTCCTCTGCTGGTCCTGGAGGAAGAGGCCTGTGAACCACCCCCATCCAGCAGGACGTACAGGTCCCTTCCCACAATGTGGGTGCCCACTTTCCGTTGTCTACCATGTCCAAGGTACATGTCAGGAACCATGCAGGGCAGATCGCACTTGACGCGCTTGTCCTGGTGCACAGCAGCTTTTTATAGGCCCCAGTGCCAGGAATGCTTGTCAATTCTGGGATATCCTGGGAGTGGCAAGTTGTCCTATGAACTGTGCCAAGTAAGATAGGGCTAGAATTGGACGAGAGGGACGTCATAGGGGCAGGGTATGTAGTTGATGAGGCTATTTTGGTAAGACACGGTAAGAAATTTTGCTAGACTATAGTAAAAAACCCACCAAAAAATCTCAACACAGTTGGCACTTTGCCAAAAAGTATGAAATTCAGCCCATAAATTTTTTTTTATTTTGCATATTGTTCGGGGAATATGTGTATAATGCTCCTCTCAAATCAAATGCTATAAGATCCTTAGCAGTTGGATAGTCACGTAACCGAAACCTGGCACGCATCTTAATTTTAAACACATCCGCACAAAGGCAGGCCAAGAGAATATAATAATTGGTTACA
Source organism: Rhincodon typus (assembly GCF_021869965.1). Taxonomy (NCBI): domain Eukaryota; kingdom Metazoa; phylum Chordata; class Chondrichthyes; order Orectolobiformes; family Rhincodontidae; genus Rhincodon; species Rhincodon typus. The sequence goes on along the minus strand of NC_063340.1, from coordinate 51,181,263 downwards.
CAATTTAACAAGCTTTGTAGTGAACAGTAAGAAAGTCAGCTTTTTGAGAGAAACATTCTGAAATTTTGCATTTGTTTAGTAAAGCTTTGCATCCCCAACACCTTGCCCCTACGCTTCCCTTTTAGCTGTATTGACATCGTCATAATTTTTGAAACCAGCAAGTAGTAAAGTCTGTTCTGTCCTGAAACAAAAATAAAACTGACCAAATACAAAGTTATATTTCTTGTGGCTACTCATGCCAGAGTTTTGAACTCTGTGGGAGTTTCATTTCCTCTAAAAGGTGAAGAAAGCTCAACATCATATCCTACACTAAATGAAGAAACAGCACATAACTATGTCCACAAAACAAAAAATAACAATTCTTCACCTCAGTGATAGGTTCTTGCATCCATTAAGAGAAAATTCAGATGAACTGTAAAGTATTCATACGATGACATTTTAGGGTCCAAATGTTTATCTGTGACATATTATGAAGACTTACACTTTTTTGTGGTTTCTGAAAGTAACTAATGGCTTAATCTTTAAACGTGGTTGTTGTACGTCTCAAATCTTGAATCTCCATGGTTTTTTGATACTCCTTTAATTATTGCTGTTCTGTGATTGTTTTTGTTTTGAACAATGAACATGTGTCCTCTGTTAAAGACAGGTGATCGGTAACCATTGTGGTACATACAGTCTATCTTAATGTTAGTGAATGCTTAACTGATGAAGAGTACATCTGGTGACAGAAAGTTAGACACGTTAAAATTTCCCTTTCTTTTGCTTTTATCTCACCTTCCCCAAAGCATCAAGTCACTCACATACAATCACAAAGATTTTGCAAATTAAAAAAATAAAAAAAATTTGGTGCAAATGACTGGTGAATGTTTGAGTGAAATGCTCAAGCCAAGACAAGAAAGATAGACTTAAAGCTAATTAGAAGGTATGAGAGCTGGTTAAGGTTGGTTGGATAAGTAGACTAAAAAATATGGTAATAAATGACAAATAATATAAAATGTTAAATGAAAAATGTATTCCATTTTTCCGTACAAAAAAGTAAACCAATTGATGTGATTTATGTAATTTCCAAAAAGAAATTGATGAAGTGCAATTAAAAAGGCAGATATGCAAGATAAGAACTCATGGAGTTCGGGTAATATATTAACTGGGATGGAGACTTGGTTAACGAACAGGAAGTGTAGAGTCAGCATTTGCTGCAAGGGGGTTAGACTAGAGGAATAGGGATGTCTTGCTCCAAATGTCAAAGGCTTTGGTGAGATTACACCTGGAGTACTGTAGGCAGTTTTGGTCTCCATACCAAAGGAAGGATCTATTTACCTTGGAAGCAGTGCCGGCAAGTTTCCCTAAATGAGAGAGTCATTCTATTGAGATTGACTGCGTGAATTAGGCCTATAATCTCTGGAGTTAGAGAGAATGAGAGTTGGTACCATTGAAACATGCAGGATTCTGAAGGGCTTGACAGGGTAGATACTATGAGCATGTTTCTCCTTGCTGAGATTCAAGAATATGCTTCAGAAGGGGATTGATTACTTAGGACTGAGATGAGAAATTTCTTCACTCATAGGGTTGTGAACCTTTCAAATTTGCTACTCTAGGAAGTTATGGATGCAACATTTTTGAACATATTTAAGGCCAGGATAGATTATTGTGTTCTCTCAGGGATTCGAGCAATGAGGCTAATATGAGGAAGCAGAGCTGAGGCAGAAGATGAACCAAGTTCATATCAACAGCAAAGAAAGTTCAAGGGGCATATTGCTTCTATTTATGATGATTTATTTGAAAGAAGATCCATTCCCAAAGTAGCTGGCTTTCAAGCAAAAGATTATTTGTTTCTATACAATTTGTAACTTTACCAGACAATCTGAGTGAAGCAATTCATTTCTCCTGCCCTTGAGAGAATAATATATATATGTTAAAACATGCTGTGATCACTATAATTTCTTTTACTGATAAGTTGTTTTTCTCTATTTATCCAAATCACATTTCATAAGTATACAGTTACTCTGAGTCATAAATATTTGCTTCAACATGTTTGCCTGCAAATTAGGAGTTCCCTAAAATACCAGCCATTTTATTCCTACAATTAGAGTCCATTTCAGACAATTTGGAACCAGTATAGGTCCTGCCCAAGAAGTTAAGAATAATCTTGTCTAACTGGTAATGTGCTCACACCACTCCAAATTTCTGGCTTAACTAATCTGTGTCAATATTCATAACACTAGTTGCTGACTCAAACCTGTGTAAATTTGTGGTCAATGTAGATCTTCAGAAAATCAAATAAGAAACTCATGACAAAGGTCAGAAGGCATGGAGTGAGGCAACAAGTAAGACCACAAAATGCAGAGTAGAGTGTAAAGGAGGTTTTATCGGAGCAATTGAAAGTGAGGAGGTTTTCCAATGCTGTTCTGTTTGGTCTCCCCCATTTGAACTTCTACAACCCCCTACCCCCAATACCGCCCCAAGACATGGCGGAAGTGGTGTTCTGGAAAGCCAGCAGCAAAACATGAGTGTGTTCTAAGGAGTGCAGATCCCTAGAAAGGGTTTCAGCATTAGGTTAACATATGGATTTGCTTTCTATTAAGCAACAGCAAGTAGCAGATAAAAGTTGTAAGCAATACAGCCTTGACCTTAAAATGTTTAAAATTTGCAAATTATTCAAGACGTTTAAAAATGAAATTTTCCTGAGTATTATATATATTACAAAGTCGAATATTACCACAAAGCCATTCTCAACTACTTGCAGTGAACAACACAACTGTTATTAGCACTCCCTGCATCAAGAGGCCTTGCAGTCCAGCATCTCATGTAATTTTTGTTAATTATATTGGAACTGTGGCAGACCAGGCATTCAACATTTTTGTAATAGAACATAGAACAGTACAGCACAGTACAGGCCCTTCGGTCCACGATGTTGTGCCGAACTTTTACCCTAATCCTAAGGTCAATCTAACCTCCACCCCTCCCTTACACTATCATCCATATGCCTATCTAATAGCTGCTTAAATGCCCGTAATGAGGCCAACTCCACTACCCTCTCCGACAATGCATTCCACACCCTGACCACTCTCTGTGTAAAGAACCTACCTCTGACTTTTCCCCTATATCTACCTCCACTCACTTTAAAACTATGCCCCCTCATAATAGCTACCTCCACCCTAGGAAAAAGTCTCTGGCTGTCCATTCTTTCTATACCTCTGATCATTTTGTACACCTCTATCAAGTCACCTCTCATCCTTCTTCGTTCTGAAGAGAAAAGCCCAAGCTCTCTCACCCTTTCCTCGTAAGACCAACCCTCCATTCTAGGCAACATCCTGGTAAATCTCCTCTGCACCTTTTCCAACGCTTCCACATCTTTCCTGTAATGAGGCGACCAGAACTGGACATAATACTCCAGATGTGGCCAAACCAGGCTTTTGTATGTCTGGAGCATAACTTCACGGCTCTTGAACTCAATCCCTCTATTAATGAAAGCTAACACACCATATGCCTTCTTAACAACTCTATCCACCTGTGTGGCAGCTTTCAGGGAACTGTGGACATGAACCCCAAGATCCCTCTGCTCCTCCACAGTGCCAAGAATCTTTCTGTTAACCCTGTATTCTGCTTTCAAGCTTGCCCTACCAAAATGAATCACCTCACACTTTTCGGGGTTAAACTCCATCTGCCACTTCTCAGCCCAGCTCTGCATCCTATCAATGTCCCTTTGTAACCTAGAACAGCCCTCCGCACTATCCACAACTCGACCCACCTTCGTATCATCCATGAACTTACTAATCCACCCTTCCACTCCTTCATCCAAATCATTTACAAAAATCACAAATAGAAGAGGACCCAGAACAGATCCTTATGGTACACCACTCGTAACTGAGCACCATGTTGAATATTTTCTGTCCACTACCACCCTTTGTCTTCTAAGGGTCAGCCAATTCTGAATCCAATCTGCCACATTTCCCCTTATCCCATGCCTCCTTACCTTCTGCATGAGCCTACCATGGGGAACCTTATCAAACGCCTTACTTAAATCCATGTATACCACATCCACTGCTCTATCTTCATCCACGTGTTTGGTCACCTCTTCAAAGAATTCAATAAGGTTTTTGAGACATGATCTACCCCTCACAAATCCATGCTGACTATCACGAATCAAACTGTGCCTTTCCAAGTGATCATAAATCCTATCTCTCAGAGCCCTTTCCAATAATTTGCCCACCACTGACGTAAGATTAACTGGCCTGTAATTTCTGGGGTTATCCCTATTCTCTTTTTTGAGCAAGAGAATGATGTTTGCCTCTCTCCAATCTTCCAGCACTATACCCGTGGACAGTGAGGACGAAAAGATCATCGCCAAAGGCCCTGCGATCTCTTCCCTCACTTCCCATAGAATCCTTGGATAAATCCCATCAGGCCCGGGGAACTTATCTATCTTCAAGTTCCTCAAAATTCCTAGTACATCTTCCTTACTAACATCGAACTCCTCTAGCCTACCAGCCTGTTTCACACGGCCCTCCTCTACTGTCCCTCTCAGTTGTGAATACTGAAGAAAAGTATTCATTAAGGACCTCTCCTATCTCTTTAGGCTCCGTGCGCAAATTCCCTTTACAATCCTTGATCGGCCCTACTCTTTCTCTGATCATTCTCTTATTCTTCACTTACGTGTAAAAAACCTTGAAGTTTTCCTTGATCCTATCTGCCAAGGTTTTCTCATGCTCCCTTATAGCTCTCCTAAGCCCTTTCTTCAACTTCTTCCTGGATAACTTGTATCCTTCTAGAGCCTTTTCCGATCCTTGTTTCCTAAACCTTATATAAGCATCCTTCTTCCTCTTAACCAGTCGTTCAACCTCTCTTGAGAACCAAGGCTCCCTCACTCGACCGCATCTTCCCCTGCCTGCTAGGGACAAACATATCGAGCACACACACTATGCATTCCTTAAACAATCTCCACATTTCAATAGTGCTCTTCCCTGACAGCATCTATTCCCATTTTATGTTACCCAGTTCTTGCCTAACAGAATTGTAATTACCGTTCCCCCAATTATAAACCTTACCCGGCTGAATGTACCTATCCTTTTCCATGACTATTGTAAAAGTAACAGAGTTATGATCGCTACCGCCAAAATGCTCTTCTGCCAACAGCTCTAACACTTGGTCCGGTTCGTTGCCTATATTGTTAAACCTTTTTTTGTTTTAAAGATCTTTGTCAGGGCCACACCTCAGTCTTTCCTTTCCTAAAAAGAGCCTCAGTCTGTTCAATCTTTTCTCATGGGTATAACTTCTAAGTTCTGTAGCAATTTAAGTCAGAGTTCTAACAGTATGTTCAAATACTGAAAAGGCCAATAAGACTTAAATTAAAAATTTCAAACTGAAGTTTTACACTGCCTCCCTTTACAGATGAATTATATTGTTGTATATGTACATTGTCTGTAAGTGCAAATAAAAAATCTGAATATTTAGTTTGAAGACTCTGGAAATGGTGAGAATCCATACGGAGACAGACATCAGCAAAATATTTGTTCAACTCATCTGCTACTTCTTTATTATCTAATATTAACTTCCCATGCTTATTCTCTAGAGCGCTGATGCTCACATAACTTACTCTTTTCCCTTATAAATACCTGTAGAAACTCAGGTAAGCAGATTTGGAGACAATACTGGAAAAAATAACTAGGATATTAGCACATTGGGTCAGCTACCTAGTACATTCCTGCCTCAGAAATTTTACCAGTGGTAGAGTCAATGTGAGAATGACAGGTAGCCAATAAAGCCTATTAAATTCCTAGGAGTGACAATAACCACAACGTGTCCTGGACTTCCTATGTAGATGCAACAGCCAAGAAGGCACAACAACACGTCTTCCTCCTCAGGCGGCTTAGGATATTCGGCATGATCATAAGGACCCTCACCAACTTTTACAGATGCACCATAGAAAGCATACTATCTGGGTGCCCAATGGCCTGGTATGACGACTGCTCTACCCAGGATCATAAAAGGACCATTAAAGGGCTATTTGGGGCATGATTATAGTGCTGTTGGGATCTTCCTGACAGCTGATCCAGCCCCTTCAGGATACAGTCTAAACGATAAATACAGGTGGTCTCCTGATGTCAGACTTCTACTCATCAAGAACAGATCTGCCTTAAACACCATAATCCCCTCCAGACTGATCTCAAAACTCCAAGACCTAGGCCTCGGCTCTGCCTTCTGCAACTTGTGGTAGCAGTCCATATGATGACAAAGCCTGGTGTATGGGATTGGGTTAAGGACATGGGGAAAGGTGCTCAGGTCCTAAAATTGTTGAACTCGATACCAGACCCATTGACTGCAATCAGTGAGGATAGGTAACTACACTTCCTGCACAATAACCCTCAACACTGGAGCCCCCAAGGATGTGTCCTCAGCCCCCTACTGTACTCCCTGTACACCCATGACTGTGTTACAAAATTATGAATGATCGTCATCTACAAGTTTGCTGATGGCACCACCATAGTAGGACGGATATTAAATGCCAATGAGTCAGAATACAGAAAGGAGACAGAGGGCTTGGTGTCATGGTGAAACGATAACAACCTCTATCTCAATGTCAGCAAACGAAAGAACTGATCATTGACTTCAGAAAGAAAGGAGGAGAACATGGCCCCATCTACATCAATGGAGCAGAGGTTGAGAGGGTTGAGAGCATCGAGTTGCTAGGACTGTTGATCACCAACAATCTATTGTGGACCACCCATGTTGATGTGATGGCCAAGAAGGCACAAAAATGCCTCTTCTTCCTCAGGTGGCTTAGGAAATTCAGCACGTTCATAAGGACCCTCACCAACTTCTACAGATGTACCATTGAAAGCATACTGTCTGGATGCATAACGGCCTAGTATAGCAACTGCTCTGCCCGGGACCGTAAGAAACTATAGAAGGTGGTGTGCACAACCCAGATCATTATGGAAGCCAACCTTCCATCCATGGACTCTATTTACACTTCTCATTGCCATAGAAAGGCTGCCAACATCATCAAATACCTCTCCCATTCTGGCAATGCTCTCCTACAACCTCTTCCATCAAGTAGCAAATACAGAAGCTTGAACACACGTACCAACAGATTCTTAGAACAGCTTCTTCCCTTCTGTTATTAGACTGATGAGTGGACTCTCTAGCTTCAAATAATTTAATCTTGTTAATGTTGATCTTGCTTTGTGCCCCTCCTGTGCAGTGTAACCTATATGCCTCACTCTGTCTAAACAGCCTATGATTTGTATGCCCTTATCTACTATGATCTGCCTGTACTGCTTGCAAACAAAGCTTTTCACTGTACTCAGGTACACGTGACTACAATAAATCAAATCAAATCAAATCAAAGCAGGAGGCCATTGCCACCTCTAGGCCAATTATATCATGACTCATCTGTACCTTAACTATCTTTGTTTGTAACCCTTAATATCATTGTCAAACTAATTTCAGTATTGAAATTTTCAGTTGACCAAGGCTCTACAGCATTTTGGGACGACAGAGTTCCAGGTTTCCACTGTCTTGTATGTGAGAAAAGTGGTAGTGACTGAAACAATGGGCTGGAAATTAGGTAGGAAGCATGGATCAGTACTTGGAACTGCGATGTGCATGGATCAGTACTTGAAACTACTTGGAACTACGATGTGTGGCCATTACGGAGACTTGGATAACACAGGGGCAGGAATGGTTGTTGGATGTTCTGGGGTATAGATGTTTCAAAAGAAATAGGGAGAGAGGTAAAAGAGGTGGGGGAGTGGCATTGCTAATCAGGGATGGTATCACAGCTGCAGAAAGGGAGGTCATGGAGGAAGGTTTGTCCACTGAGTCAGTATGGGTGGAAGTCAGAAACAGGAAAGGAGCAGCCACTTTATTGGGAATTTCCTATAGACCCCCCAGTAGCAACAGAGACACTGAGGTACAGATTGGGAGACAGATTTTGGAAAGGTGCAGAAGTAATAGGGTTGTTGTCATGCATGACTTCAATTTCCCTAATATAGACTGGAACCTCCTAAGTGCAAATAATTTAGATGGAGCAGATTTTTTCAGGTGCGTCCAGGAAGGGGATTTCTGACTCAATATGTAGATAGGCCAGCTAGAGGGGAAGACATATTGGATTTGGTGCTTGATAACGAACCAGGCCAGGTGTCAGATCTCACGGTGGGAGAGCATTTCGGTGATAGTGATCACAACTCCCTGACCTTTACTATAGTCATGGAGAGGGATAGGAGCAGACGGTATGGGAATGTATTTAATTGGTGGAGGGGGAATTACAATGCTATTAGGCAAGAACTATGGAGCATAAATTGGGATCAGATTGTTCTCAGGGAAATGCACGACAGAAATATGGAGGTTGTTTAGGGAGCAGTTGCTACAAGTACTGGATAGGTTTGTCCCACTGAGGCAAGGAAAGGATGGTAAGGTGAAGGAACCTTGGATGACAAGACACGTGGAACACCTAGTCACGAGGAAGAAGGAAGCTTACTTAAGGATGAGGAAGCAAGGATCGGACAGGGCTCTAGGGGTCTACAAGGTAGCCAGGAAGGAACTGAAGAATGGACTTAGGAGAGCTAGAAGGGGGTATGAGAAAACCCCAAGGCGTTCAATGTTTATGTGAGGAACAAGAGGATGGCCAGAGTGAGGGTAGGGCCAATCAGGAATAGTGGAGGGAACTTGTGCGCAGAGTCAGAGGAGGTAGGGGAGGTCCTTAATGAATACTTTGCTTCAGTATTCACCAGTGAGAGGAGCCTTGACGTTCATGAGGACAGCATGAAACAGGCAGATATGCTCGAACAGGTTGATGTTAGGAAGGAGGATGTGCTAGAAATTTTGAAGTAAGGTGAGGATAGATAAGTCCCCTGGGCCAGATGGGATATATCCAAGGTTTCTATGGGAAGTGAGGGAAGAGATTGCTGCCCCTTTGGCAATGATCTTTGCGTCCTCACTAACCACTGGAGTAGCACCAGATGATTGGAGGGTGGCAAATTCATTCCCTTGCTCAAGAAAGGGAATAGGGATAATCCTAGAAATTACAGACAGGTCAGTCTTACTTCCGTGGTGGGCAAATTATTGGAGCGGATTCTGAGAGATAGTATTTATGATTATTTGGGAAAACACAGTTTGATTAGAAATAGTCAGCATGGCTTTGTGAGGGGCAGGTCATACCTCACAAGTGTTATTGAATTCTTTGAGGATGTGACAAAACACGTTGATGAAGATAGAGCAGTGGATGTGGTGTATATGGAGTTTAGCAAGGCATTTGATAAGGTTCCACATGGTAGGCTCATTCAGAAAGTAAGGATGCATGGGATTCAGGGAAATTTGGCTGTCTGGATACAAAACTGGCTGTCCAATAGAAGACAGAGGGTGGTGGTAGATGGCAAGTATTCAGCCTGGAGCTCGGTGACCAGTGGTGTTCCACAGGGATCTGTTCTGGCACCTCTGCTCTTTATGATCTTTATAAATGACTTGGATGAGGAAGTGGAAGGGTGGGTTAGTAAGTTTGCTGATGACACGAAGGTTGGTGGAGTTGTGGACAGCGTGGAGGGCTGTTGTAGGTTGCAACAGGACATTGACAGGATGCAGAGCTGGGCAAAGAAGTGGCAGATGGAATTCAACCCAGAAAAGTGTGAGGTGATTGATTTTGGAAGGTCGAATTTGAATGCAGAATACAGGGTTAGTGGCAGGATTCTCAATCTCGGGGTCCACGTCCAATGCTCCCTCAAAGTTGCTACCCAAGTTGATAGGGTTGTAAAGAAGGCATATGGTGTGTTGGCTTTCATTGGCAGGGGAATTGAGTTTAAGAGCCATGGGGTTATGCTGCAGCTCTATAAAACTCTGGTTAGACCACACTTGGAATATTGCGTTCAGTTCGGGTTACCTCATTATAGGAAAGACGTGGAAGCTTTAGAGAGGGTGCAGAGGAGATTTACCAGGATGCTGCCTGGGAGAGCAAGTCTTATGAGGAAAGGTTGAGGGAGCTAGGGCTTTTTTCATTGGAGCGAAGAAGAATGAGAGGTGACTTGATAGAGGTGCACAAGATGATGAGAGGCATAGATAGAGTGGATAGTCAGAGACTTTTTCCCAGGGCAGAAATGACTATTACGAGGGGGCATAATTTTAAGGTGATTGGAGGAAGGTATAAGGGAGATGTCAGAGGTAGGTTCTTTACACAGAGAGTGGTGGGCGTGTGGAATGTGCTGCCGGCAGTGGTAGTGGAGTTAGAGACTTTAGAGACTTTTAAGCGACTCTTGGATAGGCACATGGAGGATAGTAAAATATAGGGTATGCACGGTAGATTGATCTTAGTAGGATAATAGGTTGGCACAACATTGTGGGCCAAAGGGCCTGTACTGTGCTGTATTGTTCTATGTTCTATGTTCTATGTTCAGACTTCTCACCCATCACCTGGAAGGAATATCAACTCTCCACAGCCATAACGTACTGCAGTCAGGCTAAACAAGCTCCTATTGGGACACCAACAATCAAAACTGAAGTTGCAAAGATGACAAAAAGACAAAACTAAAAGCTATGTATCTGAATGCATCAAACATGTATAACAAAGTAATCATCTTGAACTAAGTAAATATGATCTGATAGACATTGCAGAGGTGTTGATGCAACTGACAGGGATTGAGTCCTAAATATTGAGGAATATATGACATTCAAGATGAAGAAGAAGTCAGGTAAAGATGGAGTGGAGTGGTATCATTGTTAATCAGAGATAGTTTCTGTGTAGCAGTTAGAGCTGACCTTGGTTCAGGTGATCAGTATGTAGAATTGGTGGAGATGAGGAATAATGAAGAGTTTGTAACCTCAATGTAGGCTGAAGTATAGAAGAAGGAATTTTGGGTGCTTGTGATAAAGATATGACAATAATCATGCACAATTTAATCTATGTATAAATTGGATAAATCAGATTGGCAAAGGCGGCTTGGGACAGGAGTTCATAGGATGCTTTCAATACAATTCCTTCAAGCAGCACATTCTGGAAAAAGCAGATCGCATGGTGATACAGTGGTTAGCACTGCTGCCTCAGAGCACCAGGGACCTGGGTTCAATCCCAGCCTTGGGTGACTGTGTGTAGAGTTTGCACATCCTCCCCATGTCTATGTGGGTTTTCTCCCTCAGTTGGAGGATGTGCAGGTTAGGTAGGTTGGCTATTCTAAATTGCCCATAGTGTCCAGGGAATTGCGGGGTTACAGGGATAAGTGAGGGGGGTGTGTCTGGGCAGGATGGTCTTCGAAGGGGCCATGTGGACTGAATGCATAGTGATTCTATGTTATTACAATTGGCATTGTGCAATGTGACAGGATTGATTAATTTATTAATGACCTCAGACTAAAGACACCCCTAGGTGGCATCAACCATAATATGCTTTAATTTTACATCCAGCTTGAAAAGGAGAAATTGGGCTTAAAATTAGTATTTTAAACTTAAACGGGGGAAACTACATGGGCATGAAGGTCAAGATAGCATGAGTGAACTGGCGAACTAGGCTAGGGGATAGATCAATTAAGAAGCAGTGGCAGACATGGAGGTTAATTTCAGAATACTCAAAATAAATATATTTCAATTACAAAGAAAAATTATATGGTAGGATCCTATCACCTGTCATTAACTAAAGAAATTAAGAAAAAACATCAAACTTAAACAAAAAGCATATAATTGTTCAAAGTTGGGAGCAGGT
>NC_063340.1:51158459-51169080 GCF_021869965.1 Rhincodon typus | reverse complement strand
TAGGACATCTGTATGGGGAATGCAGGTGTATAGGGACTGGATGTCCATGGTAAAGATGAGGTGTCGGGGACTGGGGAATTGGAAGTTTTGGAGGAGGTGGAGGGCATGGATGGTGTCACGGACGTAGGTAGGGAGTTCCTGGACCAAGGGGGAGAAAATGGAGTCAAGATAGGTGGAGATAAGTTCGGTGGGGCAGGAGCAGGTGGAGACAATGGGTCGACCAGGGCAGTCAGGTTTGTGGATTTTGGGAAGGAGATAGAAGCGGGCGGTGCGGCGGTGGGGAATGATGAGGTTGGAGGCTGTGGGTGGGAGGTCACCTGAGGTGATGAGGTTGTGGATGGTTTGGGAGATGATGGTTTGGTGCTCGGGGGTGGGGTCATGATCAAGGGGGCGGTAGGAGGAGGTGTCGGAGAGTTGGCACCTGGCCTCAAGAAGACTTTCTACATCAAGCAGATGTTCACCTGCACATCTGCTAATGTGGTATGCTGTATCCGCTGTTCCCGTTGTGGCCTCCTCTACATCGGGGAAACCAAGCAGAGGCTTGGGGACCGCTTTGCAGAACACCTACGCTCGGTTCGCAACAAACAACAACACCTCCCAGTCACGAACCATTTCAACTCGCCCTCCCATTCCTCAGGCGACATGTCCATCCTGGGCCTCCTGCAGTGCCACAACGATACTACCCGAAGGTGGCAGGAACAGCACCTCATATTCCGCTTGGGAACCCTGCAGCCCAAGGGTATCAACGTGGACTTCACAAGCTTCAAAATCTCCCCTCTCCCGACCACATCCCAAAACCAGCCCAGCTTGTCCCCGCCTCCCTAAACTGTCCTTCCTTCCACCTATCCCCTCCTCCCACCTCAAGACCCACCCCCATCTCCTATCTACTAACCTCATCCCGTCCCCTTGACCTGTCCGTCCTCCCTGGACTGACCTATCTCCTCCCTAACTCCCCACCTACACTCACCTTTACTGGCTCCATCCCCGCTTCTTTGACCTGTCTGTCTCCTCTCCACCTATCTTCTCCTCGATCCATCTTCTATCTGCCTCCCCCTCTCTCCCTATTTATTTCAGAACCCCCTTCCCCTCCCCCATTTCTGAAGAAGGGTCTAGGCCTGAAACGTCAGCCTTCCTGCTCCTCTGATGCTGCTTGGCCTGGTGTGATCATCCAGCTCTACACCTTGGTATCTCAGATTCTCCAGCATCTGCAGTTCCTACTATCTCTGAAACAGAAATAAAACTAGCAGATTTTAAGCGGCATTGCTGGCAGTGGATGGAACATTTACACACGAAGGATTTCAGTGGGTACAGGGAGGTAAACATGTAGGTGACATCAAATTAGGCTTAAGACCCTGGGAAATTTTGAAGGCAAGTGAAGCTGTAGTTGAGGTATTTAAATATTCTAATTAACAATTAGTTCTATTTTATCCAAGGAATCTGAACTAACAAGGAACAGACCTATTCCTGATCTGTCTGAAACTCTTCAGAGACAAAGGGAAGGCTTCGTCAGTGAAACTGACAGGCTGGGAAACATTTGATTAGTGAAACTAAAGTCGTTCACAACTCCCTAGAGATGCCGTGAAGTTGAAGAGCTGCGACCAGGGTCAAGTGAGAGATTGCTGCTCATTTGCTTCTTCTGAGAGCCTTATTTCATTATTCGTCTTGGATATCTTTTCACTGTCTTGCACTTCTGTCACCTTCAGCTGCATTTCCTTTCAGCCAGACTTCACAGCAGTATGGGTGCAGTGTTTATGTCTTCAGTTCTTCTGAGGGAGAGTCATAATGGACTCAAAGTGTTAACTGCGAGAGCTGCTGATTATCTCCAGCACTTTGTGTTTCTTTTTCAGATCTCTCGCATCCACAATACTTTTCTTCGGTTATAATGGTCAAACTACCTTAGCAGGACAGAGACTTATGATCAATCAATGCAATAAGAACATATAGCATTTAACAATTGAAACAGATAGAATAGAGATTTTTGTTTTTGCAAATAGCATGTACTGGGATTATATGATTGTTCTTTCTTTGCTTTCCATGAAAGACTAACTTTTCCCTATGGTTTGTGCCTGTGCTTGAGGGCCTGTGAATTATATATGCTTGTGCAAGCACCCCACCTCCTCAAAAACTGAGGGTGGTGGTGAGCTGACTGTCAGTACTCTGTATGGGCTCACTAACCACATGCTTATCCCACATCAGCAAAATTTCCCAGAAACAGGAATGGGGTCAGCAATCGTGGAACTCAGTTCAGTGAAAATTTTTAAAGAGCTCTCAATTCAGCCCAACTCCTCCCAAATCTGGGCCATAATCACTTATCATTGAAGAAATGATGCACTGTTGTATAATAGCAAGTGTATTATAACATGTAACACATAATGTAATCTGCTAATGTGTCACTGTGTTTTCATCAAAAAAAAATCCTGAACCTGCATTGCTGAACACACAGTTCACTTAATATTAAACTTCACACTTCATTTTCAATGAACTCTGGACACTTAACACAGTTCACTTAATATTAAACTTCACACTTCATTTTCAATGAACTCTGGACACTTAACATACTTTCTTAGGAAATCCCAGAAGTGACTCCTATGATTAGGCGACCGAAACATGCTGTGGTTAGATGTCAATGCTATAATGTCGTATGATTTTAGGATAAACTTCTTGTTAATAAGAGATTACATGCTATTTGAGGTAAGTTTGTGAAGTACCTGCACAGAGGCATTATCTCATCACTAAGTTACCCCTTATTTACATGGGCTGTGACCAGCCAGATCAAAGCCAGTCCCTAGACTGAGCAGACCTTCTGAATGTCCTGTTTATATCTGTCAGCTAGGGCTCCCTGATTGGCCCAGGTAAACAACGCCAATCAAAGATCTCATAGTCAATGAGATCCACCTGGCCAGGGTTCCAATCACTACAGTTTGCAAACTGGAGGATCCATGCAAATCTGGCTCTATGTCAAGGATAAAATAGTATTGATGATGATCTTTCATTTTTTTAACACTGTGCACTTGACTTTTTTTTTGACACAGGACTGTATAAAATGTTCAGTGTCCAAGCATTGTCATTTGACCCAAGCTTTCCTCCACCTCTCCATCTAACCCTAGCAGCATAACTTTGATTTGGGGTGGCACGGTGGCTCAGTGGTTAGCACTGTTGCCTCCCAACGCCAGGGACGCAGATTCGATTCCACCCTCGAGTGATTGTCTGTGTGGAGTTTACACGTTCTCCCCGTGTCTGTGTGGGTTTCCTCTGGGAGCTCCGGTTTCCTCCCACAGTCCAAAGATGCGCAGGATAGGTGGATTGGCCATGCTAAATTGCCCATAGTGCCTGGGGATGTCTAGGTTGGGTGGTTTAGACATGGGAAATGCAGGGGTGGGGGAATGGGTCTGGGTGGGATGCTCTTTGGAGGGGCGGTGTGGACTTGTTGGGCCGAATGGTCTGTTTCCACACTATAGGGATTTTATGATTCTATGAACCTTCTGTTCCTTTATCTCTCATCTTTATCTAGCTTCACCTAATTGCATGATTTTTATTTATACGATATGTGCATAATGGCATACTTCTTCTTAAGAAGGTGATGGTGACCCAACCACTAGAATCCAAATAATGAAAGCACTCCCACAGTAATCCGAAGTAGGAAGTTTCAGAATTTTGGTTCTGTTACAATGAAGAGTGATGGATGACTTGGAGAGGAATTTGGAGGAGAAGGTGTTCCCAAGCATGTTCTGCTTTTGATAAGCTAGGAGCTGAAAGTCACATGTTTGGGCGATTAAGCCCTGCAATATATCCTGTGAATGGTACAGACTGCATGGTCTATTGATGGGGGAGGGAATGGATGATTAAGTCAATGATTAGTGTTTTATGCAGGATATTTTTAGGTTTTGGTACAGCTGCTCCAATCCAGGCAAGCATAGAGTATTCCAGATCATTTCCAACTTCTGCCTCGTAGAAGCTTTGAATGTTTGTGAGCCGATTGTCACAGAGTATCCAGCCTCTGATCTGCTTTAGAAGCTATGGCAGTTTTGTTTCTTTCTCAGTTGATTTTTTTCTTGATCAATGGTGATCTCCAAGATGTCAATGGAAGATTTGACAATGGTAATGTTGTTGATTGTCAAGAGGAACTGGTTACATTATTATTGTTGTTGAAGATAGAATCATGGAATACCTACAGCGTGGAGAAAGGCTATTCAACCCATTGAGTCCATACCAACCCTCTGAACAGCATCTCACCCCGACTCAGCTCCCCATCTTGATAACACCAAATTTCCCATGGTTCATCCACCTAACTTGCACATCTCTGGACACTACAGGTTAATTTACAAGGCTAATCCACCTAACCTGCATATTTTTGGACTGTGGGAGGAAACTGAAGCATGTGGAGAAAATCCACGCAGACTCAGGGAGAACATGCAAACTCCCTACAGTCATCCAAGGTGGAATTGAACCTGGGTCCCTGGTGCTGTGACCCAGCAATGCTAACCACTGAGCCATTATGTTGCCATGGTCATTGGTTGGCACTTGTGGAGTTAACGTTATTTGCCACTATCAGTCCAAGCTTGGATATTGTCCAACTCTTGCTGCATGGTCATAGATTGCTTCAGTATCAGTGGAACGACAAATCAAGCTGAATAATACACAATCGTCAGCGAACAGACTGATTTCTAACCTTCTGATAGAAAGAAGGTCATTGATGAAGCAGCTAAAGATAGTTGGTACTTAGCCAAGTTGCCTTTGTCCTGATTTTAGTGGAAAGAATGTAATTGGCAATGTTCCACGTTGTCTGATAGATGCTAGTAATGTAGCTGTACTAGAAAAGAATAGACAGGTATAGGGAGTTTCAAAGTGTAGGTCCTCGGTACTGCAGCCAGAACGTTGTCAGAACATATGGCCTTTGATGTGTACTCTGCATTCATCTGTTTTTTTACATCAGATTGAGAGAATCAGATTGGCATGTGTCGTGGTAGTAAAACCAAGAGGAGACCAAGAAGGATCAACCACTAGGCAGCTTCAGTCTTTTTCTTCCACTATCATTCACTGGACATGGCTCAATTGCAGAGCCTTGTTTTTATCCATTGATTATTGGATTGTTTAATTGTGAGTTTTGCATGCTGCTTAGCATGCACGTGGATGTGTATTGTAGCTTCACCACATTGGCATCTCATTTTCAGGTACCACCTTGAGCAACTGCTCCTGCCATGTTTTCTACACTATTTAACTATGTGACCTGATTAGACAGTGATGCAAGAGTGAGGATATGCCAGACTATAACATTATAAATTGGGGTAGAATACAATTCTGATGCTTCTTCCAACCCACAACAACTCATGGATGCCCAGTTTTGAGCTCCTAAATTTCTTCTTAAATTATCCCACTAAGCATATTAAAGGAGACCGTCAGTGAGAAGGGAACTTGGGTTCTAGAAGAAATGTGCAGTGGTCACTCCTACTAATATCTTCATGGTTAGACACTTGAGTCATTTTTAGATTGGTGAGGATGAGGTTGGTTCTCTCACCACGTTTTGCAAACCTAGTCTGGTAGCTGTATCCACCAGGCCCCTTCCAACTCAGTCAGTATGGCATTTCTATATGTTGTGTGCCATGCTATTCTAAGTGCTTCCTCAAGTGGTAATGAATTGAAAGATCCCTTTCCCATTTTTGTTCTGAAGCCATGAGACTTCCTGGGATTTGGGATCAACATTAAGAGCCACGCCTATTTTACTGTATATCACTGTCTTCCCACCTCAGTGAATCTGATGTACCAGTGAGGCAGGACATAACCAAGAAAGACCTTGCACTATGGACTATTAGGGATGATTCTGTAAGTATAATATGTCAAATGGTATTGGACCAATCTGTGAGACAGTGTTCCTAACTTTAGTACCTAATCCCAGATGTTAGTGAAGAACACTTTCAGGGTTGAGTGGGTCCAATTTTATATTAATTTGGTGCCTATTCACGTCTAAAGTGTCTCCTCTGAAGTAGATTCCTTAATTCTGATTTTAACTCTTCCTTTTTGCCAAATATGTGTTGCTTAGAGGTTCAAATTGTGGTGGTGGCTTTACCTCCACATTCATGCTACACCTTCTTGCTGGCTACAATTTCTTTTACTCTTTTGTTTGGGAAGCTTATTGTCCTTCATTGTAGGTAGTAAAATCCTCAGGAATAATTAAAAGCTGGGATTCAGAAATGTTGTCAGACCTATTTGATATTATTTTAACTCCGGCTGTGTGAGCTTTTGCAGTGCCGACCATACTAGGGTTAGCTGCTGCCAATTGTATCCTGAAAAGACACCCGCATAAGCAAGAGTTTATGGTAATTTTAGATTTCCCTGTCGCATGGGAGCAGGAATGTTCTTCTTTGCACCATGGTGATGCTTGTTATTACACAATTTCATGCTCCCACACACAGCATTTGGCAAGAGTCTGATGTGAGAAATCAACATGAGGTCCAGATATTAAAATGGACCGTGGATTCTTGTTGGTGTGAAGGTGATCAAGACTGCACACAATATTCTAGGTGTAGTCTCACCAAGGCCCTGTATAACTGCAACAACACATCCCTGCTCCTGTGCTCGAAACCTCTCGCAATGAAGGCCATTATACCATTTGCCTTCTTCACTGCCTGCTGAACCTGCATGCTTACCTTCAGCCACTCTCCCAATTTACAGCCATTCAGGTAGTAATCTGCCTTCTTGTTTTTGCTTCTGAAGTGAATAACCTCACATTTATCCAAATTATACTGCATCTGCCATTGATTCGCCTACTCATCCAACCTGTCCAGATCATACCGAAGGATCTCTGCATCCTCGTCACAGTTCACCCTCCCACCCAAGTTGGTATCATCTGCAAACTTTGAGCTGTTATATTTTGTTCCCTCATCCAAATCATTACTATATATTGTGAATAGCTGGGGTCCCAGTTCTGATTCCTGTGGCATCTCAATAGTTACTGCCTGGCAATTTGAAAAGGGCCCATTAATTCCTACTCTTTGTTTCCTCTCTGCCAACCAGTTTTCTATCCATCCCAATACACTTCCCCCAATTCCATGCGCTTTAATCTTGCACAATAATTTCTTATGCGGGACTTCGTTAAATGCTTTCTGAAAGTCCAAATATACCATATCAACTGGCTACCCCTTATCAACTCTACTAATTCCTTCTTCATAGAATTCCAACAGATTTGTGCAGTTTTGGCCTCCATTTCTGAGGAAGAATGTTTGTGTTCTCGGGGTATGCAGCGAACGTTTACTAGGCTGATTCCAGGGATGGCGGGACTGACCTATGAGGAGAGATTGACACAGTCAGGATTGTTTTCACTGGAGTTCAGACAATTGAGGGAGGACCTCATAGAGCCTTATAAAATTCATACAGGACTAGACAGGGTAGATGAAAGGAGGACGTTCCGAATAGTGGGTGTTTCAGAACCAGGGGTCACAGTCTGAGGATTTGCGTAGACCATTTAGGACAAAGATGAGGAGACATTTCTTCACCCAAAGAGTGGTGAGCCTGTGGAATTCATTACCACAGGAAGTAGTTGATGTCAAAACATTGACTATGTTCAATAGGCAGCTAGATTTAGCACTTGGGGGGAATGGGATCAAAGGTTATGAGGAGAAAGCAGGATTATGCTGTTGAGTTGGATGATCAGCCATGATTGTAATGAATGGCAGAGCAGGCTCCTCCTGTTCCTATCTTCTATGTTTCTATATTTCATCTGATCTTCCAATTCACAACAAGGGCCATCGCATTACTCAGACCTTGACTTGAATTTAAGTATCTGCTGTCTATCTACATTGTACACTAGGACCATTAAGTAGGGTGGCCACTGACTGGAGGACAAGAATACTGGACTGGACAGTTGTGGGAGTGGGCTACATTAACATCATGGCATGTGGAAATGATGACTTTGGGCACACAGATCTATCATGTTTTGAGATGGTAGTGGCACAATGGGAGGCATACTGAGGATGTTTAGGGCCCTGCTGCTTTCATTGGAGTCAGTGTACAAATGCACAGAATACTGGGCATAAAGCCATGCTTACCAGATAGTGGCCAGGCCAGCTACAAACCAAATTCTCCAGTTGAAACGTCATCCTACTATCAAACTATCTTATCTATTGTCTACAGCAAGATGCCATTCAGTTTTCTTCCTTGCGTGTTAGACCTTTAGGCCCCTATTTTCTTGAAATATCCTAGACACCTCAGTCATAAACACATCAAAATTTTCCTTCTTCTACCTGCTCCAACTATGTGCCTGACATTTACATGCATGCCCCAACAAGCCACACAAATGTTCTAATTTTTGACTTTGAAAACTTGCAAAATATGACAACTCGGGAACCGCCCAAGTACGCAAATAAGTAGTTACGTAGGTATATAAATTAAGCTCTTGCAATATTCCTTCCTGTGTATTTGAGGAGGAAAAATAATTAAAGCCTGAAGGGAATAGCCAGTGTTAAAGACAGAAAGTTGGATGGGAGACTGGTGGTAGTGTTCTTTGAAAGTCACCGCAGAAAAAAAAGATTATTTAATATTAAAAACTACACATTCCAGTTCTTTTTAAATACTTCTAAAATCCGAAGAAAAATTGCATTTAGATTTCCAACAGATCATTGTCCACATTCAAACTCCAGTTTACAAAGTCCACCAATTGACACTCTTGGGTTATTTTGGCTGTCTTCTCCCTCCAGCCCTCCCCACCCTCTTTCCAAATTGGCACTCGCTTCTTCCATTTCAGTTGAACTAGTACATCTTCCATTTTCGCAATTAAATCAATACTCTTCTCTCAACTCCTGCAACTCCAGCCACCTCCCGCCAAACCCACAATACTATTCTTCTCCACCACACAGTTCAAATTGCAACTTTCCCTCTGATATAATGCTATTATTTTCCCTCCTCTTCTCTTCCATACAACCAACAGCACCTTTCAATATCTTCCTTTTTCTCTACCTGGCCCATTGTAATGAGTCATTTTTCCCTTCTACCTGTTGCCCACTCTTGGTGATTCAGTTCCATTATTCCTTTACTACAAATGTTACTTTTTGGATTTTTGATGCTTTCCCTTCATGAGATTGAGTTTTTAAATGTATTTTTAGAATGAAGTGAATTTCTGCACTTGTTTGTAAAAGGCCTATCTGATAAAATGTAGGCATTGAGGATTTGTATGAAAACTAAATGAGCTGGTTTCAGGAATGTCAGAGTTCATAGTCTGTTTCCATCTAACAGCATAGGAATCTATCAACTCAGGCTCATTGCTGAAGACACAATGCAAAAATCAATGTTGCTACCTTGTCTCAGATGCCCAATTGTAGCCATTGCAGTGAGGCTGATTCTAATTAAACACATGATGCTTCCATTCATGGTATCATATCAGTAAGAAAAAGAAAGAAAAACCTATGGGATAGTCAGGTTCTAACAAGAAACTTTAAGGCTTCAATCCAGTGCCCAAAGCAGGAAACAAAACTGCAGGAGGTCATTTTTAACAGTTGGAAAGTGTCTAGACATTAACGTAATGCCAAAACAAGTGAGTCTGCTTGTGAAAGGTTTACTATTCTTTATGTATTTTTCAAGGAAAGATGTGAGGTTGTATGAAATTGGCTTAGATTGTTGCTGCATATTTTGATGAAATAAAGCTGCTTAATGAGTTGCAACTGGCCTCATCTCTAAAAGGATTTCGTAGACTTCTTTGAAGAAGTGCTTGTGAGGAATACTTGAAATTATCCAAAAGGTGGATTTCAGTGGGGTTCTCCTGATATTTCATCATAACTGTGGTGAAAAAAAACACTGAAATTATGGTGTAGATCACTTTTTCCCCTGCATTTTTGCAGCTGTTTTAACAACATTACAGGGAACACGGCCCAATAAAGTCATCCCCAAGATGTCTCGTTAAGATTAAAGGGCAGTCCTCTGGATAATTGTCCCATTGATACTATCACTTAGTTAGACAGTGGATAGTATGGACATAATCTTGAATTCTCAATTAGGAATGAGCTACTAAGTAGTGGAGAAAAAAGGAATGGTTGGTCCTGGTACTGAATACCATGAAAACAAAGGAAATATCTCAAAAATAAGTTTTCTCCACTTCCTCCAGTAATCTTTCCTATTTCTCCCTCTTATCACTTTCCATTTGCCACCCTTCTCTGATATCCATTCTCATCCTTTCATGATCATCTGGCCTATTTTGTGCAGTGTTAGAAAAGGAACAAAGAGCTTAATACTTAAATTGTCTAAAAACTTGATAAAAGGTAAAGTCACCATAGTTCTAGCGGACAATAGGGCTGCTCTCTTATTACAGAGAAATAACTGGTGGTGGTTTAACCTGAGGGTTATCACACTTAGGGTGAGGGAAGGGGTTGAGAAGGTGAGACCTTCATGGTAACCTCAGCTGGTGTCACATACCAGCTGGCCAGTCAACTGAGCACTTCACACCCACATTTGATCCCAAGCACTTGGTAGTCAATTAGCCACTTTCTCATTGTAGTCACAACTATAGTTGACACAGATTCCAATTTTCTAAAGGCCTATTACATATATGTGTTGCAAATTGAAGAATATGATCAACAAACCAATCCTATTTGATCAGTGATAGTAAGAACTGCTGATGCTGGAGTCAGAAATAACA